>NC_134353.1:867695865-867995865 GCF_048569485.1 Anomaloglossus baeobatrachus | reverse complement strand
GTTGCTGAGCTAACGCCCGCTGGTGCTGAGCATTAGCCTGTTGCTGTTGTGCACTGGTTTGTGCAAAAACCTGCTGTAGTTGAGCAGTAGACTGGGCCAGCTGCTTTACAAGATCCTCCATAGTGGCTGTTGAGGTAAACTGTAACTTTGCAGGCTTGATCATAAGCATGTGAAAACTGGGTTGTTGCCCCTAGCAACCAGGCTGCAACGCCTGCAGGCTTCGTGGACCCGCCGATCCACCGCAAACAGTCAGTAGAAATTTTTTTTTTTTTTTCCGGGTAAGTACCTCTTAGGCCATTGCCCTTAGCAACCAGGCTGCCATGCCCGCATTCTCCACCATAATGTGAGGTAGCAGCGTTGTTTGGGCAAAAACGTGAGGCAGTGAGGCAGCAGCGTGTTCACACCAACAGTCTATTTATTGTTGCAGCATAAATAGATCCAATTTCCCACAGTCAAAGTCTCTTCCGGATCACAGCCGGTGCATATAGACAAATTCTTTGCATCAAAAAGTCTTGTTACCTTAGGACCCCAATAACCGCAGGGATCTGTGTAAGGTTCTCCTAGGCTGACACTCTTGGCCTGTGTTCACTCCACACAGAGCCAGCCCAGCTCACACGGCATGTGTTAGCTTCACCAAGCCTGGCTCTCAACTGAGACACACCCTGCTGAGCTCTGCATGATTTAAACGAAAATGCCGGACATGAGGATTGCTACAAAACCTGGACTGGGAGGAGGGATCTGTCTCCCTGTTACCCTTTGTGCTATACTCCCAGTAATAGCTATAGCAATCTCAGAGGGTTTCCAGACACATTCTGGGGGACACATAGCGGTCTTCAAATATTACCCCTGTCACTGCCTCACAACATACACACACACACACACACACACATAAACACACATACACATAGACACTCATCTTTATATATTAGATATATGCATATGGCTGACGATTCTGTCTGGGGCTCGTTATTTTGAAGACCCAAAAACCAGTGCGTGCAGCTTTTTTCGGGCTGTCAAAATGCCGACTAGCGGTTAATGTGTGATTGATGAGGACTGTTTGCAGAATTTGAGATTTTCCAAGAGTGGTGGTGAGACTGTGGAAGGTTCAAGGTAAGTGTGCAAAGAAGAATCCCAGCTCACCCGGTAAATGCATCACCTGGGTCCTTTCTCTGGAGGACAGTACAGGGAGGTCAGCTTTGTTTTCAAAGAGGCAAAGTCCGGCAATACAAAAAAGCTGTTTCCAGCCTCACGTCCAAGAAGTAAGGTTAAAAAACAATTTTATTCCATAACTTACGTGTGCAAATCTAGTAAGATTTGTCTAAGACTAAGAACCACTTTTAGGTTTGAAATGCGTAAGCCATTGTTTTAGACTTTGTGGATGTCCATCCTACCTAGTGTTGGTTTTAACCTTATGGAATAAAATTGGTTTTTAACCTCATTTCTTGGATGTGATGCTGGAAACAAGTTTTTTCTATTGCCGAAGGTTCAAGAGGTAGAGGCGAAGCTGTGGTGGATAAATACAAACTCCAAGTGTCCAGACGCAGAACCCCATGGTGTGCACCAGCTGGGAAAGCAGATGGTCACAGACAATGCTGCAATAATGTCAATTAGGCATCACACACGAAGGAGGCACCATGTTCTTTGATGCCTGATTGACATCATGGCAGCATTGTCTGTGACCAGGAGTTATCTGCTGGTGCACACAGGGTCGGTCTGGCCCACCCGGGTAGCGGGGAATCCCCCGGCAGGCCACAGGCCTCAGTGGGCCCCGTGCCTTATATAGTGCGGGCGGCTGTACAGGGCCGCGGGGCCGCCTGTTTCTCAGGGCCGCCGATTATTGGTGGGCAAACTGAGCAGCTCATCCAGGGCCCCATGCTCTAAGGGGCCCCCTGCCTTTCAATCGTAAACTTCAGTGATCGTACAAGTTCTGTACGATCACTGAAGTTTTCGCAGTTGCAGGACCATTAGTGATATCACGTGTGTCATGTGACTCACCAAAGGTCCTAGTGGTGCACTGTGGGAGTCCCCAGGCCTGCACCGATGAGGTGCAGATCTTTCACGCACGCATACATTTGTACAGTGCGGCCGGTGACAGGAAGCAGAGCAGCGCTGCTGAGCCCCGCACCGCGACGGGACGTTATCACCGGAGCCGAGGCTGCAGAGGAGGACGAGACAGGACTGAGGCAGAGGAGCACGCCTCAGTCCTGCACCGACATCCATCACCGGGGCCGCAGCTGCATAGATGAAGAGGAGGACGCGCAGGCACAGGTAAGCGCTCCACAGGAGCCGAAGAGGACAAGTAATTTTACATGAGGGGCTGCGGTGGGGGAGGGGCGGTGTTATTTTACAAGGGGCATTAAGAAGCGGTGGGGGACTTTATGGAGCATATTATGGGTCAGTGCGGGACAATATAGGGCAGTGGGGGACATTATAAGGTAGTGGGGGACATTATAAGGCAGTGGGGGACATTATAAGGCAGTGGGGAACATAATAGGGCAGTGGGGAACATAATAGGGCTGTGGGGGACATTATAAGGCAGTGGGGGACATTATAGGGCAGTGGGGGACATTATAAGGCAGTGGAAGATATAAGGCAGTGAGGGACATTATAGGGCAGTGGGGTCATTAAAAGGCAGTGGGGGACATTATAAGGCAGTGGGGGACATTATAAAGCAGTGGGGGACATTATAGGGCAGTGGGGGACATTATAGGGCAGTGGGGGACATTATAAAGCAGTGGGGGACATTATAGGGCAGTGGAGGACATTATAAGGCAGTGGAAGACATAATGTAGTGGGGGACATTATAGGGCAGTGGGGACATTAAAAGGCAGAGGGGGACATTATAAGGCAGTGGGGGACATTATAAGGCAGTGGGGGACATTATAGGGCAGTGGGGGACATTATAAGGCAGTGGGGGACATTTTAAGGCAGTGGGGACATTATAAGGCAGTGGGGACATTATAAGGCAGTGGAAGACATTATAAGGCAGTGGAAGACATAATGTAGTGAGGGACATTATAGGGCAGTGGGTACATTATAAGGCAGTGGGGGACATTAAAAGGCAGTGGAGGGACATTATAAGGCAGTGGGGGGGACATTATAAGGCAGTGGGTGACATTATGAAGCAAATTGGGGCATTATAGGTCAGTGGGGGACATTATGAAAGAAATTGGAACACTAGGGCAATGGGGGACATTATGAGGCATCAAGGATTGTGGAAGGCAGCATAGTATAATGAGGAGTGGGGGGGGGATTTATACAGGGATGTAGTTGGGGGAGATATAGAAAGGGCCATTTTTGGGGGACATTTTGGAAAGGGGCACTTTGTGGGCTATTTTGGAGAGGAGCAGTGTGTGGATGATATTTTGTGCAGGAAGCAATTAAGAACCCCTTCTGATTCCACTTGTTTCCCCCAGACATTATTAAATAAAAGGGGCCAGGATGAGGGACATAATTACTATATGGGGCCAGGATGAGGGACATAATTACTGTATGGGGCCAGAATGAGGGACAAACATTATTAGTTAATGGTGGCACATGGGGCATAGTTACTGTAGGGGCAAATTAGGGGACATTATTACTGATGAAATATGTTAATTTTGAGATACTGTCTCCAATGGGGGAACAAGAGTCTGACATAGTGTAGAAATTGGGGAAATTGTGAGGAATGTGCTCTGGGAGTGATCAGCTATAGGTGACTGTTATTTTCTGCAGAGTTGCGTCATGGCAGGAAAAAGTGATGGCGGTCATCGCCGGATGAAGAAAAAATGTGAGGATGAATAAAGTCAGCTAGAGATGTCACTGGTAAGTCAGTGTATTAAATGAACACACACACTATACTGTACACTGTATACAGAGCTCCTGTGTATAATGGCACTGGTGAGCACTGTATTACTTATCCACTATATACAGAGCTCATGTGCATTATGGCACTGATGATAATATTAGTGTTATTAGCATTGTAGTTTTTATTCATGATCATTATTGTAGTATTATATGTCCTTGTGTGGTAGTAATATGTTCTCTAGTCATTTTGTGCTGATATTTGTCTCGTGTGTGGTATTATTTGGTCATTATGTGATGTGGTTATGTTGCGGGCGGAGGAGGGGACGCCGCGCTCTCCCACTGCTCAGGTCCGGCTGCCGCTGCTGCTGCGGCCGCTGCTGCTCGGTGGCTCGAGCGATGGGCCGGATCCTGGGGACTCGAGCGGCGCTCCTCGCCCGTGAGTGAAAAGGGGTTTGGTTTTGGGGATTTATTGTCCGTGACGCCACCCACGGTTGTGGTGATTGTGTGGACACCACCGCTGCTCTGTATGGGGATCCCGGGAGTGATGGTATGGAGCAGCTAGATGTTAGTTCTCCCCTCCGTGGGTAGGGGGTTGGTTGTCCCGGGGCCCAGTGATGGGGTAGGGATGGATGGCAGGCCAGGTGTGGGGCCTGGTGAGGTACAGGGTCGCGGGGGCAGCGCTGTGCCGCACGGCACTGTGGTACTCACTCAGCCTGAGACATTGACACAGTTCTCGGTAAAACACACGGCTGGAAAGACGGTTCCCACGGACGGCTGCTGTTGCTTTTCCCCGGTAGTTGGCGGTGACGGTCTCTGTCCCTGCACCTAGTGTAATGTTGGTAGCGATGGGTTCCCACCGGTTACCCGCTCCCCGACTTGGATATGGGCCGGAGGAGCCCCTCTGTGCCCGCAGGCGCTGGCCCTGATAAACTGGTGCCTTGGCGGTGGCGGTGTCTTTCTCTCAACGGTTGGACTGTTGCCTTCAATCGGGACTTTGTTGTTTGGAGACTCGGAGGTCCCCTTCACTGATGGATTTGGCAAATTCACGGCGACTCCTAGCCTTGCCGGGATCCAAAAGGCCCCTGCCAATAGTGCTGGCTTCTCCTTGTATACCGGTCCGGTACCGCCGGGCCACCACCCGTCCACGGACCTTTCGGCAACCTCTGATCAGCCTCTCCTGCAGACGGTCACCACCGTCTGCTAACCTTGCTGTCTCGGTCCGGGGCACACACCCGGACCAACTTCAGGCTCTGTTGCTGTCACTTTCTTCACCTCAACTCCTCTCACTTGCTCCTCTACCACTTCCCTCTCACGTCAAGCTCTATCTCCCTTCAACTGCCGAGTTTTCCCGCCTCCAGGACTGTGAACTCCTCGGTGGGCGGAGCCAACTGCCTGGCCCACCCCCTGGTGTGGACATCAACCCTGGAGGAAGGCAACAAGGATTTTTGGTTTAGCTTTGGTGTACCTATCCGGGGTGTAGGGTGTGTGATGTCATTACCTGTGACCCCTGGCTTGCCCAGGGCGTCACAGTTATAGTGTCACAGTATTTCTCCCTTGTATGTGGTTGTATTCGGTCACTATGTGGTCTGATTATGGTGTGGTGGTATTACTCTCTTGTATGTAGTTATATTCGGTCATTATATGGTCTGGTCATAGTGTTGCGGTATTTCTCCCTTGTATGTGGTAATATTCGGTTACTATGTGGTCTAATTCTGGTGTGGTCGTATTACTCTCTGGTAAGTGTTTGCTTTTGATCACTATGTGTTGCTAGTATGTTATCTGGTCATAGTGTCTCGGTATTTCTATATATATTAATATGCTTGGATACAGCACTGTGAACAGCCAGCTTCTTTAGCAATGACTTTTGTGGCTTACCCTCCTTGTGGAGTTTGTCAATGACTGCCTTCTGGATATCTGTGAAGTCAGCAGTCTTCCCCATGATTGTGTAACCTACTGAACAAGACTACAGGACCATTTTAAATGCCTAGGAAGCCTTTGCAGGTGTTTGTGGTAATTATTCTAATTTTCTGAGATAATGACTTTTGGGTTTCCATTGGCTGTAAGCCATAATCATCAACATTAACAGAAATAAACACTTGAAATAGATCACTCTGTGTGTAATGACTATATATAATATATGCATTCCCCTTTTTGCATTGAATTACTGAAATAAATCAACTTTTTGATGATATTCTAATTTATTGAGATGCACCTGTATATGGCTTTTAACAGGGTCGGGTTTTGGTGAACAGCTAATGAGATGGGTGGGACAGCTGTTCACCATTTCTCCAACTCGGGGTGTGGTACAGGAGGTAAAAGCCAGTCCTCTGGAAACACTCAGGGTTCTGTTCTGTGTTTTGGAGGAAGCAGTGTCTCTTCTCTGTGTTGCTGAGTGAAACCCCAAAGCTTAAAGGGGTTATCCGGCTTATTTTGAGTTTTTTTCATTATTACCCTATTGGGCTACATTGGGGCAGGTAAGTAGATAGTGACCACTTACCTGCCCTGCTGTCAGCCCCTCTCCCCCGCCTCAGAGTGGTCATGTGACCGCTCCTGACGCGATTTTTCTGCTTCCGGTCATTTCATGTCAACATGGGCAGGGCCATGTTGACATGCAAATCTGGAAACAGCATGTCGCCTCCCTGCTGGGCAGGTACAGTGCGATGAGCCCCGCCCCCCTTCCCTGCACCCTCCCACACATTCCCCCGCACCCCGTACTCTGCCCACAACCTCCCCCTGCACTTCTGTGGGACCCGTGACATGGGGGCAGGGCCTGGCGGCGGCTGCCGTGGTGTCAGCGCCACCACCGGGCCCCCTGCTCAGGATCGCACATTCAAATATACCGGCATCACAGATCACAGATGCTGATATATTTGAAAAACGCTGATGAGAAGGAGCGCAGCTTCTCATCACTGCCCGGCTGTCTGTGCTCTCTTCAGCACAGCGGTGACGTCACTACTGTGCTGATATGGCCAGAGCACAGAGCACGCGAACGTGCAGGAGCGGCGGGGACCGAGGACGGGTAAGTATGTACTCCCTACATGTGTTCCCTATGGGGGGTTCGGTGTAGAGCCCGATGTGTGTGTGTGTGTATATGCGGTGCACAGCCCAATGTGTGTGTGTGTATGCGGTGCACAGCCCGATGTGTGTGTGTGTATGCGGTGCACAGTCTGATGTGTGTGTGTGTGTGTGTGCGTGTGTGTGTGTATGCGGTGCACAGCCCGATGTGTGTGTGTGTGTGTGTATGCGGTGCACAGCCCGATCTGTGTGTGTGTATGCGGTGCACAGCCCGATGTGTGTGTGTGTGTGTATGCAGTGCACAGCCCGATGTGTGTGTGTGTATGCGGTGCACAGCCCGATGTGTGTGTGTGTGTGTGTATGCGGTGCACAGCCCGATGTATGTGTGTGTGTGTGTATGCGGTGCGCACAGCCCAATGTGTGTGTGTGTGTGTGTATGCGGTGCACAGCCTGATGTGTGTGTGTGTGTATGCGGTGCACAGCCTGATGTGTGTGTGTGTATGCGGTGCACAGCCTGGTGTGTGTGTATGCGGTGCACAGCCCGATGTGTGTGTGTGTGTGTATGCGGTGCACAGCCCGATGTGTGTGTGTATGCGGTGCACAGCCCGATGTGTGTGTGTGTGTGTGTGTGTATGCGGTGCACAGCCTGATGTGTGTGTGTGTGTATGCGGTGCACAGCCTGGTGTGTGTGTATGCGGTGCACAGCCCGATGTGTGTGTGTGTGTGTATGCGGTGCACAGCCCGATATGTGTGTGTGTGTATGCGGTGCACAGCCCGATGTGTGTGTGTGTGTATGCGGTGCACAGCCTGATGTGTGTGTGTGTATGAGGTGCACAGCCTGATGTGTGTCTGTATGTGTGTGTATGTGGTGCACAGCCTGGTGTGTGTGTATGCGGTGCACAGCCCGATGTGTGTGTGTGTGTGTGTATGCAGTGCACAGCCCGATGTGTGTGTGTGTGTGTGTGTGTATGCGGTGCACAGCCCGATATGTGTGTGTGTATGTGGTGCACAGCCCGATGTGTGTGTGTGTGTATGCGGTGCACAGCCTGATGTGTGTGTGTGTGTGTGTGCGGTGCACAGCCTGGTGTGTGTGTATGCGGTGCACAGCCCAATGTGTGTGTGTGTGTATGCGGTGCACAGCCCGATGTGTGTGTGTGTGTATGCGGTGCACAGCCCGATGTGTGTGTGTGTGTGTATGCGGTGCACAGCCTGATGTGTGTGTATGCGGTGCACAGCCTGATGTGTGTGTGTGTATGCGGTGCACAGCCTGATGTGTGTGTATGTGGTGCACAGCCTGATGTGTGTGTATGCGGTGCACAGCCTGATGTGTGTGTATGCGGTGCACAGCCTGATGTGTGTGTGTATGCGGTGCACAGCCTGGTGTGTGTGTATGCGGTGCACAGCCTGATGTGTGTGTATGCGGTGCACAGCCTGGTGTGTGTATGCGGTGCACAGCCTGATGTGTGTGTATGCGGTGCACAGCCTGATGTGTGTGTGTGTATGCGGTGCACAGCCTGGTGTGTGTGTATGTGGTGCACAGCCTGATGTGTGTGTGTGTGTATGCCGTGCACAGCCTGATGTGTGTGTGTGTATGCGGTGCACAGCCTGATGTGGGTGTGTGTATGCAGTGCACAGCCTGGTGTGTGTGTATGCGGTGCACAGCCTGATGTGTGTGTATGCGGTGCACAGCCTG
Organism: Anomaloglossus baeobatrachus; assembly: GCF_048569485.1. Classification (NCBI taxonomy): domain Eukaryota; kingdom Metazoa; phylum Chordata; class Amphibia; order Anura; family Aromobatidae; genus Anomaloglossus; species Anomaloglossus baeobatrachus. Next base: position 867,987,371 of record NC_134353.1, on the reverse strand, counting down.
ATGTGTGTGTATGCGGTGCACAGCCTGATGTGTGTGTATGCGGTGCACAGCCTGATGTGTGTGTGTGTGTGTGTATACGGTGCACAGCCTGGTGTGTGTGTGTATGCGGTGCATAGCCTGATGTGTGTGTGTGTATGCGGTGCACAGCCTGATGTGTGTGTATGCGGTGCACAGCCTGGTATGTGTGTATGCGGTGCACAGCCTGATGTGTGTGTATGCAGTGCACAGCCTGATGTGTGTGTGTGTATGCGGTGCACAGCCTGATGTGTGTGTGTGTATGCGGTGCACAGCCTGGTGTGTGTGTATGCGGTGCACAGCCTGATGTGTGTGTGTGTATGCGGTGCACAGCCTGATGTGTGTGTATGCGGTGCACAGCCTGGTGTGTGTGTATGCGGTGCACAGCCTGATGTGTGTGTATGCGGTGCACAGCCTGATGTGTGTGTGTGTATGCGGTGCACAGCCTGGTGTGTGTGTATGTGGTGCACAGCCTGATGTGTGTGTGTGTGTATGCCGTGCACAGCCTGATGTGTGTGTGTGTATGCGGTGCACAGCCTGATGTGGGTGTGTGTATGCAGTGCACAGCCTGGTGTGTGTGTATGCGGTGCACAGCCTGATGTGTGTGTATGCGGTGCACAGCCTGATGTGTGTGTATGCGGTGCACAGCCTGATGTGTGTGTATGTGGTGCACAGCCTGATGTGTGTGTATGCGGTGCACAGCCTGATGTGTGTGTATGCGGTGCACAGCCTGATGTGTGTGTGTATGCGGTGCACAGCCTGGTGTGTGTGTATGCGGTGCACAGCCTGATGTGTGTGTATGCGGTGCACAGCCTGGTGTGTGTATGCGGTGCACAGCCTGATGTGTGTGTATGCGGTGCACAGCCTGATGTGTGTGTGTGTATGCGGTGCACAGCCTGGTGTGTGTGTATGTGGTGCACAGCCTGATGTGTGTGTGTGTGTATGCCGTGCACAGCCTGATGTGTGTGTGTGTATGCGGTGCACAGCCTGATGTGGGTGTGTGTATGCAGTGCACAGCCTGGTGTGTGTGTATGCGGTGCACAGCCTGATGTGTGTGTATGCGGTGCACAGCCTGATGTGTGTGTATGCGGTGCACAGCCTGATGTGTGTGTATGCGGTGCACAGCCTGATGTGTGTGTGTGTGTGTGTATACGGTGCACAGCCTGGTGTGTGTGTGTATGCGGTGCATAGCCTGATGTGTGTGTGTGTATGCGGTGCACAGCCTGATGTGTGTGTATGCGGTGCACAGCCTGGTATGTGTGTATGCGGTGCACAGCCTGATGTGTGTGTATGCAGTGCACAGCCTGATGTGTGTGTGTGTATGCGGTGCACAGCCTGATGTGTGTGTGTGTATGCGGTGCACAGCCTGGTGTGTGTGTATGCGGTGCACAGCCTGATGTGTGTGTGTGTATGCGGTGCACAGCCTGATGTGTGTGTATGCGGTGCACAGCCTGGTGTGTGTGTATGCGGTGCACAGCCTGATGTGTGTGTATGCGGTGCACAGCCTGATGTGTGTGTGTGTATGCGGTGCACAGCCTGGTGTGTGTGTATGTGGTGCACAGCCTGATGTGTGTGTGTGTGTATGCCGTGCACAGCCTGATGTGTGTGTGTGTATGCGGTGCACAGCCTGATGTGTGTGTGTGTATGCAGTGCACAGCCTGGTGTGTGTGTATGCGGTGCACAGCCTGATGTGTGTGTATGCGGTGCACAGCCTGATGTGTGTGTATGCGGTGCACAGCCTGATGTGTGTGTATGCGGTGCACAGCCTGATGTGTGTGTGTGTGTGTGTATACGGTGCACAGCCTGGTGTGTGTGTGTATGCGGTGCATAGCCTGATGTGTGTGTGTGTATGCGGTGCACAGCCTGATGTGTGTGTATGCGGTGCACAGCCTGGTATGTGTGTATGCGGTGCACAGCCTGATGTGTGTGTATGCAGTGCACAGCCTGATGTGTGTGTGTGTATGCGGTGCACAGCCTGATGTGTGTGTGTGTATGCAGTGCACAGCCTGGTGTGTGTGTATGCGGTGCACAGCTTGATGTGTGTGTATGCGGTGCACAGCCTGATGTGTGTGTATGCGGTGCACAGCCTGATGTGTGTGTATGCGGTGCACAGCCTGATGTGTGTGTGTGTGTATACGGTGCACAGCCTGGTGTGTGTGTCTATGCGGTGCATAGCCTGATGTGTGTGTGTGTATGCGGTGCACAGCCTGATGTGTGTGTATGCGGTGCACAGCCTGGTATGTGTGTATGCGGTGCACAGCCTGATGTGTGTGTATGCAGTGCACAGCCTGATGTGTGTGTGTGTATGCGGTGCACAGCCTGATGTGTGTGTGTGTATGCGGTGCACAGCCTGGTGTGTGTGTATGCGGTGCACAGCCTGATGTGTGTGTGTGTATGCGGTGCACAGCCTGATGTGTGTGTATGCGGTGCACAGCCTGGTGTGTGTGTATGCGGTGCACAGCCTGATGTGTGTGTATGCGGTGCACAGCCTGATGTGTGTGTATGCGGTGCACAGCCCGATGTGGGGCTGTTATTTGCAATGCTGTAGTGATGAGAGGTCAGTGCTGGGGCAGAATATACTGACAGGGAATGTGTGTGCAGGGGGCGGGCAGAGGGTGGGTCTGGACATGGGTGGGGCTGGACACTGGGGTGGGGCTGGACAGTGAGGTCAGGCAGTGCCAGCTCTGACTGAGGTTTAGCACAGGAAGTGGTCAGTTTGCTTGTGCTGAATGTAAACAAGGAGCTGCAGAGAATAAAGGGATAATTCAAGAGGAACAAAAGTTAGAAAACAAAAAATAACAATATAGGGGTGTTTTATATGACAATACAGCACAGATTAGCTTAAACTCAAAAATTTTTGTTATGTCGGACAACCCCTTTAAGGGGTGGAACCTGCAGTGTATGGACTGTTTCTGCTCTTTTGTTTTCTTTTATGCTGGTAAGGCTGTTTTGCTTTGTTTTGGGTTATGGAGTTAAATAAACAGTTAAAATATAAGCAGAAAATGGTTTCTGTCTCTACCTCACGCTGCAGCTGAGTGAGTGGATCTGCGACACGGTGTACTCATTTTTGTTGCCAGCAGTTTTGACATGAATGGCTGTGTGTTGAGTTATTTAGACGACAACAAATTTACACTGTTATACAAGCTGTACACTGACTACTGTACATTGTATCAAAGTGTCATATCCTCAGTGTTGTCCATGAAAAGACATAACCTAATATTTACAAAAATGAGGGGGGGTGTACTCACTTTTGTGACATACTGCATAATGGCCAGGGGAGTGACTGCAGAAGAAATGCCAAAAGGGACCTCCTTGCTTTGCCCCCTGATTGGACCCCAATGATCTGATTGTTATGGCGCCTCCTATATGTAATAATGTTCTGGGATGGAAATACACCAAAAGTTGATGGGAACAATGAAAAAATCCTTCAGTAGCAGCCGGTGATGTCTGATTAATACTGAGATTGGTTCTGAACATAAAACCACAATTTTTGGCCCATTACAGACACTTCCAGACCTTCTTTATACACGGACTATTAATAACACAAATAATTTCACCCCAGATGTCTCTACAGCTCCTCTAAGTAAATCTAGGTAATATATGAAGACATACAGGAGCGTCTGCCCACACATTATCTGAGCAGCTCCATGTAATATATGGTGTTGTATGAAATTTATGGTAAAATGTACTACAGCGCAATAACTGCGTCCTGTCCCTTTAAATCAGCAGATATTGCTATCACCATGGTAACTGCATTTATACACAGCCAATAAAATTGTTCAGTTTGAATAAAAAAAAAGTGATTTGTCCTCAGTTTGTTACACCTTATATGAGTGTGAAGACAGACACCAGCGAGCAGAGCGAGATATCTGGTATAAGACGTAATATAAGATACCGGGCGGCGATACATCCATCACCTGCATTTACACAAGATACCGGGCGGCGATACATACATTACCCGCACTCACACCAGATACCGGGCGGCGATACATCCATTACCTGCACCCACACCAGATACCGGGCGGCGATACATCCATCACCCGCACTCACACCAGATACCGGGTGGCGATACATCCATCACCCGCACTCACACCAAATACCGGGCGGCGATACATCCATCACCCGCACTCACACCAGATACCAGGGGGTGATACATCCATCACCCGCACTCACACCAGATACCGGGAGGTGATACATCCAACACCCGCACTCCCACCAGGGGGATCAGCCATCACTTGTTCCATCAGACAATCCCTTTAGTTGAATCAATCAAATATGCAAAATATCTTTCCATTTCCCAATCTCACCCGTCCACAGCAGACCCTTTTTTTTTTCTTAGTCCCCCTAGGAGGCAATGTTCTCAGTGTTTCCAGGAACTGTCACCCAAGTGATAGAAATACAGATTAATTCCCTACAACCTCTGCTCCTCTGTTACAGATTTTGATAAATTACGACAAACAAAGGTGTCAGAAGAAGCCATGGATGGGACTGCCAGTGATGGATCAGGTAGTATCATCAGTCTGTGAGGACCAACTGTTCCCTAGATTTAGGATTTCCATTTTAAAGAGGTTATCCAGGAATATGTCATTGTTATAGTTTGGGCCTAGAACCTATCACGCCGGTAGATGCTGACACCCTGCCTGTTAGCTCTTAGGCCCAAAGAAAAAAAAAATTAGTCCCAGGTAACCCCTTTAATTTACTGCAACTTATGATTAATATTGATGTAATCCATCAATATTAAGTGTTCGGGCCTAGTAAACGCTAAAGATTACCAGTAAATTGATATTTGAGTACTGACCAAACAGGTTTGCAGCACGTTGGTCCTGTCTACGGTTAGAACTGATCCAAATATCTAGTTGTGTTTCTTTCAGTTTACATCACACCAGAGGAAAAACTGAGAAGACTGGCCTATAGTATGAAGCTGCTGCCTTCACCCCTTTTCAAGAAGGAGGTCAGTGAGAAAACTAAGGACAACATTACTGTCTTTTATTATAAGGTGGTTGTGAATTCACAAGGATGTTCCTATTAATCCTTCTAACTTAAGCTCGTCTTCCCAGCGCCTGATGCCGACAAATGCAAGAGCCCAAAGAGGATACGCAGTACGGCCAGAAGAGGAGCCCGAAACATCCAAGGTGATCCAAAGCAGGGAGAAAAGGAAGAGAGAAGAACAAGAGACAATGAAAGAACTGTGCGCTCACCTGGAAGAAAAAGAACATGTGAATGAAGAGTCGGTGAAGAAGCTCAATTTGAACATCCAGGTCCCTGCAAGAAGAGTACCAGAAAGAAGAGAAAGAAGGATCCAGCAGGACAAAAACCGCCGTTACGTCAACCGGTTCATGAGAGGAAGGAGGAACATCATACGGACCTTCCAGCTGGGACCTCTCGACTGAAAGATCATGAATGGCGGTGGTAAGTATAATCCACTAGAGCTTATAATAAGAGCAATAATTATATGAGTAATAATAAGAATGTAGTGAAAAAAATAATAAAATAACACTGATAGTAATAGGTACAACACAGTTTGATCCAGGGTTCTAGGACTGATTGCCTTTTCTCGGGGTCAAGAAGGAATTTTTCCCCTGTGACACAAATTGGCTGAATGTGTCATGGGGTTTTTGCCTTCTTCTGGATCAACATTGCAGAGATAGTGTAGTACTAATAGTTAGAGAAAAGTAAGAATAAAACTGTAATACGTTAGCAGGGATTAATAATAGTAATAAAATAGTTATATCTATAAAAATAACAAAACACTAAATAGAAAAAAAATTAAAAATATATACTGTATATAAAAGAATTATACTGTAATAAGAGCAGGATAAGAATAGTATAATACTTAATATATATAAAAATAACAAAGCTGTATACTAACATAATAACTATAGTACTAGTCTAATCAGCTCTGTAATATTAATTACTTAACTAGTAACTAGAAATAACGTAATTAGTTTTGATCCAGAGTTCTATGACTGATCGCCTTTTCTCGGGGTCGAGAAGGAATTTTTCCCCTGTAACACAATTGGCTGAATGTGTCCTGGGGTTTTTGCCTTCTTCTGGATCAACATTGTAGCGATAGTGTAGTACTAATAGTTAGAGAAAAGTTAGAATACTAATGTAATAAGCAGGATAATAATAGTAAAAAAAAAATAAAAATAAAAAAAAAAATATATATATATATATAACAAAAAACTATATTAATATAACAATCAGTTTTGTAATATTGCATATGTAGCAATATAATTGTTAGGTTTGATCCAGGGTTCTAGGACTGGTCACCTTTTCTTGGGGTCGAGAAGGAATTTTTCCCCTGTGACACAAATTGGCTGAAGGTGTCCTGGGGTTTTTGCCTTCTTCTGGATCAAAAACCATTAGGCAATATTTATTAGGATTTTCTTAATGCTACAATTAGAACAAAGGTAAGAAAAATAAATAAAATTATAACAACAGGTAAACATTTAAAAAGGTACTAATGTAGTAATAATAAACATGTTAGTAATATCAGATGTGACCTAGTCCCAGTTAGTAATTTAGTGATAAGTTAGTGTAGGGACCCATCTGAAGAGGTCGCCTTGATGTTGGCAGATGGGCTCGCACAATTTGATCACATTGTGCGCCAAGAACCTCACATGTATTTATAGAGAAAATATAGTATCTATGTAGAGCTCCTGGCAGCTTAACCCCTCATATGCCTAAGTCAGCATCTAGGTGGTTCGTCAGAAGGAGACGGCTTTCTCTATACTCAATGGCTTCCCAGCGATGAGATTGATGGATTGATAAGGCCCCCATTTTTACCATCTTACTTCTCCTGTTCGACCCCAACAGAGACCTAATGGGATACCTGTCAGTGTTCTGCTCATTGCTCTGCCCCTGTTAGTTGTACCGCTGCTGCCCATCAGATCTGACACTGCTACTACATACAATGTCATGGACCCCTCACCTTACAGTGTAAGCTGGCCGATATCACCCACGCCAGCTGGCACAAGTAGTTCGCCACCAAGCTCAAAATGACAGATGAGTGAATTATTTTATAGAGCTTGAGCCAGTAAATTTACTTGATAACTAAAGATGAATCTATCAGCCGCCTCCTGTGTTCTGGTGATAATTGTCCGCCGTCCTATCTATTCTAATAAAGTACTGAATGAAACCAGATATTACTGTATTCCAATCACACATTGATACACAGTGTAAGGGGTGTATTATGGAGCAGGGCGGTGTAGGGGGTGTATTATTACCTCATTTTCTGGAATAACTTCAAGGGTGCTAACATTTTTGGCCATGACTGTATGTGCATCTATCTATCTGTCTATGCCGAGTTCTTAGGAAAAGAAGGGGAATCCCAGGGTTTGCGGGGAGTGCAGTTGGCACCTGTGACCCGTTCTACAGCCCAGGAGCTGGGATGGAGGGAGACCATTGAAAGAAGACTAACAGAAGGGACCTCTGGTCAAGACCTCTGCAGTATCCAGGATCGGCTGGAGCCTATCACAACGGGGATTGGCACTTTCCAACGTGTGCATATGTGAGCAGTGAGTAAAGAGACCTTGAACTGCACCGCAAGTGTCATCCCGTTACTGCCGGCGCCCCCGCCATCGCACCCACAGCGCTATCAGCGTCTGAGAGACTACCATCACCACCATCCTCCCTGGAGTACAGCTCTGCCTGTGGAGAGCTGAACCATCCAGGCTGCTTTGTCATCTGCCCCAGCAGAGAAGTCCCGTAGCGGCGGCTGATATTGGCTGCACACCACAGGTGGCGTCACAAACAACCATTACCCCCATCGTCCTCATCCCCATCCATTTTATTGACACCCGGGGGTCACGGAACTGGGTGAGGCCACCGTTGCGTCCCAGGAGAAGCACTGTGGCCCAGCGATGACTAACCCCCGACCTCGAGGGCTTGTCAGGTGTCTTCTCATTTGAGTAGAGCAGAAGTGCATTAATTCACTATGTAACTGGCAGAGACAGCTCAGTCATGTACTTGGCTACCTCTGCTAGTAACTTAGAGAATAAATGGAGCAATTGCGAGCATGCTTCACTGACGTTCGACTCAAATAGGGGAATACAGTAATATGTTGACCCTAAAGGGAATCTGTCACCAGTTTTTTTAGTCTATGAACAAATGTCACAACCTTTTATAGCTCCCGTACTACCTTACACAAAGTTGTCTATTGTCTCCCGACTCCCCTTGTAAACCCCCAAAAATATTTTTTTTAATTGCTCCCACACTCTATGTAATTCTGGTAATGGTCTGGTCCGATGGGCTTCAATACTGCAATCTCTGTGCCTCCCGCTCTGGTTCTAGTGGCTGTCCTCTGGGTTTGGTTGCTGTGGATAACACGTCATGCATCATCCACATAGCCCAACAAAGTCATGCACCTGCATACAGTGGCGTAACTACAGTTCAATGGGCCCTGGAGCAAAACTTGGACCTGGACCCCCCCCCAAGCTTTCCTATGTTCTGCTATTCATCTTGTCCTCAGCACTCTGCTTTCCCATGCTCTGCTGTGCATCTTCCCCTCAGCACCAAGCTTTTCCATGCTCTGGTATACATCTTTCCCTTAGCACACAGCTGTCCCATGCTCTGCTATATATCTTTCCCTCAACAATCAGCTTTCCCATGCTCTGCTATACAGTTTTCCCTAAGCACCCAGCTTTCCCATGATATCAGATAATTGGAAATCTGGGTGCAGAGAGAAAGATATATTGTAGAGCATGAGAAAGCTGGGTGCTGAGGGAAAGAACCTATTTTCCTCAGCAACCAGCTTTCACATCCTGTTTTGCCAAATGTTTAACACTAAAGGCCCCGTCACACGCAGCGACGTATAACGATATATCGGATTCCGTGACCCACATCCGGCATCGTTAGCGACGTCGTTGCGTGTGACACCAACGAACGGCCGTTAACGATCAAAAATACTCACCTTATCGTTGATTGTTGACACGTCGTTCATTTTCATAAAATCATTGATTGTTGAGGACGCAGGTTGTTCATCGTTCCCAAGGCAGCACACATCGCTATGTGTGACACCTCGGGAACGACAAACTACAGCTTACCTGCGCCCACCGGCAATGAGGAAGGAAGGAGGTGGGCGCCTGCTTATTTCCGCCCCTCCACTTCTATTGGGCGGCCGCTTAGTGACGCCGCTGTGACGCTTCACGAAACGCCCCCTTAGAAAGGAGGCGGTTCGCCGGTCACAGCGACGTCGCTAGCCAGGTAAGTCCGTGTGACGGCTCCTAATGATTTTGTGCGCCACGGGCAGCGATTTGCCCGTGACGCACAAACGATGGGGGCGGGTGCTTTCACCAGCGATATCGCTAGCGATATCGTGGCGTGTAAAGCCCCCTTAAGGTTCAGATACAACTTTAAAGAAGGCAATTAAGTAATTTTATTATAAAGGTTAATATGAAATACAAAATAAAAGGAAAAGTATTATATTGCGTACATTTTTCTATATTCAACATACAAAGGTTATGTACTTACATCACCAAGGAGTTTTGAACATCATCTGTCTGGAACATCAGTCAGAAAAGCATGATAGCGACAGAGATCTCATGGAAGTAACTGGGCGTCCCACTGATACCAAAAAGCTTCTGTCATACTTGTCTGATCTTAAATAGTGGCTTGCACAAATATTACACAAAAACTTAAAAGCTAATGTGTTGTACGTTTCACTGACCTATGCCCACCAATGGCCAGTCTTTGGGTCTAGATGAATCAGATATACAAACGCACACATCAGACAATGAGGCAATAAACCCACACAGTTCAAATCCCCCAAGAATACACATCAGATATTTGAGAAAAATAAATCACAAGGTTTCTGTCACAATTAATACATTGTCTGTCTGTATCAACAGTATGTTATAGTTTAACATAATGTATGAACTCAAAATAGCCATTTTTCTATTTGCAATACACATCCATGCTTGTATATTTGTCCCCCATCCTTGTATATATGTGCCCATCCGGGTATATGGCCTCATCCTGGTATTATATGGCCCCATCCTGGTATTATATGGCCCCCATTCTGGTATTACATGGCCCCATCTTGGCATTACATGGCCCCAGGAGACAATAGACAAATTTGTGTAATGCAGTACTGGATATGTAAAAGCTGGAGGCATTTGTTCACACACTAAAAAACTGGTGACAGGTTCCCTTTGAAAAGCCTTTAATCCTTTTTCCAAATCTAATAGTTATTTTATTAAGTTATATGATATTTACTGCTTTGAAAGGAACCTGTCATGTAAAAAAAATACAATTAACTAGTAGATATAGGCTTAATCTTCAGGTTAATAGTGTTCTGATGCTTTGCAGCTCTCTGAGATCTCCGTTACCTGGAGAAAATGAACTTTATTCCTCCCAGCAGCCTCGGCTTTCAGTCACAGGGACATGGCAGTTTCAGTCACTGCTCTGCGCACAGCGAGCTGCAGCTGCAAATACGGCACCAACTGACAGACGGCTCAGCATTGCATCAGTACAGAGCAAAAAGCTTAGGCTGCCAGGAGGAATAAAGTTCAATCCTTATAAGCTCTTAAGATCTATGGGCCAGTCACTGATTTCCCTGAGAATCTGCCTTTAGAGCTATTTTAAATAAAGCCAGTTATCAGTGTGAGACATGTAATGACTGACAGTGTTATGAACATGATTGCAAATCTATAACATGTCTCATAATCATCATAATGAATATTGAAGCAGAATAACACTTTTACCTCTTCATGACCCAAATGTAGCTGGCTCCCTCCTTTAGAAACAGGTGATTAAAAAGAATCCACTAATGGGTAGCAGATGCGAGTGTTATCTCAGCTTTAATGCGCAAGAATGCTGAGAAGGTCAGATTTAAGACCAGTAGAGATAAGAGTGTCAATAAAGAGAAGGCTAGAGTACATTCAAATCCTTTATTTAATTACAAAACTTGTGAATTGAGGTCTTAAGGTACCGTCACACTAGCGACGCTCCAGCGATCCCACCAGCAACCTGACCTGGCAGGGATCGCTGGAGCATCGCTACACGGGTTGCTGGTGAGCTGTCACACAGGCAGATCTCACCAGCAACCAGTGACCAGCCCCCAGCCAGCAGCGACGCGTGGAAGCGATGCTGCGCTTGGTCACTAAGGTAAATATCGGGTAACCAACCCGATATTTACCTTGGTTAGCAGCGCACACCGCTTAGTGCTGGCTCCCTGCACTCCTAGGCAGAGTACACATCAGGTTAATTACCCGATGTGTAGTCTGGCTATGTGTGCAGAGGGAGCAGGGAGCCGGCACTGACAGCGTGAGAGCGGCGGACGCTGGTGACGAAGGTAAATATCGGGTAACCAAGGAAAGGGCTTCTTGGTTACCTGATATTTACATTGGTTACCAGCGTCCGCAGAAGCTGGCTCCTGCTCACTGTACATTCAATTGTTGCTCTCTCGCTGTCACACACAGCGATGTGTGCTTCACAGCGGGAGAGCAACAACTAAAAAATGGTCCAGGACATTCAGCAACAACCAACGACTTCACAGCAGGGGCCAGGTTGTTGCTGGATGTCACACACAGCAACATCGCTAGCACGTCATGCCTCAGCAGCAATGTTGCGAGCGATGTAGCTTAGTGAGACGTGGCCTTTATGAACTGCTTTGATATGATAGATAGGAAAGTTATATTTTTATCATCGTGATCCCGAAGGGAAAAATAAGTATATTTTTATATAATTCTGTGAACACATCAGCACAAAATTAATATTTTCTGTTTTATCTTTTTGATTGCAGAACTGTCCAACTCAGAGGGGGCTAGCAGCAACTACAGCTCCCACATTTAAACGGACTCTTGCATGCCACTCATTCTGCAGCAACTGAGTAGTATGTGACCGTCAGATGTGGATGCACCTTGTGCCAAAGAAACACAGAGCGCGAGCTTGCAAAGTGGCTGCCCAAGCCGAGCAAGAGGCCACTGAGCGACAAGCTAAGACAGCTGAACAAGCCGATTGGGAGTACCAGCTGGCTTTAATCTGACTCCAGAACGAGCAGTCTACACCACTGAGCAGTGAGTCCGGCAATACCAACAGCTTTAAACCCTGTCCTGAACATTTTCCTATCTAGACACATTTCTGAGGGGCTTTGCATAGAGTACCAGATGCCCGATGACCAGGATGCCCGATGACCAGTGGGCATGATACTTAACCCTAGGTTACGAAGCAAAGCTCTGGAGGTGTTTGCTATTCTCCCTCAAGAACAAGATGGAAACTATCAGGCCATCAAGCAGGCCTTGATAAAAAGTATCAGGTGACTCCTGCAGTGTACCGCAAAAGGTTCAGGACCCTCCAATGTAAACCTCTCCACAGCTACAGTGATTTATTGGATTAGCTCAGAACCCACTTTGAGCAGTGGGTACAAGTGCTATCAGTTACCACCTTCAAGAAATTGAAGGACCTGTTAGTGAAGGACCAATTCCTTCATGTTTGCCCTGCAGAGGTGAGACAGTTCGGGATGGACTGGGATGCAAAGGAGACCGCTAAAGCAGGACATATTGCTGATACCTGTGAGGCCAACCATACACCTGAGAATCTGCCTCCAGAGCTTATTTTAAAGGATGGTGGGCATTACCAGTGTGAGACATGTAATGACTGACAGTGTTATGGATATGATTGCAAATCTATAAGATGTCTCATTATCATCATAACAAATACTGAAGCAGGCTGAGACTTTTACCTCTACATAACCCCTATGCAGCTGATCTTCTCCTTTGGAAACAGGTAATTAAAAGAATCATCTAGTAGGTAGCAGATGTGAGTCCAATCTCAGCTTGAATGCAGAAGAATATAAAGGACTGATTTATGACCGGTAGAGATAAGAGCATCAGTTAACAGAAAACTAGAGTAAATTCAAATCCTTTGTTACCTTATGGAAATTATAAATTGATATCTCATGAACTGACTCAGTATAATAGGAATGTTATATTTTCAGCATTGTGATCTTGAGGGGAAGTACATACCTATTTTTATATAATTGTTCATACATTTTTATATAATTAGCGCATAAGCCCCAAATTAATATAGGTTACATGAAGGATGCTATTCATGCCATGTTTAACCTCTATAAAAAGGTAAAATCATGATAACAAACATGACCATGATATCTTCCACCTGGTACTTCCAGGGAATTTCCTAAATGTTAAGGTCATTGTGTACTACTATGTGATTATATCGCAACATGAGTAAACTACCAGTATTTTAAGCTTATTTCAGAAATTTTATTTATTGTAAAGCACATATTAAAAATTTAAATGAGATAAATGAAAAAGAACAAGGGTCAAAATTAGAGAACACCTTGAGATACCTGCAAGTTATTGGTGTTAATCTGGCACCTGGTGCTAATTTTCTAAAATACCTGTCAAAGCCTATTTAACTGGCAGCCTAACTATCCAGTTTGCACTGACTTTGCACTGAGTGGCTGGTCACCCTCGAAACACAAATGCAAGAGAGGTCAGGACAATGCAGAGAATCTCCATGGGTATCGTTTCAATACTGCTCAACAGTTTAGCACTGAACAGGGTAAGGATCTGTCTCATCATACAGTGTCACAACGTTTAAGAGCAAATGGACTGAAGGTCCACTCTGCAGCGACCAAACCTCTCATTAGCATAAAAAAAATCAAAAGGCTAGACTCACTTTTGGTGAGGAACATGTTGTGTGGACACAGGAGAAGTGGTCCACAGTTCATTTTAGTGATGAAAGCAAGTTTAATTTATTTGGGTTTGCTGGGAAACATTATGTTTGTCGACAAACTGAGGAAAGACTGAACCAAAAGTGTGTTAAGATGTCAGTGAAAGGTGGAGGAGGAAGTGTCATGGTTTAGGGAATGTTTTCTGCAGCAGGAGTTGGACCTCATACAGCTACATGGCAGAGTGAATGCAAGTATGTATCAGAACCTTCTTCAACAACATGTGGTTCCTTACTTGCGTTCCCAAAGATCCTAACAACTCATTTCCATATTAAGAAAAATGTGGATTTCTCTGGAATAAGACATCTGATTACAGTTATCAAGGTATCATTTTATTCAACTTTCTATGGTATACATCTCTATATAGACGGCTTAGGAGGGTTGATCCTACTTCAGATTCCCTTTAAGATGATCTAGTTCAAGCATGAAGATGATACAGCATGGAAAAATATGCAAAATAGCTGTTCACCAGAAAGAATAAAACTGTCTCTAGTATCACTTGTCGGACGTAGAGAGCTACTCAATAAGTGAACATCAAATCCTTTAATGTACATGGAAACAAAGGATATTTGTGAAACAAATAACATATGGAAACCTATTTCAGAAGACAAGACCCCCAACAGTACAGTGTAGGCTACTGGTTGAGTTAGATGATACGCTGTCGGTTCAGCTCTAGGGGAGGTCGTTTTTTTTTCTGGCAGAGAGCTAATTTCCATGAACAACTGTCTGAATTGAAGCCCTGTAACTATAGCATAACTAAGAAAATCACTAGAGAGTATGAGCGGCAGATTAACAAGACTGGGTATCGGAGCTGTCCAGCAACTAAGACACTTCAGTCAGCAAAATTGCACTTTATGTGAGGTTCAAGTCTATACATATGGGCACCATGTGCATGAAGTGTTAGTGGTTTTCTTCAAACTCTTTCAGCAAAAAGATGCAGGTAATTTTGCTTTCTCTGAAAGCTGCACTGGTGAGGGAACATTCTAAACGATCTTTGCCTTTAGATTGATAATCTAATGAATGACTGGCCATTTTTATGTTTTGACCTTGTTTGTTACAAACCTCAACATGGACAAGAAACAATTTTCATAACTGGCATGACCCAGTGGCTTTCCTCACGGCTTGTGACCACTGTCTACTTGTATTATGGTTTTAGTCTGTGTCTATTGATTTAGTTTAAAAATCTTGCTACCTGCAGACCATTGTTCCTGCTTTGTGCATCTCCTGACTTAATTTCAAATAACTTTGCCAATAGTAGGAGAATAGATTTGCAGGAATGTGATCCATGGGCCAAATTAGTAATCTAGTAACACTGGACGGGACGCCTGCGGATCTCCTTACCTCCTGGTGCTGCTGGCTATTTGTTTGATAAGCCAAGTTGGTATGACATCTCCATTGCGGTCTGACACACACGTTGCTCCAGCGAGGCTAATCCAAAGAAGAGCCAGCAATGCCGAGAGGAAAGGATATTTGTTGGCCTCCTGTCCACCGGTAATAGATTACTGACATGACCGTTGACCGTAGTCCTGCTATTCAATTGTCCCATCTCTATCCAAAACTTTTTTCTGCTGCACAATTGCTATTGGTCAGTGACTACTTAATGTGCCAGAGAAAGTCCAAAATCTTTCTTTAGGAGTGCTCCACTCCAGCTGTCACAATTCCTCCTACCGGTGTGTCTGGTTGCAGTGAGTGACAGGTCAGCCGTCTAATCTTGGGCCAGGGCATGCTGATGTGTCATTATGGTGATGGACAGTTCACCTGTTCAATCGGAGGCAGGGGCATACTGGGGTGTCAGTATGGTTATAAACAGCTCAGCCATCCAATCAGGGTTGAGGGGTGTGAGATTTTCTCCATATGTCTGCTCTTTGGGGTGATTATCCTATTATTTAGCAGCCTCTCTGCCTTCAATCACTGCCAGTCATAGCTTTAGATCAGGGGTGTCTGCGTGTCTGTTTTTCCAGTGCTCAGTCTGATTGTCACGGGGTGTGACAAGGTAACTTGGAATGGGGTCACCTTTATTGGCCCTAGGGCTAAGGGGACCCTAGCTGTCCCTGTTCTCAAAGATATGTCTGATGGACCAACACAGGGGTTTACCCCACACAAATGGACAGGAAAAAAACAATACTCAAACTCACTGTACAAACACACAACCATAGGTACAATACGTCCTCAGGAGGAAATAAAGAATCAGAGAGGAAATAAACAACAAGGATATTGCCACAACACACCAAATAACGCACAGGAGATCACCAGAATTAAATCACCGCAGCACAAAGATCGGTATTCACAAATTAAGCTATAATCGGCATGGAGGAACAGGCTCCACCATCTTTTAAAGGATGGAGGCGGCTGTGATAGGTCTCCTGTAACCTGTGACCCTAGCAGCAAACCACAAGCCAGCAGAAATTAACTCCTGCTAGACCGATCACTAGTAAGCACACAACTGGTCGACGCCCGAGTCTGATTGAGCCACTCAAAAGCACCAGGTGGCGTGTCAGACTCTGCAGAGTGAACAGGGTCAGAAGTCGCCATAACATCTGGTGAGTTTAGACCTGAACATCGAGTGACACTGATCTATTGTTTGCCCGACCTTGGACCATACTTCTGATGATACCCCCTTTGTTTTCATCTGCCACCTTCCTGAAATTTCGACCTTGGACCATGACCTGAGTACATCTTTTTCTCATCCCTTTGTTTATTGTTAGCCCTCTCGTACAAAAAAAAATAAAGATGTAAGGCCCGATAGCAGAAAAAGCTAAAAATGTTTTCCTTATGTTTGTTGATAGTGACAGACCTATTGTCAAATTAAACAAAACTATGGGCACAACAGGTAACATTTTTCCAACCGGTTTAGCTTCAATAATGTATTATGTCTTACCCTCTGAGTAACTTTTAGGTTGAAACTCTGCAGGTGTACAGGGCAGTAGTAAATGTTAAAAATACTTTCAGCATTCTAGACCCCATAGACACAGAAGAATGTAAATACATCTTCATGTTTTGCATCTGGTGATTTGGGAAATGTAAAGTGTATGTCTTACTTCTTCCCATGGTGCTTGATAATTATTAGTATGCATACATACTAATACATACACAGGTGGGCAATTAAATCCCTGGAAAATAGGAAAGCCATCTAAGACTAGATATCTGCTTATTCTGTAAATTTTGGACTATTTAGTAGGTCCCAAATCTGCATTTGAAAGAACTGATGTGTCTGATGGCAGGAGGTTCAATCTGAGTAGCCGAGCTGTTGTTCATGTACAGTTTATTTAACAATATACTTTTAAGACTTTTTAAATATTTGTCTTTATATTTCGTTAAAAAGTTGCAATCTGATGGTTGATTGATTAATTAATTCATTCGTTATAGACCTCCCTGATTGATCTGCATGTCAGTGTGCCGCCCCGCGACAGCCGACGGGCTGCTCGGATCCGGAACCGCAGTGGCTCGAGGGGCCTCCGGACCCGAGGTGGGGTTGCCCCGGCCTCTCGAAAATAAAAGGGGGGTAGAAAGGTTGGATTGGATAATGTTCGTGACACCACCCACGCTTCGTGGTAAAAATTGGGATACCACCGCTACTGCTTTTAGAGGAGAGGGGAGCGTCTGGGAGTGATGGAATAGCAGCTATTGATGTTAACCCTTCCGTGGGCAGGGGAAGGTGTCTTGGGGCTCGGTGCTGGCAGGCTGGGGGCCCGTTGGGAGCAAAAGGGCACAACGTACTCACACAGTCCAGAGATGCTGACACTGACACCAGGTAAACCAAAGTCTTGAATGCTCTGCAGCCTTAGTCCAAACACGTTGAGTCCGTGCCCTTTTGGCGTTGCTGGTTGGTCTGAAGCCTTGTCCCTTGGCACCGTGTTTACACTTGGTGGATCCCTTTCACCTAGAACTACTCGGGTCCCGCTCACCTGTGTGGCTAGCAGAGTGAGCTTGCTCTCAGGGTTCACGCTTGGGATTTTCTGCACGGTTTTGGGAAGTCCTATCCCTATCGTTGTGCTAGTACCCTGATTTTGGAGCGGGTGGAGAGCGGTTCATGAAGATTCCGTTCCAGTCGGGTGAATTACTGGGCTGCATGAAGCTACTGTCCAGCCTAGGGTCCGCATACCCCGTCGTGCCCTGGCCCCTGCCCGGTTGTAGCACAAGGCCGCCGGTCTGCCCTCCATGGCAGTACCGTGCCCCCTGTCACTACCCACTGCAACCGGGGTTCCAGCTCCTTCCAGGCCAGACCAACGTCTGGCACCTGGGACAGTTACAGGAGCCCAGCTACACAGCGTGACCTTTCCTGTCACTGCTCACTGGCACTTCTCTCCAACTACTCCTCTCTCTTACTCCTGACACTTCTGGCTCTCCTTCTACCATCCCTCCATCTGGGCGGCCCTATTCCCCTCAAGCTGCCCAATGGGTGTCTGGTGGGTGTGGGGCAGAGTGTTCCTCAGGATTTGTGTATACCTGCTCTTAGCAACACCAAAGGGACAGGACCCGTATCCAAGGAGGAGCGGGTACCATGCAGAAGGGCAGATTGCACGGCACCCTTGTGACGACTTGATAGGCCAGGGCGTCACATCAGCACTGGCAGTTCATTTTACCAAGAAGCCACATGAGATACTGTGACTGTTGTGGAGGGCCAAACCAATAGGATGAACTTAATTTTGCAGACTAGCTGCTACTGCTAATATATATTACAATATGGCCTATTGTAATGAGTATTTGTGGCGCCCTGGACAAGCCAGGACGTCACAGGTACTACACCAACACACCCCACACCCCGGCTAGGCACACCTAGGTCAAACACAAATCCTTGTTGCCTTCCTCCAGGGGCTGATGTTCACACCAGGGGGTGGGCCAGGCGGTTAGTCCCGCCCACCGAGGAGTTCACAGTCCTGGAGGCGGGAAAAGGAGTCAGTTTAGATCAGTTTGGAGTGGAGTTAGGGAAGTGGTAGTAGAGGAGACTGACCATGTCCGGGTGCGTGGCCCGGGCACATACAGCAAGGTTGGCAGACGGTGGTGACGGTCTGCAGGAGAGGCTGATTGGAGTGAACCGTAAGGACCGGGGACGGGCGGTGGCCCGCCGGTACCGGATCAGGGAGTGAAGAGAAGCCAGCACCATTCGGCAGGGCCTACGGACCCCGACCAGGCTTGGAGTCACCGTAAAACCGGTCCAATCTGTCAGCGAAGGGAACCTCCGGGGTTTCCCAGCAGTCAAGACCCGATTGAAGGCAACAGCTCACACCGTAAAGGGAAACACAGTCACCGCCAAGGCTACAGTTCCCAGGGCCAGAGCCTGCGGGCAAAAGGGGCTCCCTCAGCATCCATCCAAGCTGGGGAGCGGGTTACCGGTGGGAAGCCATTGGAACCGTAAACACAACACAGGTGCAGGGAAAGGCAGTCACCATCAAGCTACCGGGAGGAGAACAACCGCAGCCATCTGTGGGACCCGTCCATCCAGCCGTTTGTTTGACCAGAGACTCCGTGTAAATTACTGGCTGAGTGAGTACCACCGTGCCATGCGGCACAGCGCTGCCCCCGCGACCCTGCACCTCACCAGGCCCCGTAACCCGCCTTTCATCCCTAACCCTCACCGGGGCCCCGGGACAACCAACCCCCCCTACCCACGAAGGGGAGAACCAACATCCAAGCTGCTCCCTGTCATCGCTCCCGGGATCCCCGTCCAGAGCAGCGGTGGTGTCACAACTTCACCACAACCGTGGGTGGCGTCACGGACAATATCCCCAAACCACACACCACCCCCCTTTCACTCACGCTCGAGTCCCCAGGATCCAGCCCACCGCTCGAGCCACCACCGAGCAGCAGCAGCAGCAGCCGGACCCGAGCAGTGGGTGAGCGCAGCGTCCCCTCCTCCGCCCGCGACAACTTGGCATCACGAACAGGATCTTACCGCTCTGCCGTCTGGTAGAGGTGCGCCTGGTGACCGCCTGAGGTGTCCGGCTGAAAATTTGGAGAAGCCGCCATTTTGGGCGCAAAAAGTCCCCGCTCGAGCGTCTTCCCGAGTAGTGGAGGCGCGAAAGCTTAAACCCTGCCCCGATAGAGGAGGAGCCGGGAAAAGACTAAGGGGGACGGAAACAAGATGTCTGCGCCCGACGGAGCCGCTGGAGGAGCGGCGGTCTCAGCCGCAGTGGCACCCGCGGATGGGAATGGGCCCGCCCAGGTCCCGGCCGCACTGGCGGGAGGTGCCGCGGCCCCAGCTTTCGCTCAGGTGATGCCGTTCTCCTTGCCCTACGTGCCCGGAGCTACCTGGCTGCCACAGTACGATGGGAAACCTGATGCGTTGCAGGTCTTCCGAAAGAAGCTTAGCCCGCTATTAGAACTATACCCCCTAACTGATAAGCAACGTGCAGCGGTAGTGCTGGGGCAGCTAACCGGCGCAGCTGAGCAGGAGGCGGAGACCTGGGCCGAGGGGGACCGGTCCTCTGTAGCCACCATCTTTGAGAAGCTACAGACTGCCTTTGAGACCCGTACCGAAGCCGAGCTGCGGATGCAGTTTTATCAATGTCGGCAACGGCCTGCGGATAGCATTCGGGACAATGCCTTGCGTCTGCAAACCGTCCTCCGCACAATGAAGCGGATAGACACCATCAACGATGCGGACAGCAACAAAATGCTAGTGGAGCAGTTTGTACAGGGGATGAGGTCCTCGGAGGACCGCAAGCAACTCCGGCTGTGGGCCATAGAACACCCTGATGTGGGCTTTGCCGTGTTAAAGGAACGGGCCATTAAAGCTCTGCAGCCTCCAGCATCGGAATTCCCTGAGGCAGCCCCATGGCCAGCTGAGACGGCTCCCGGGTTACCGGTGGGAAGCCATTGGAACCGTAAACACAACACAGGTGCAGGGAAAGGCAGTCACCATCAACCTACCGGGAGGAGAACAACCGCAGCCGTCTGTGGGACCCGTCCATCCAGCTGTTTGTTTGACCAGAGACTCCGTGTAAATTACTGGCTGAGTGAGTACCACCGCGCTGCCCCCGCGACCCTGCATCTCACCGAGCAGCAGCAGCAGCAGCCGGACCCGAGCCGGACCCGAGCAGTGGGTGAGCGCAGCGTCCCCTCCTCCGCCCGCGACATATTCTTACCTATTAAGGCTAATCAAAACTATTTATAAAAGTTAATAAAAAGCAATAAATCATACTGCTCCTGTTATTCAGCATTAGGAATTTATAATAAGTATAGATGCTTCATGATTAACAACATATGATGTTTCTATTACTCCCCCACATATAATGCTCTTTCCACAATCTGCCACCCACAGCTTTCCCACACAGTATGATGCCCCAGTGCCCCATACGCTCATTGATGCCCCCACTCACCCACACACAGTAGAACTCCTCAAATGCTGTCCCCCACAGCATGGTGGTCCCACATTCCCCACACAGTATGATGCCCCCATAGTTTTCCCAAACAGTATGATGCCACACACACCTTAATGCCCCCACTCATCCACACACAGTAGGATTCCTCAAATACTGTTCCCACAACCCGCCCCCCACAGTATGATGGCCCCACACTCCCCACAGTATGATGCCCCCATAATTTTCCCACACAGTATGATGCCACACATACCTTGATGCCCCCACTCAGCCACACACAGTAGGATTCCTCAAATGGTGTCCCCACAAGCCGACCCCCACACTATGATGGGCCCACACTCCCCACAGTATGATGCCCCCATAGTTTTCCCACACAGTATGATGCCACACACACCTTTATGCCCTCACTCACCCACACACAGTAGGATTCCTCAAATGTTGTCCCCACAACCCGCCCCCCACAGTATCATGGCCCTATTTTCCTCACAAAGTATGATGCCCCCACAGCTTTCCCACACAGTATGATGCCCCACTGCCCCATATGCACATTGATGACCCCACTCACCCACACACAGTAGGATTCCTCCAATGCTGTCCCCACAACTCGTACCCCACAGGAGGTTGGCCTAACATTCCCCACTCAGTATGATGCTCCCACAGATTTCCCACAAGTTAGATGCCTCACTTCCCCCACACACACTATGACGCCTCCACACCAACATAGTATGATTCGCCTATTGTTCCCAGAGTATGATACCCACACAACTTCCTCACAGTATAATGGCCCCACAACTTCCCATACAGTGTGATGCCACCACAGCCTCCCAAACACAGTATGATGCCTTACAAATCCCCCTCAAACACACAGCATGATGCCGCCATAGCCACTTGTCACGCTCCCCGGGTCCCCTGCCACGCTCTCCGGCTCCCCTGCCTCGCTCCCCGGCTCCCCTGCCACGCTCCCCGGCTCCCCTGCCTCGCTCCCCGGCTCCCCTGCCTCGCTCCCCGGCTCCTCTGCCAGGCGTCCCCCGCTCCACAGCCTCCAGGCCCCATCACCTGCGGTCCCCAGGCGGCCCGGTCCCCGCTCCCGGCGCCCGTCGGCAGCTTTGCTCCAGCCCGGCTCTCCTGCCTCCTGTTCACCGCTCCCTGCTCTGGCTTCTGGCACCCGGGCCTCGCGCATGCGCATTAGGGCGCGCGCGGTCATTGACCCTCTCTTAAAGGGCCAGTGTCCTCCAACAGGATATTGAAGAATCAGGTACAGGGTATATAGGGGGATCCTTTCCAAGTGGGCGGGGCCTGTTCTTCGTGTTTTGCTAAGCTAGGAGTCAGGTCTCCTTGTGTTTTGTGGGATACTTACCTATCTCTCTCCTAGAGCCGCTTCTGCCTCGCCAACCGGTTCTGACGATACCCGAACCCCGAACGGTGACGGTCTGCCATCCCGTCAAGTTCATACCATCTCCGATCCCTGTGGTGACCAGTCTTCTCGCTCCGTTGGTTCCGGACTCTGCCTGACGTCATCTCGGCCTCCGAACCTGAGCTCCGTCACCCGGACTACCTTCAGTGACTCCGTGGTCCCAGGGACTTCTACACTCCTCTGAACGGACTGTCCTGCTACCTGTAGTGCTCTGGCTACCGGGCACCTTGCCCTCGGTGAGGTGTTCAGCCCAGTGGATCCACCTCCTGGGTCTGCCCGTCCACCTGGCCCTAACAGTAAGAACAGGCCATGGATCCCGCCGAAGCACTAGCGGCCCAGCTGGGCACCCTGCAGCAGGAACTCGTATGACAGCGCGAGACCCAGTCCCGCATGCTGGCCTTCATGTCCTCGGTGGATACCCGCCTGCACACGCTGCAAGCATCTGCCACGTCCCTGGCATCTCAGGTTACTACTGCACAGTCCACGGCCACAGTTCCCGTGGCGGCTACCTCGGAAGCTTCTAAACTCCGCCTGGCCTCTCCACCCCGATATGCCGGAAATCCCAAGACCTACAGAGGATTCCTAAACCAGTGCTCCCTCCATTTCAAGCTGCTTCCGCACTTGTTTGCCTCCGACCAAGCCAAGGTGGCGTTTGTGATGTCCCATCTAGAGGGTGAGGCACTGGCCTGGATGAACCCCTTGTGGGAGAAGGAGGACCCTGTGACCACTAACATCCAGGACTTCCTGCAGGCATTTAGAAACACCTTTGACGAACCCGGACGTGCCGCCGCATCCGCCTCATCACTCCTCAGGCTACGTCAGGGGACCATGACGGTGGGGCAGTATGCCATCCGCTTCCGCACTTTGGCCTCAGAATTGGGGTGGAACAATGAAGCCCTCACCGCCGCCTTCTGGGAAGGACTCTCCAGCCGTATTAAGGACGAGCTGGCAGGCCGCGATGTTCCTTCCACCCTGGATGCCCTGATCGCACTAGCCACCCGGGTGGACCTCAGATTCCAGGAACGATCCAAAGAGGTGTCCCGTGAGAGACGTCCGATACGGCATTCCTCTCCTCCGCAGAAGCCCGCCGTACTTCAGTCAGCGTCGTCTGGTGTCTCTGTCCACGAGCCCATGCAGATTGACCGTTTGCGGCAGTCCGAACAACGCCGAGCAGAACGGCTCGCCAAGGGCCTCTGCTTCTACTGCGGAGAGGGCACACACCTTCTACGCTCCTGTCCAGAGAGGCCGGGAAACTCCAAAGCCTAGGGTTGGTAGGAGAGGCCACCCTAGGTGCTGGGACTCTCTCAGACCCGGTTACGTGGACTGTTCAAGTGACAACGGGAGAGACGCGGTTCACGGCCGAGGCGTACCTCGATTCCGGGGCAGCAGGCAATTTCATCCAGCAGGCCACGGTGGACAAGTACCAGGTGCCTGTTACTCCACTCGACAAACCCCTCGTGATTGCCTCTGTAGATGGGAGACCCCTCTCTGACACCATCTCGTGGATCACCAAGCCGGTGGAACTGCGTATCGGCGCCCTGCACACCGAGAACATCGCTCTCTACGTCCTCCCACACATGTCTCATCAAATCCTGCTGGGACTCCCCTGGTTACGGACACACGAACCGTCAGTCAGCTGGGGTACTGGTGAAATCACCCGATGGGGCTCCTCTTGCCACGAGAACTGTCTGAAGACTATACAGCCCATCCGACGACCTCCGGTTCCGGAGTCGCTACCGGGACTGCCCTTGGCCTATTGGTCCTTCGCGGACGTCTTTGATAAAAAGGAGTCAGAGGTACTTCCGCCACATCGTCCTTATGACTGTGCCATCGACCTACTCCCGGGAACTACACCACCTCGAGGACGGATATATCCGCTGTCTCCTGCTGAAACAAGGGCCATGTCTGCCTACATCACGGAGAACCTGGCAAGGGGATTCATTCAGAGATCCTCCTCTCCTGCGGGAGCAGGCTTCTTCTTCGTTAAGAAGAAAGAGGGCGACCTACGCCCATGCATTGACTACCGGGGATTGAACCAAATCACCGTGAAAAATAAATACCCCCTGCCGCTCATCCCCGAATTATTTGATCGGCTTAGAGGAGCTCGTGTGTTTACCAAGTTGGATCTTCGGGGTGCCTACAACCTGGTCCGCATCCGCTCTGGGGACGAATGGAAGACCGCATTCAATACTCGCGATGGGCACTATGAATACTGTGTGATGCCCTTCGGCCTGTGTAACGCACCAGCAGTCTTTCAGGAATTGGTGAACGACGTGTTCCGGGACCTTCTCTACGTCTGTGTGGTGGTGTATCTTGATGATATCCTGGTCTTCTCTCCGGACCTCCAGACCCACAGAGAGAACGTGCAGCTGGTGCTACAAAGACTGAGAGAGAATCGTCTGTACGCCAAGTACGAGAAGTGTGTCTTCGAGCAGTCTTCTCTTCCCTTCCTGGGTTACGTAATCTCCGATACCGGTCTGCAGATGGACCCGGAGAAGGTCTCTTCCATTCTCAACTGGCCCCCTCCTTCCGGACTGAAGGCAATCCAACGCTTTCTGGGATTCGCAAACTATTACCGTCAGTTCATCCCTCACTTCTCTGCTCTGACTGCACCTCTCTCCGCCTTGACCAAGAAGGGGGCTAATCCAAAGGACTGGTCACCTGCGGCCGACGCCGCGTTTGGCTCCCTGAAACAGGCATTTGCTTCTTCCCCTGTGCTCCACCGTCCTGAGTTAAACCAACAGTTCACCTTGGAGGTGGATGCCTCCTCCTCGGGAGCCGGAGCAGTGCTCATGCAGAAGTCCTCCTCCAGGAAGATGGTTACTTGCGGTTTCTACTCCAAGAGCTTCTCAGCGCCTGAACGCAACTACACCATCGGTGACCGAGAGCTATTGGCAGTCAAACTGGCTCTGGAGGAATGGCGCTACCTTCTGGAGGGAGCAGTGTACCCCGTGATCATTTACACGGACCACAAGAACCTGGAATACCTGCGGTCCGCTCAGCGACTGAACCCACAGCAAGCCAGGTGGTCCTTGTTCTTTGCCAGGTTCGATTTTCAGCTCCATTTTCGACCCGCGGACAAGAATGTACGAGCAGATGCCTTGTCCAGGTCATTCCTGCCCATGGAGCAGGAGGAGGAGACATCCCAGCCCATCATCTGCCCTAGTAAAATCATTCCGGTGGCCCCTGTCACCCTGGCCCAGATACCGCCCGGGAAGACCTATGTCTCTGAGACTGACAGGCAAAAGTGTTGCACTGGGGCCATGCCTCGAAAATAGCCGGCCATGCTGGTCAGAAGAAAACATGGAGTACAATTGTACGTCACTACTGGTGGCCATCCCTTCGCACGGACGTCGCTTCTTTTGTCTCAGCCTGCTCCTCTTGTGCCAGGAACAAGACGCCCAAACACCTGCCATATGGTCGTCTTCTGCCTCTGCCTATACCCTCCGTTCCATGGCAACACATTGCAATGGACTTTATTACGGACTTGCCCCTGTCCTCCGGACACACAGTCATATGGGTCGTGGTGGATCGGTTCTCCAAAATGGCTCATTTCGTCCCTATGGCTGGACTGCCCTCTGCCCAGGAACTCGCTGACGCTTACATACAGCACATCTTCCGGTTGCATGGCTTTCCATCTCACATTGTGTCCGACAGAGGAACTCAGTTTACCTCCCGCTTCTGGAGGGCCCTCTGCAAACATCTGGGAGTGACTCTGGACTTTTCTTCAGCCTACCATCCTCAGTCGAATGGCCAAGTGGAACGAGTCAATCAAATCTTGACCTCCTTCTTACGTCACTACGTTAACGCCCATCACGACGACTGGTCCACACTTCTTCCTTGGGCTGAATTCTCCCATAACCACCACGTCAGTTAGTCCTCCTCCAGCTCTCCCTTCCACGTCATTTACAGACTTCAGCCTTCCGTCCCTTTACCTGTATCCTCTTCCTCGGATGTCCCTGCTGCTGATGCTGTAGTTCGTGACTTTACGACAATTTGGGACTCTGTCAAGACGTCCCTTGGACGTGCTTCCCTGCGGATGAAGAGACACGCAAACAAGAGGCGTCTGGATCCTCCGTGTTTCTCTCCAGGAGATCTGGTCTGGCTTGCTTCCAAGTACGTCCGATTGAAGCTACCATCATACAAGCTGGGTCCTCGCTACATCGGGCCGTTTAAAGTCCTCAGCAAAATAAATGAGGTCTCCTACAAGCTGCAGCTCCCGGCCATGATGAGAATACCCAACTCCTTCCACGTCTCCCTGCTCAAGCCGGTTGTCCTTGGTCCCTTCTCCGCTGCTGCCAGTTCTGCTCCTCCTCCTATTGCTGATGATGACATCTATGCGGTAAGGGATATCGTGGCCATGAAAACCGTATGGGGCCGACAGTTCTTCCTGGTGGACTGGGCAGGGTATGGTCCTGAGGATAGGTCCTGGGAACCCCAGGAGAATGTGGGTACTCCCCTGATACGTGCCTTCCTGTCCCGGTTGCGGGGAGGGGGGCGTGGGGGAGGGGGTACTGTCACGCTCCCCGGGTACCTTGCCACGCTCTCCGGCTCCCCTGCCTCGCTCCCCGGCTCCCCTGCCACGCTCCCCGGCTCCCCTGCCACGCACCCCGGCTCCCCTGCCTCGCTCCCCGGCTCCCCTGCCTCGCTCCCCGGCTCCTCTGCCAGGCGTCACCCGCTCCACAGCCTCCAGGCCCCATCACCTGCGGTCCCCAGGCGGCCCGGTCCCCGCTCCCGGCGCCCGTCGGCAGCTCTGCTCCAGCCCGGCTCTCCTGCCTCCTGTTCACCGCTCCCTGCTCTGGCTTCTGGCACCCGGGCCTCGCGCATGCGCATTAGGGCGCGCGCGCGGTCATTGACCCTCTCTTAAAGGGCCAGTGTCCTCCAACAGGATATTGAAGAATCAGATACAGGGTATATAGGGGGATCCTTTCCAAGTGGGCGGGGCCTGTTCTTCGTGTTTTGCTAAGCTAGGAGTCAGGTCTCCTTGTGTTTAGTGGGATACTTACCTATCTCTCTCCTAGAGCCGCTCCTGCCTCGCCAACCGGTTCTGACGATACCCAAACCCCGAACGGTGACGGTCTGCCATCCCGTCAAGTTCATACCATCTCCGATCCCTGTGGTGACCCGTCTTCTCGCTCCGTCGGTTCCGGACTCTGCCTGACGTCATCTCGGCCTCCGAACCTGAGCTCCGTCACCCGGACTACCTTCAGTGACTCCGTGGTCCCAGGGACTTCTACACTCCTCTGAACGGACTGTCCTGCTACCTGTAGTGCTCCGGCTACCGGGCACCTTGCCCTCGGTGAGGTGTTCAGCCCAGTGGATCCACCTCCTGGGTCTGCCCGTCCACCTGGCCCTAACACCATTTCACATAATATTATGTCCACACACAATATTATGCCCACACACAGTATGATATCCCCACAGCCCCCTCACTGCACAGTGTGATACTCACACAACACCCCATACATAGAATGATGACCACACACACAGCATGATGCCCCCATAGCCACCTTACATATATGATGTCCACACACTATAATGTCCCCACAGCTCCCGCACCCCACACAAAGTATAATGCCCCACAGCCCTCCTTCCCAAACACGCAGTATGATGCACATACGGTAGTTGTCATAACTGCACAGTGCCTGAGTAGCTCCAGTCTGTACAAGGCAGAATATAGACTTTCTTAGACTGTTTTGTAGATCAGAGTAGATTTTTTTTTTTTAAACTGCGATGCACAGAGCTACATCTTGTTGTGATCTTGGTATGTCTGCAAACCATAAAACTTGAAAAACTATCGTGAAAGTAACAATAAGCTTATGTGCGAGGGGGGGGGGGGGGGTGCTTCTGCTCCAGACAGTTGTAGGACAGAAAACAGAGTACTGTCGGATAAGATTAGAAGGAGGATACATATTCAATGTATTTGGTGTATTTTGCTGGAGGCCCAGAGCACCAAAGAAATCCAAAAAGTTGTTTGCCAAACAATATTGTATGATGAGAAGACTTGTATCTGATTTGTGGAATAGAAATTAAATCTTTTCCTGGAGTATTTTTTTTCCTTTAATTGAGTCAGATAGGATATAGATTAGCTATACCAGTGGCAGGAACTGTAATGTGAACATGGGACCCTCACTCCATTAGTGGACCATTCCAGAGCCCTATTATTGAGATCAGTGGGTTTCCATCGGGCAGATAGGTGATAATTCCTGGTGCAACTCTTTTAAAATATAACCAAGCATCATTGAACTTTAAAAGTTTATTCACATTTAAAGCCTTTTTTCTACTTATATGCATGTTATGTGTTGTTAATAATCATTTTTACAGTTGGGTTTCATACAAAATTTTGCACTGCTTTCCTTCTATAGCCTTTTGTTGGCTGCAGGACAAGTTACCTCAGACCTTTTAGCTCTTTTATCTGTCTATTCCTGACCTTATCTAATTTAATGACCATGGACCACATCAAAGTTGAAATTCCAGAGAAATAAGGCCTAAAGGTACCGTCACACTAAGCAACGCTCCGGCGATCCCACCAGCAACCTGACCTGGCAGGGATCGCTGGAGCATCGCTACACGGTTTGCTGGTGACCTGTCCATCAGGCAGATCTCACCAGCAACCAGTGACCAGCCCCCAGCCAGCAGCGACGCGTGGAAGCGATGCTGCGCTTGGTAACTAAGGTAAATATCGGGTAACCAACCCGATATTTATCCTGGTTACCAGCGCACACCGCTTAGCGCTGGCTCCCTGCACTCCTAGCCAGAGTCACATGGGGTTAATTACCTGATGTGTAGTCTGGCTATGTGTGCAGGGAGCAGGGAGGCGGCACTGACAGCGTGAGAGCGGCGGATGCTGGTAACGAAGGTAAATATCGGAAAGGTAAGGAAAGGGTTACCCGATATTTACATTGGTTACCAGCGTCCGCAGAAGCTGGCTCCCTGCACATTCAGTTGTTGCTCTGTCGCTGTCATACACAGCGATGTGTGCTTCACAGTGGGAGAGCAACAACTAAAAAATGGTCCAGGACATTCAGCAACAACCAACGACTTCACAGCAGGGGCCAGGTTGTTGCTGGTTGTCACACACAGCAACATCGCTGCTACGTCACAAAAGTCGTGCCTCAGCAGCGATGTTGCTTAGTGAGACGTGGCCTTAAGCCACACTGCATGAAAATCGGACCGAGTGGAGTCCGATAAAATATCACATTGCACTCGGACCAATATTAGCCTATGTGTCATCACCCATGAGCGATTATTTTCTCGGCCCCAATCGGACCGAGAAAGCAATTGCAGCATGCTGCGACTGTAATGCGAGACTCTTTCTCTCGCACCCATTCAAGTCTATGGGGGAGAGAAAGATCGCACTGCACTCGCGGTACACCGGTGTACCTTGAGTGCAGTGCGAGAATGCAATAGCCGGCTATGGAGGAGAGAGGGAGATAAATCCCTCCCTCTCCTCCTCAGCACTGGCCCGCCCCTCCTCAGCACTGGCCCGCCCCTCCTCAGAGCCGGCCCATCCCCCACAGCTAAGGTCCGATCGCACAATCGGACCTCAGTCGCAGTGACACTCGCATGACACTCGGCTCCAGCTGTGCCACCAGCGCAAGCCGAGTGTCATGCGAGGATCGCATTAGTCCCCCTGTGGCCCTGGCCTAAAGAGCATGTAAAAAAACTCTCACATTTTTAATGAAATCCAACAAATTACTTTTAGCCCCAAATACATGAATTTAAAGGAGTTGTCTGGAACTTTAACATTGACCTATTCTTAGCTAAACTCTAATAATTTGGCATTCTATACTGCAGTATCTTTGGTCATTCATTTTTGTTCCTTTTTCTATTTCATGGGGTGCATTTCATTTTTGCATTGTGATCTTGATGTCACAGACAGTATTATTTCTTTAAGTGTTTCTTAATCTATTTGAACATGGTACTCTGATAGTGGCAGTACATCTGATGAATTAGCAGCTCTTTATTTAGGAATCTGTGCATTTATTTCTATAAACTGATATTTATCAGTTTATTACAATAAATTTCAATGGATTCAAGGTTAGTAATTAGGGATGATCGAATACCTCAAATATTCGGCTTCGCGAATATTTTCCGAATAGGTCGCCGCTATTCGAATATTCGATGCGCAATGTAAGTCTATGGGAAGCCCGAATAATTCCGAATAGTTGTTATTTGAGTTTCCCATAGACTTACATTGCGCATTGAATATTCGCGAATAGTCGAATAGCGGCGTCCTATTCAGAAAAAATTCGCGAAGTCGAATATTTGAGGTATTTGATCATCCCTATTAGTAATGTATCATGGTACAGTGGAACCTCGCTTAACGAGTAACCTAGTTAATGAGAATTTCGCTTAACAAGCAAAGCTTTCTGTAAATTTGTAACTCAGTTTACGAGAAAGCTTTGCTGTACGAGCAAAATACTCACCGCACACACTTCCGGTTTTGTACATCCACCGCGCTCTGACCCGCTCTTGCAGTCCACACAAACACACACAAGCACGCACAAACACACACAAACAAACGCGCACGCACATACATACAGTATTATGCTCACCTTACCTTCCGTTCCATCGCCGGCCTCATAGTTCTTGTAGTTCGCCGGTGCATTGCGACGAGAGAGGAATCCTCATGGCGAACTACAGGACCCAGGAGGCCGGTGATGGAACAGAATGTAAGGTGAGCATAATATGTGTACCTTCTATTCCATCGCCGGCCTCCTGGGTCCTGTAGTTCGCCGCTCCAGGATGTGTATCGGCAGGCATCGCGACGATGCAGGAAGTTCCGCTGTCAGACGCTACTCAAAGGCAGCGCGCTGGCCCATCAGAGGCAAGCAACTCTGGCCTTTGATGTCAGCGCTCTAGGTGCGGAAGTTCCTCCCTCGTCGTCATGGTTACCCGATACACAGCCCGTACTAGCAAAAGCAAGTCCCAGGAGACCGGCGAGGTAACGGAAGGTAAGGTAAGCATAATATGTGCGTGTGCGTGCGTGCTTGTGTGTGTTTGTGTGTGTTTGTACGTGTTTGTGTGTGTTTGTACGTGTTTGTGTGTGTTTGTGCATGTGTGGAATGACACAATAGGTGACCAGGATGGAACATTTAATAATTTAACAAATTGTGGAACGAATTGTCTGCATTGCAATGATTTCCTACGGGAAATCTTGCTTTGCTGAACGAGTAACTTGGTTAACAAGCACACTCCCAGAACGGATTGTTCTCGTTAACCAAGGTTCCACTGTATTTCCTTTCCTGGAATAAATTCCAAGAGGTAGAGCAGAAAGCAGGTTTCAAAATCCGCGCCACACCACAGAGAATCCAAATGCTTGTTAGTAAATCCTTTCTTTATTTATTTTTCGTCCTCATCATCAGGACAAAGTACAAAGAAAGACTATAGTGTTTCTTTGTTCTTTGTACTTTGTCCTGATGATGAGGACGGATATGTCCTCGAAGCGCGTAGACCTGTGAGAGAAATAAAGAAAGAAAGGATTTACTAACAAGCATTTGGATTCTCTGTGGTGTGGCGCGGATTTTGAAACCTGCTTTCTGCTCTACCTTTTGGAATATATCTACACTGCGGGACCGCTGCCTTCCACATTTATTACGTGCCTTCATAGGGGTTGTGACTTACACAACCCTTTCAGGTGAGTGTACTAACCCACACTTGCCCCCACGTGTCATACCGGGTAAGACCCTATTTTGCGCCTTTCTTTCCACAGTTATTTCCATTTCCTGGAATAAAAACAGACATGCACTCAAGGTGTCAATGGATCTGGTTGACATTTACCTTTTGTATACGGGCACCTTAAAGCCATGTTCCAGTGTAGCGTAAACAATAAGGCCTTGATTCAACAAGATTGGCAATTTTATCACCCGTCCTGCTGAGGGGACATGTCAGATTCAGGTGCTCCTGATTCATTAAGAGGCGTACTCCTCTTCATGAATTGGGAATGTCTGACAAGTAGTGTGCGCCTCCATGTGCCACACCACAAAACTTACTCCAGTCTTTGATTAGAGCAAGATTTCTGGTGTAGGTAATGCCAAAGCTTGGAATGAATTAGATGGGCTGTCGCATCATTCCCCCATCTCTACCCATATATATATATATATATATATATATATATATATATATACAGTTTGAGAAGGACTTATGGATTAGATTGAAACACGTCACTATTGTATATGATGACTTGAAGAAAATAGATTGAAAAAAAAACAAGATAAAAGTGAGCGCCGATCTTTGATAATTTATCTCTGCCCATTGTGACAGAATCAGGAGAAACTGGTGGTGTGAAAATGCCAAATGTCACAAGATTTTAGGGAAACTCAGAGTTGATCTGTTTTCCCCTTATCCCCAATTTGCAATTCATTGTGAGCTGATGGGAGGAAACTGGATGCTATGATATCTTCTAAATGCACCACACAACTTTATTCCTTAGTTATTATATGGAAGCAGCAGCAAGGAGGAAATTAGGCAGCAGAACTGATCAGTTTAGATGAGAATCCTGTCCTGAAGTGAGGTAAAAGACTTGTTAGAAGGCTCAGAACCACCTTTTTGTGTGTCTGTCTCTTTATCTGTTCACTTTGCTACGTATTCTCCACCTTCTTTCTCCAGAACAAAATTGGCCATGTAACCTGACAACTAACTATATATCTTACACCTGTCTGTGTAAAATGGATTTAGTGTTTTTTTTTAACAGTACATGGTAACTTCAGGAGATGAGAGAAGAGGAAGAAGTGGCTCATAAAAAAAGAAATTAGAATTATCTGATAACATAAATTACAAATTTTCATATATTCACCTGTAATACTGATGTATGTACAGTTTGCTGAAGGTACAATTTCAAGTCAAGAGGGTTGTTATGGTGAGATGATCACAAGGAACGGGAAACTGTGTCCAGCTGATGATTGCTCCCATCAATTTCAGAGCAAATCAAACAGTCAAACTAATATGGTGGTAAGTTAAAAAATAATGAGCGATTATAGAACATGTACTCTTCTATTGCCTTAATAAAGTTGTCTAAGGCGCCGCTCACATCAGCGGTATCTTGCCGGACAGCCGGATCTGGCACAAATGAGTTTCAATTCCATTCTTTTCCTATGGACTCGCGGCAAGATGCGGTCACATGCGGTTGCGTGCGTCATACACAACCGCACGTGACCGTATGTTGCTGCGCTTCCATTGGAAATGAATGGAACTGAAACGCATTTGTGCCAGATCCTGCTCTCCGTCAAAATACCGCTGATGTGAGCGGCGCCTAAGTCAATTCTTTCTTTGTTAACTCATTAAATGCCATTCTTTTGGCATCACATCAATTCCAACCCAGGTCCTTCTTTCTTTAATTTAGCTTTAGACAAGATCATTGCAACCCAAGGTGTACAATAGTTCCAGGTAGACCTCATGTTAGTAATATTGGCACCCACTAAATACACAAATGGAAGGCCTAGAATGAATGCTCATTGTTTACAGCAGACCTCGTTCTTACAAGTGAGCAGATGTCATTAATTATTGATGAAGTTGCCTTCAATAAACTGTATGAGGTTTTTAGTGCCTGATATATTACTTTAGCAAACTAGCAATACATTTCTCTGCATAAACGACCCATCTGGTAGCCTGAAAGATTCACACCATCTCCTGTGGCTCCACTAATCAATATATCATTTCTCCCGCATGACAGATGCGCACTGAATGTTTGTTGTACGATGTTAATGCGCTCCTGCAACTTTTCTCTGTGCAGAGCATCACAGAATTGTGGCTTTCTGGAAATTACAACTTCTGATTAGTTTTTCCTGTTCTGAACAACTCCCACCTCTAAATGTAAGTTTAGTTCATTATCACACCTCAAGATATATTTAAAAAATATACTTTATTCCTGCCCCTCAAGATATGCAACCCCCCCGAGTACTCTGATGGGCAGGCTTTAGATCATTTTGCAGTGATAATGATTTTGCCTCTTCTTGTGATTGGAGTGGATGACATTTTCTACGTTATTCACATCTAGCAGTAAAGCTTTTTCTTTTTCAGTTCCCCGCGCATGCTCATAGTCAAGGTAATCCACTGGCCTCAAAAAACAATGGGAGATGTGCATAGACCAGTCTTTTGGAGATCGTAGGAATCAGAAGACGTAGGGGGGACAATATCCCCATGTCACATTCGTCTCCCTGCATAATGAGACCAGTGACAGCTTTTGGACTGGAGCCTCTCTTCTGGATCTTTTCATTTAATTGGGTTTCATTTCTCTTGGCACTGAAGTGGTTAAGCGCCAGTTTTGCTATTGCAGCTTTTTATTTGCAGTTCCTTGCTGAGTGATCAACTGCACCTACTCAGTAGTGACGCCCCTCAGCTTCAAATAGTGTATCCCAGCATTCCTTGCTGAAGATACAAACTCATTTGTGTCCTAGCCGCCTAAGAAAAAGGTTCTACTAGTCTGGTACCTATGCTCAGGCAATATCCTTTTGTTGTTACCTTTTCCCCCGTTTGTCTTTGTTTCCCTGGTGTGTTGTTAGTGCAGCAGTGAGGTCTAGCGAACCCCACCTGCCCCTCACTAGTCACGGTTACTATAGAGCCTTTATAGGATCCCAAGTTCCTGTTCGGCGACAGTTACAGAGACTGTATAGGGACTGGTGAGGAGAGAAGGGACAGTTGAAGGTAAGGTTAGGACGTGCCCACCTACAATTCTCACTAGTTCCAGGGCCTCCCATTGGTTGTGTGTCCCTGGCCTTTTCAGGTGTTTTTTTTTGTGCTTCAGACGCACGTAGGTCTGAACGCATCCCGCCACACTTGCTATGTGGCGCCCCTGAAACTCTGGTCACCATAGGGTACTGCACCTCAATTAAGGTGCGGTATTCATCTCAGGTAAGCGAGGGGGGGTTAATCACTGGTGGTCCACATTCACACACTACATACAGCTTAGGAGCCTTCACACAGGGTGGGATGGCTCAGGATAGGCAGGGGGGTGGCCATAACGATCATGGGACTTCCCAGCCACCTGGGGGGCGAGTTCCACTTGGGGGTAGAAATAGGTGCAACACACTCGCATCAATAGCAGACCCGTCAGGACCATAGTTCTGGCAAGACATCTCAGGAGGAACTTGCACTTTGCTAGGCCCGGGGCTTGGAGCAGGAGCTCAGCCAGGGTACCTAACTGCTGAGGGGGATAGCCTAGAAATAAGGCTCTCTCTATCCTTCCCTCGCAAAACACCGGTGGTGACCCCTTACATGATCTGGGATTGACCGGAGCCCATCACGGCAGTGACCAGTGTAACTGGGCTGGCAGCTGAAGTTGTGAGCAAACTACACCGCAGAGACTATGTTGGTTCGTCCTTACCGGCGGCGCTGCCGCCCAGTGCTTAGGCACCAAGCGCCATTGCCTTCCTTCTTCATCCACCCGGGGCCCGCTCGCCTGTAGGGAGTGACACCATTCCGGCTGCCGTAACACCTGCCCCGCCGAGGAATCCTGCAGTGGCGGCTACTCCTGGCCGCACACCACAGGTGGCATCATGACAAGCTCTCCCAAATACCCTGCTTCCCCCACCATTTACTGTACGCCTCGGGGCAACGGAACCGGGCAAGGCCATCCCGTGACAACGCCTGACCCGACCCGAAATGGCCCGGCAACGAGTAGGTTAACCACCTGCCCCTTGGGGCGCTACAGCTACACCCGCCAAGCATGACACCCCATCAAGAAATGTGAGGGAGCAGGATTATCTACACTGCAGGAGACATTGAGGACAGCATGGTCCTGTTCATGAGACTACTAATTAGGATACATGCAGGGAAGGAATAAAGGATATTATAAGCAACCTGGGTTGTGATAGTGAATGAATCAAACATTTAGCAAGGTGCTTACAGTAATTATTCAGAGGTGTGGGTCGGCTGAAGCATTTAGCAAAAACATTCACAGGACCTGGTCCAGCACCCACAAAAGTAGATTGTGACCACCAGATCAGAAACTCTCAAACCTCCCACTACCTGGTGGCATCCCTGGCATTTCTTCTGATTAGTAGGACCGATGTGACCTTATTATCATAGTGCAATGCACTCATAACATCATGCCGGCCTACTAAGTTGAAAAAGTTCTTGGGATGCCAACAGGTAGGGGAAAATTTACAGCGCTCTGCTCCGGTGGCTATAGACTACCGGCATGACTGCTGGACCAGCGTCATGCAAATCTTTTTGCTGAATACTATCAGGCACCAATGAGTCCATTAATCTATTTACATTAAGGAATACAGTCATATCTTATGATAAATCTTACATCCGAAATCCATTGTACCCAAAATTCTCAGTGTAGTTATGTAAAGAGTTATTACTTATGATTGTATTAAGTTATTACTTGTTGGGTTGTGACCCTTCTGGTAGCATGATAGATTCTTCCCAATCTCTTGTGGTTTAACTAATCAATAAATCATGCCTCCCATATTACAGCTGCTCACTGGATTTTCTCCCCATAATTTCATAATGAATTCCTCTAAACTCTGCACATAACTAGTATAACAGACTTGTAGTATTGATGACTTTAGACCCTACTAGTACTCATGGGTCTACATACCTCAGAGACATCCCATGCAGCTGTTATAGGGTTCATGGGAAGGAGTAAAGACTAGACCTATCCTTCCCCTTACTGTACAGAGTTTCTGACAACAGATAACAAGGACACACATCACTAAGAAATAAAAAACTGATATACAGTCAATGGTCAGTACTATATAAGTACATACCCCCAGTAAAAAGTGCAATGAGTGCTATAAATTAATAAAAAAAAATTATACCTAGTACCAAGGCTAACGTCCTAAAGGTTGATTACAACCAACAAAAACTCTAGTGTAATACTGGCCTTTAGAATCAGGGAATATAATCATTTAAACTGTCAACATTTACATGACATATAGGAGTATTGTGGTGGTGTCGCCGCTGCCTCAACGCACGTTTCAAACATTACTTCTACCTCAGGAGGCGTCTCCTATTTCAGTTGAATGTATTGCCTGAACCATGCAGAGATAAGCTCAGCACCACATGGCAGCCACCAGCCAATCAAAGGTCAGCTCCTGGTCTCTGATTGGCTGGCATCTGCCATTGGTATAGCTGTGTAGAGAGCCTATCTCTGCGTGGTGCAGTCAATATATTCAGCTAAAACAAAATGCTGACAGCGGTGCCCCCCTGCAACAGGCCACGATAGTCAAGAGGTCTATGTGCCTGCAGGCTGCAAGAAGCAGAAAAGAGGACCCTGAGGAAATGGAAGATAGGTGAGAAGAATCTTTTTTTTTAATGTGTATTTGAAGAATGACACAATAGGGGACATTACGAGAGGATGTAACATTACTACAAGAAGAGGACCAGGAAAGGGAACATTACTACCAGGGAACAAGGATGGGGCATATTACTACAAGGGAACAAGGCACATTACTACAGGATGGATGGGTATATTGCTAAAGAATGACCAGGAAAGGGGACATTACTACAATGGGACAGAGACGGGCACATTAATACAGGATGAGCACATTACTATAGGATGGGCACATTACTACAGGATCGGAACTAGGACATTACTACAGGATGGGGGCAAGGATGGGCACATTGCTACAAGATGGGGACCAGGATGGGCACATTACTACAAGATGGGGACCAGAATGGGCCCATTATTACAGGATGGGTCAAGGATGGGCACATTACTATAGGATGGGGACATTACTACAAAAGGACTAGAATGCGGCATTACTTCGGGATGGGCACATTAGTACAAAAGGACTAGAATGGGACATTACTACAGGATGAGGACAAGGATGGGCACATAAAGACAATGATGGGCACATTGGTACAGGATGAAGACAAGGATTGGCACATTACTATAAGATGGGTATATTACTGCAGGATAGGCTCATTACTACAAGGGAACCAGAATGGGGCATTACTACAAGATTGGGCACATTACTTCAGGATGGGGACAAGGATGGGCACATTACTACGGGATGAGGACAAGGATGGGCACATTACTACAGTATGGGCATATTACTGCAGGATGGGCACATTATTACAAGATGAGGACAAGGAGGGGGCATATTGCTATAGGATTATTACGGGAAATGTTAAGTAAAAATGCTCGAGTCCCCCATTGACTTCCATTACACTCGGGTACTTCATTTATGCCCATCCAAGTACCCAACTGCTCCTTACGTGTACCGTGCACCCAGGCATGGTAGTGTTCGCTCATCACTAATCGTACTCTCACTCATTCACAAGTCTTTACTTTTCATTTTAATGTTAGGAATATATCATTAAGTCAAAGTCTTACTTTAACTTTTATAGTCTATAAATTGTGCCCTTTTTAATCTATGATCACTATGAGGCCATCAATTGTGCCTACCTGTTCTCCCATCCCTGTGTGAACCTACACAGATCCCCTTTTTCCACAAATCAGAGCTGGGTATGTGTATGAGTTCCAACCTTACTCACTAACAGAGAGCACTAACCGCATAAAGATGACACACTCTACTTGTGATGTACAGAGAGAAACAAACACTATGAATTTTTATGGCTACCAATATCACTTTACACCTTCGAGCCCCTAGTGAGGAAAACAACAATTCACTTAGCAATCTAAACATAGTCC
Source organism: Anomaloglossus baeobatrachus (assembly GCF_048569485.1). Taxonomy (NCBI): domain Eukaryota; kingdom Metazoa; phylum Chordata; class Amphibia; order Anura; family Aromobatidae; genus Anomaloglossus; species Anomaloglossus baeobatrachus. The sequence continues at coordinate 867,948,321 of NC_134353.1, read as the reverse complement.
CATTTTACAAATGAAAAGAACATTAAAGCACTCACCTTCTTCAGGTAAAAAAGCTTTTATCGCATTACTCTAAAACATGTCTCTGAATAGAGACTACGGTAGTGGGACAGAGGGAGTAGGTGCAGAGGAGCAGGAGGTCGTCAGACGATGGCCGTTTTGCACACTCTTTGATATCACAATTCTTGCATCTATTAAACGTTTGAGTTTTTGGATAGTTTCTGCTTGAATTTATTTGCAGGATGTCAGAAGAGCCTCCCAGAGCTGCTGTTTTGATATGAACTGCCTCCCACCTCATCGATAATTAGTTTGAGGGATACTCCAAAGGTTCTCAATAGGGTTGAGGACAGGGGAGGCTGCTATGGATGGCACGATTATTCTTTTTGTACCATGGTCAGTCAGAAACTCTATATACTTTTCTGAGGTAATTTTCACACCTTCAGGGACACTAAAAGGGCCTACCAGTTCTGTTCCTATGATTCGGACAAAAACATGACTCCTTGCTCACTTCGAAGCACTGTTCGTACATGGTGACCATCCACCAGCCATCCACTCCACTACTCCATTTATCTGGACCATCCAGGGTCGCACGGCACTTATCAGTGAAGAATGTATGTCTGGGCCCACTGCAACCGTTTCTGCTTGTGTGTAGCGATGAGCGAACCCGAACTTTAAAGTTCGATGTACGTTACGTACATCGAACTTTAAAGTTCGGGTTTGCTCATCGTTACGAACACAGACTTTACATATAATTCAGTGTTCTACTTTGGATGCTTTACCTATGCTGACCACTCAAGCAAGCAGCACTGTCCTCGTATTCACTTGGTGCTTGGTCCAGTGTGAGTCTTTTGCAGTGTCTAAATGGCTCGCCTTGGGGGTAAAATCAGTGTTATGGAATGTAGTGTGTACAAAATAAAAAAAAATCCTCAACCTCCCTCCCTTTGAAGTGATCTCTTCTGACTGCATGTGGGTGGAGAGCCGAATTGCCCAGCTAGTGACTTCCAATGAAGTTCAGGTCAAGCTTGGGTCCAGAATAGAACTTTATCTAAAGTCCAGCTGAACCGCAGAACCTGAACTTTCATGTGTCCACTCATCTCGACTTGTGAGTACAGATGAGCGGACCCATGGAAGTTCAGGTTCTGAGGGTTCAGCCAAACTTCTTATAAAGTTCTTTTGGGGACCAAGAGTTGACCTGAACCCCATTGGAAGTCACTGATTGGCAGTTCGGCTCTCCGCCCACATGCAGTCAGCCATAAACAGATCACTTCCGGAGGAGGGCAGTCAGGTTTTGTTTTCTTTGGTGCACACTACATCCAATCACGCTGTTGTTACCCTACGCAGCTCGCATTGGGCCAAGCATCAAAAGTACCCGAGCACAGCAATGCTCGCACGAGTGGTTTGCACACATAACGCACCCGAATTCTTTTTTTTTTTTTAAAGTCTGTGTTCCGTACGAACATTGGTGGTAAAATCCACAAAACAATGTATGTAAAAAATAAAACAAAAAAGGTACATATTTTACGCAGCATTTTTCCTTCCAACACATCAGGATTTACAGAATTGTCTGCTGCAAAAACTGAATATGTGCACATATCCTAATAGTAAACCAACCCTTGCAAACCATTTTCGCCCTTCAAGCTTATAAAATGAATATTTTGTGCTCGCACACTGTAGCTACAGCGTTCTGCCAGTTGTGCCCAGACTTTCATGAATACATGAATCACATAAATACTACAATGACCTCTCATACAAAAGGAGGTAAGATTTTTTTTCTCCGTGATAAAGGTTGTCTATAAATATTGAAAAAAAAAACCAAAAAACATTTATTCTGCAGAAAGTTGACAACCCCACTAATGTATTACATGTATCTGCATCCTCAAGTGGAGGTAGACGACAGCCAGCTGCGGCAATGCTACTAGCACAGCAGTTTTGGACTTAGTTTAAAAAAATGAAAGATCTCCTAAAAAAAAAAAATCTCTGGAGTAATGAAACGTGAAAAAAATGTGAAAGCTGTTTTGTCTCCAAGAATTAAAACAAAACCTGGTGTTCTAAGAACGACATAGTGAGAAGCAACATGTGGAAATCCTGTCCCTGGAAAGGAAACCCCAAAGGTTTTATTGTGTTTTTTTTTCACCTTGAGCATCTTGAGACTTCAAATATGCATGGAGTAAAGAGCGCACAACCTCGTCTTGGTGTCCAGCTGCAGAACAATTAGGCTGGAATGCTGATTGTGTTCAAGCACATTTGACAGCTAACCACTGACTTGCAAAATGTAAGATGTAGGCCAAAGTCTGGTCTCGATTAGGTGACTTGAAGACTTCAACAGTTACGCTTTGCTTAATGCAGAACACTCTCGGCTTGACAATCCCAGACAAAACAGAACTTTGATTCCCGGGACCAGCTTGAAATGTTAGCCACGTGCAGGAGCATTTTTTTCTGTATGTTATAAAAATGAACAGAAGGTTCAGATTTTTTCCAGATTTATATCAATACATACTACTTATGTCTGCAATATGTTATACGCATTAATAAGAGCCCTCTGAAACTTATACCCCCATAGAAGGAATCAGCTTTCAGTTAGATAAATCTGAGTCTGTTATCAGGAGTGAATATTAAAATATGTTCTACATTGTTTTATTTTTTTATTTTTATACTATTATTTTATTGTTCTGTTGTAACTGTATGTACAATAGACGTAAACAATTGTCTGTATTAGGACCATAAACACCACATATTTACCTAAATGCCAAGTAGCCCATTCAAATCAAAGACCAACCATGAAATACATGCATGGAACAGAACATGCAAATTGTCTCTTCATGAATGAAGGAGACAAACTCTAGTGCCACCTATTGGCAGTAGATGGCACTAGAGTTCGTCTCCTTCCTCCCTGAAGAGACAATTTGTATATTTCCCAGAGGAGCATTGCAGCAGTTCTGTAAGTCTCCTCATTGGCAAGTCAGATTGGTGTGTCAGTCTCCGCAAGGAGACAAATTTACCCCTTGGAACAGAACAGGCAGAGAAGAAGCCATTCATGATTATTTGCGCTCTCGCCCTGGGAGAAGGAATGGCATAGGCCAGGGTTGGGTTTATTACTATTGCTCTTGTAATGTTGCATGGTCTATATTGTGCCCTTTTTCTTAATACAGATATCAGACACAGATTAGATAACCTACATGAACTCATCTTTGAAGGAAGGAAAGTGTCAAGATCGGAGTAGGAAAAGTCCGAATACATAGCTTGACAGTTGCGCTCAGACCTATGGTTGTCTAGCACACAACAAAAACACCACAATCAAAGGGCAAACACTGGAAGCCCTTTAACAACGATGGGCCCTGGCGCTAGGGAGGGAGAAGATGGGACACTTCCATCACTCATCTGCAGTTGTACCCTGCGCTCCTAGCCAGCCTATACAGGTTCCGCACCTGTTGCCGAGCAGGATACCTGAAACCCTAGGACAACCCTCCAGTAACCTGGCTAGTAAGCTGAGAAATGGAGATCACTAGTTTCCCCGCTACACTTATACAACACAAGGGAAAGGTAGACACACAGGGGGGAAAGGATACTCCATGGCTGCAGCCAGACTCTAAGGCAGCAGACAGATGGACTCAGGCCAGAATCCCAGCAGCTCCTTCCAACCAGCCAGAACAAAATGGATTCTATCAACAGCAATGGTTGCTGGGAATTGCCACTACTTAGAAGTGAAGGATGTGGTAACTTAGCAGTTATACCTGACAAGGATTGCTAGAAAGCTGCTGGCAACAAAACTGACATTAACCCCTAATATACCAAAGAAAAGGAAAATACATTCAATCACCAGAGTCTCAAAGCTAAGTGAGACTCAGGGCCCAAACCTCAGAAGAAAAGTAGACAGCATCCCGGGTTCTTTTTCAATTTTTCTTTAATCCACCAAGTCAGGCAACGTTTCACCCTACAAATGTTGCCTGACTTGGTGGATTAAAGACAAATTAAAAAAAAACCCAGGAAGCGGTCTACTTTTCTTTTCTGACATGGTAACCAAGAGGATCCCTTGGATTTGACTTGCGCCCCTTATCCTGGATTTAGGATTTCACATAAGGTACTGCAAACGATTTATTTATGCTGTCAGAGCCCAAACCTGTCACAAATCACCTAACGTCCGAAGATGTCTGTGACAGAAAGTTCCCAAGGTAGTACTTGTTAATTAATTAATATTAGTTGATTGTTATGTCAAGGTACCCATAGACATTAGATGACAAAAATGAATGGTATCAATCAAAACAATTGTTCTTTAATTAAAATTTAAGGCATCATACACAAGTTTTCCAAATTTCTCAGGATCAGCCAACCATCTATTGTGCATGTTTGTCTTCTGATGACAGATTATGGTGGGTGTAAAGGCCCCGTCACACGCAGCGACGTATCTAACGATATATCGCCGGGGTCACGGATTCCGTGACGCACATCCGGCATCGTTAGCAACGTTGTTGCATGTGACACGCACGAACAACCCTTAATGATGGAAAATACTCACCAAATCGTCCATCGTTGACACGTCATTCTCTTTAAAAAATCGTTGATTGTTGAGCATGCAGGTTGTTTGTCGTTCCCGAGGCAGCACACATCGCTACGTTTGACACCTCGGGAACGACAAACTGCAGCTTACCTGCGGCCGCCGGCAATGCGGAAGGAAGGAGGTGGGCGGGATGTTACGTCCCGCTCATCTCCGCCCCTCCGCTTCTATTGGGCGGCCGCTTAGTGACGCCGCTGTGACGCTGCACGAACCGCCCCCTTAGATAGGAGGCGGTTCACCGGCAACAGCGACGTCACTAGGCAGGTAAGTCCCGTGTGACGTCTCAGAACGATATTGTGCGCCACGGGCAGCGATTTGCCCGTGACGCACAAATGACGGGGGCGGGTGCTTTCACCAGCGATATCGCTAGCGATATCTCTGCATTTAACACCCCCTTAAGAATCAGGCAGTTTAAATTCAAATCAGAAAGACACTGCCAGATGATTTTGGCAGCAGCTCTTTCATAGAGAACACAGCACTGCGCAGCCGACTACACTGACCTGTGTATAGGCAGTTTTTTTTTAAAATGGGTGTCTATGGAAAACAGATCCGTTAACTGATGGCTATTTAGCTATCCGTTTTTAACTCCTGTGCCTGATGTACAGGCTTAGGCACAGGAGTGCCACCAGTACTTCATGTTTGTCAAAGCGACACTGTGATCAAGATCGATTGAGGTCGAAATGTTCCCTGTCGCTTTCACCTATTTTGTATGAACCACGTCTACAATTAAAGACTTTGCATATTGAAATAAGAGTGTGCAGCAATTCTCTCCATATTTTTACACAATGGACAACCCCTTTAAATGTATGAAGCAATCTAAGAAATGCTTCCATTGACTGACCTACAGTCAGGGCCAGAAATATTTGGACAGTGACACAAGTTTTGTTATTTTAGCTGTTTACAAAAACATGTTCAGAAATACAATTATATATATAATATGGGCTGAAAGTGCACACTCCCAGCTGCAATATGAGAGTTTTCACATCCAAATCGGAGAAAGGGTTTAGGAATCATAGCTCTGTAATGCATAGCCTCCTCTTTTTCAAGGGACCAAAAGTAATTGGACAAGGGACTCTAAGGGCTGCAATTAACTCTGAAGGCGTCTCCCTCGTTAACCTGTAATCAATGAAGTAGTTAAAAGGTCTGGGGTTGATTACAGGTGTGTGGTTTTGCATTTGGAAGCTGTTGCTGTGACCAGACAACATGCGGTCTAAGGAACTCTCAATTGAGATGAAGCAGAACATCCTGAGGCTGAAAAAAAAGAAAAAATCCATCAGAGAGATAGCAGACATGCTTGGAGTAGCAAAATCAACAGTCGGGTACATTCTGAGAAAAAAGGAATTGACTGGTGAGCTTGGGAACTCAAAAAGGCCTGGGCGTCCACAGATGACAACAGTGGTGGATGATCGCCGCATACTTTCTTTGGTGAAGAAGAACCCATTCACAACATCAACTGAAGTCCAGAACACTCTCAGTGAAGTAGGTGTATCTGTCTCTAAGTCAACAGTAAAGAGAAGACTCCATGAAAGTAAATACAAAGGGTTCACATCTAGATGCAAACCATTAATCAATTCCAAAAATAGACAGGCCAGAGTTAAATTTGCTGAAAAACACCTCATGAAGCCAGCTCAGTTCTGGAAAAGTATTCTATGGACAGATGAGACAAAGATCAACCTGTACCAGAATGATGGGAAGAAAAAAGTTTGGAGAAGAAAGGGAACGGCACATGATCCAAAGCACACCAAATCCTCTGTAAAACATGGTGGAGGCAACGTGATGGCATGGGCATGCATGGCTTTCAATGGCACTGGGTCACTTGTGTTTATTGATGACATAACAGCAGACAAGAGTAGCCGGATGAATTCTGAAGTGTACCGGGATATACTTTCAGCCCAGAATCAGCCAAATGCCGCAAAGTTGATCGGACGGCGCTTCATAGTACAGATGGACAATGACCCCAAGCATACAGCCAAAGCTACCCATGAGTTTATGAGTGCAAAAAAGTGGAACATTCTGCAATGGCCAAGTCAATCACCAGATCTTAACCCAATTGAGCATGCATTTCACTTGCTCAAATCCAGACTTAAGACGGAAAGACCCACAAACAAGCAAGACCTGAAAGCTGCAGCTGTAAAGGCCTGGCACAGCATTAAGAAGGAGGAAACCCAGCGTTTGGTGATGTCCATGGGTTCCAGACTTAAGGCAGTGATTGCCTCTAAAGGTTTCGCAACAAAATATTGAAAATAAAAAATTTTTGTTTGGGTTTGGTTTATTTGTCCAATTACTTTTGACCTCCTAAAATGTGGAGTGTTTGTAAAGAAATGTGTACAATTCCTACAATTTCTATCAGATATTTTTGTTCAAACCTTCAAATTAAACGTTACAATCTGCACTTGAATTCTGTTGTAGAGGTTTCATTTCAAATCCAATGTGGTGGCATGCAGAGCCCAACTCGCGAAAATTGTGTCACTGTCCAAATATTTCTGGACCTAACTGTATATATCTCTATAAACTGCAGTGTTAATGGCAACATGAAACTTGATATAGACATGGTAGCTGCTGCAGATGTTTAGGTGTCCACGGCCCTCGTTAAGTACCAAGCTCCCATCTTTCATTTGCACACCTCATTCCAAAGTAATGAACACAGAATTGGCACTATATAATTATAGGGACACTGTTCATTGATACATATACTGAACACTTCATATGACAGTAACAGAGCTGATTGTGTATGAACCGCTAAGGATCTACAGGAACATGTGGTGTTTTACACCTATATTTTACACTGTAATGTTACTGTTTACATACGATCCAGGGAAAGATCGACAAAGACAACCTCATAAAAGAAATTTAGTTTCCTCTGGACTATAACTACGCCAAATTTACAGCACCTGCACAGAGAATGACGTGCCAAGAAGGAGCCAGGATCGGGTTACTTTTCACAGAATTCATTTTATTAAATACAGAATTTTAATTTTTTATTTGAAGAACAAAGTTGTGTTTTTAGTCCTGATCATAATTAGGAGACGTTGTAGTTTGTTGTTTTTTTTAAAAACCCTTTGAAATATTAATTGTGTAACCTGGAAACAATTTGAGACGACTCATCATACTAGTGTTTTTTTGGAGGTGCGCAATAAAATGATGCTTTAGTGCCTTAATCACATGAATTTTACTCATGAGATTTTGGAACCAAAAAATTACTCCGTTATTGCTGGCTGAAAGAGGGTAAAGAGGAAATGTGTTTCATAACTTAGGACCTTGTGCGAAAAAAAAAAGAAGAAGAAAGAAAAAGTTGTTCTACGTAGACTTTTACAAGATGACTGAGTATTATACTCTTCCTGTACAGACATTCTGGGGTCATATGGAGATCACATTTTAGCATCAGCATTCAGCTGCTTGACACAACTGGCAGCCAAACATTGTTTATCTCAATAAAATGTACACGGAGCCTCACTCATCTCACCACAAAAAAAATATAGGTTTTGTCTTTTTGAGCAATTTTTTTTCGTATGAGTTCCGAAATCCGATAAGGCACCTTATACTGATACAATATTCTCTTCTTCTTCAAAAAGTATATATGGTTGAAACCAGAAGTTTACATACACTAAATAAAAGACACATCTGCATGTTTTTCTCACTATCTGACATGAAATCAGAATAAACCTTTCCCGTTTTAGGTCAATTAGGAACCAAAATTATTTATATTTTCCAAATGCCAGAATAATGAGAAAGAGAGAATGTTTTAAGGCATTTTTATTACTTTCCGCAAAGTCACAAGTTTACATACATTTCATTAGTATTTGGTAATATGACTTTGGACAAACGTTTTGGATATCTTTCCACAGGCTTTTCACAATAGTCGGTTGGAATTTGGGCCCAATCCTCCTGACAAAACTGGTGTAACTGAGCTATGTTTGTAGGTCGCCTTGCTCGCACTGGCTTTTTCAGCTTTGCCCATAAATTTTCAGTAGGACTGAGATCAGGGTTTTGTGATGGCCACTCCAAAACATTGACTTTGTTATCGTTAAGCCACTTTGTAACCAGTTTGGCAATATGCTTTGGGAAATTGTCCATTTGGAAGATCCATTTCAGCCCCAAGCCTAGTTCCTGGCTTGCTTCAGTATTGCCACATAATCTTCTATCCTTATGATGTCATCTATTTTGTAAAGTGCACCAGTCTCTCCTGCAGCAAAACAACCCCACAACATGATGCTGCCACCCCCATGTTTCACACTTGGGATTGTGTTCTTAGGCTTCAAAGCTTCTCCCTTTTCACTCCAAACGTAACAATGGTCATTATAGTCAAACAGTTAAATTTTTTGTTTCATCAGACCACAGAACATGTCTCCAAAAAATTAAGGTCTTTGCTCTTGTGTGCATTTGCAAATATTAATCTGGCTTTTTTATGTTTCTTTTGGAGTAATAGCTTCTTCCTGGCAGGGTGGCCTATCAGCTCATATTTATACAGTACTCGTTTCACTGTGGATAATGACACAATCTTACAAGCTTCCGCCAGGATCTTCACAAGGTCTTTTGCTTTTGTTCTTGGGCTTACATGCCCATGTCTGACCAAAGCACGTTTGTCTCTGGTACACAGAACCTGTCTCCTTCCTGAGTAGTATGATGGATGGACATTCCCATCTTCTTTGTACTTGCGTATAATTGTTTGTACAGATAAATGAGGAAATTGCACCCAAGGATGAACCAGACTTGTGCAAGTCCACAATTCTCTTCCTGAGATCTTGGCTGAGTTCATTTGACTTTCCCATGATGCTACACAAAGAAGTAGTGTGTTTCACGTGTGCATTAAAATATATTTACAGGTGTTTTTCTAATTAACTCAGATGTTGCTAATAAACCTATCAGAAGCTTCCAAAGACATGACATCTTCATATGGGCTGTCCCATTTTCTTTAAAGGCATATTACTCTTAGTGTATGTAAACTTTTGACTTTGCAGAAAGCAATAAAAATGCCTTAAACATTCTCTCATTATTTTGGCATTTGGCAAATATAAATAATTTTGTTAATCCTAATTGACCTAAAACGAGAAAGGTTTCTTCTGATTTCATGTCAGATAGTGAGAAAAATATTCATAAGTGTCTTTTTAGATAATGTAGGTAAACTTCTGGTTTCCACTGTAGCACCCAAGCAGCGATAGACACAGTATTGGCCTAGTGCCAACACAGGAATGTCCTATATCGGACACAAACCAAAAAAGAGGACCTACCTGACCCTTGTAACTGAAGATTGAGGCACCTTTAATTCAACATGACTTTTGTAACTCATTAATCAGATTTTTTTTTCCTTGACCATCACTTTAGGATACCACACTTATTTATATTCATGAAAAATAAAATACTTTTTTTGAGTAGGCATTCACTTTACAAGTGCCTTATATAAAACGTTGCATCTGATGCCATTTTCTAGGCAGGCATTTCTCTCATCATAATTATGTATTATGTCGTGTTGATATTGATGGTTTATGACAAGAAGCTGCTGGTGCTCAAAAGTGATTTTACTTGCTAACGTTGCTATACACAAAAGCGGCTCCCGGAATCTCCTTGACATCCTCTGAGGCCAAGATTCTTTGTTACCTTATAGAAATATCCGTCTTTGATAGTGAAGGAGGCCCCTTTCTCTGGAAATCTTTCAAAATAAGCTCAAGACTTATCTATTTACCCAGGCTTGTGATTAATACACCAAGTCCAGTCAGGTATTTTATACTTATCTTTCCATTCTCTTTACCGTTTATGTTCACATTTGATTTATTTTATGGTTTTAAATGGTTTCCTTATATCATAATTGTGAGGTCTTTGAAAGTCCCACTGGAAGAATTGTTCCATGCAAATAAAGTTATAATATCGTAGAAATCAGGATAAATGTATGTCTGGCCGGGTGGACAATTCCTAGGATAGATGTGATGATAAGTAGTAGTGATAGATAATAGCAACATTCCATATAATGGCTCACTGTTATCGCAACCTCATAAACGCCATAGATTAGTTTTATAGCCGCTGTCATTTATATTGTTTGGACTTTATTTTTTCATTCTTACTGAATAATAACCTTTCCCAAAACAATGTGTAACCGTTCACATCCTGTATTGGCCACAAATAACTCCAAGGAAGGAACCTCTGTCAAACACCACCCTCTTAGACTCTGCTTTTGGTTTAACACAATATATCACAAACTTTCTAACTTATCCAAAAGGCCGGGGAGGTTCCACCGGTTTATTATTTTTTTTCTGAACTGAAAAAGATAAAACATATTTACAATTATAATAACTTTTGTACAATTAAGAATACTTTGGATTTCTTCCCTTACGGGAGGCAGGTTACTTAAACGTTGCATTAAAACATTTTATTAACCGGGAACGGGACGGGACCAAGTCCTTTTCACTTTTGCCCACCCAAGCAAACCTAGCCCTGATGCTGCCTCTAAGAACCAGGTCAGCACCCTTTTTCCCCAGTCCAGGAAACGGATCCGGGTGTTGCCCACAGGGGCCGGGTAATAAGTTCCTTACCCGTCAGTCTCTTTCAGAGGCCCCACGTCCAGGGGACCCCCGCAGGCCCTTCCTCCAACCAGCCTCTCCGGAGACTGCAGGACACGAAAAGGGTGGTCCAGGGACTATTTACAAGGACCAATAGTTTTCGGGTTGGCCTGCAAGTTCTCAGCCATGTCATTATTTAACTTATAGAACGGGAACGTCAACAAGGTCCCAACGGGGACGGGCAGAAAGGTAGCCGGGAACCGCTACCACTTAACACTTTTCTTCATCATCAGCGGGACTGTATGGCGGGGGAGGGGAATGGGCGTGCCTCCGGGCAGTGCGGCTCACCCTCCTCTTTACATCGAGGGCAAACCATCCCCTCTCCCCGCAATGCCGGGTGTAGGTGACCAACTCACCGGGTTCCAAGTCCCGGTCTGGGTGGCCCATTGGAAGGTGGGGGTAGACGTTCATCCGGGACATGAAGATTTCTGCGTCCAGGTCCGGCTCGAAGATGAACCCCCATCCGTGTCGGGGTCAAAGTGACGGACCTGGCCTTCGTGCGTCGGGCCCCGTACCCGTAAGGTGGCGTTCCTAAAGTTGTCCTTCTCTTGGATGGTCCGGGCCAGCACCTCTGCTTTCCTCTTCTCACGGGCTGCAATCTCCCGGCCCAGCTGGCGCTGCTACCGCTCCCAATATGGAGAGTCTGCGGCCTGCTCCAATTTGCTTTGTGCGGGGGTCGGGTCCAGCCGGAGTTCCACCATGCCGGCTACGACCGGCACCTTCTGCACTGGGGGACCCCGCTGTCTCGTGGCCTGCTCAGCTTCCTCACAGCGGCAACCCCGCGACGCCTCAGTCGACGCTTGAAATCTGGGTGCGGCCAGCTTTGCCTGCTGGGCTGGCTTCCAGTCAGGGATCACCTCCACCTTGGCCGGGCGGACTGCCGGGGCCGTTGTCACCTGTGGCGCGGCCTCCTCCAGGATCAGTAGTACGTCCAAGTCGGAAAGGGGCACTTCCTGGATGCTGGTGCGACGTGGAGCCTGTAAGGGTGCCGGAGCGGTAACGGGCTTGCTGCTGGCGGCTTCTTCGGCCTGATCCTCGTGGGCTGATGGCAGCGGACTGAGCGGGGAGACAGTTACAGGTGCAGGCAGTAAGGGATGCAGCGCGGTGGGCAGGGGCAGACCGGGTCCTTCAGCCTGAACGGCCGGTCCACCTTCAGTGGGTGGCTTGAGGGTCTCCGGACCCGGGGGTCCTGAGGTCACTCCAATGAAAAGGGGGTTTGTGGACGTAGTTGTATGGCCGGAGCTGTGTTAAGTTCGTGACGCCACCCACGGGATGTGGTGAAGGTGGACACCACCGCTGCAGTTGCGGGGCACCCGGGGGAGATGTTGCGCAGCAAGTTTCCGCCGTGGGCAGGGATGGTGGCCCCGGGACCCTTGGGGGGGGGGTGTTTGGCGGTGCAGGGAGATGGGCGGCCGGAGGGCACTGATGTACTCACTATTAGTAAACACACGAGACTCTGGTAAACAAAGGTGATGGTGGTCGGTGCCCGCAGCCGGCTGCAGTCTGGTCCCCCACCCAGCTGGTGGTCTCTGTCTTTCTCCCGCACCTTTATTGGATGGTGGACTGCCTTTGCTTGCAACTTCAGGAGTCCGCTCCCGGCTTGTGGTTGCCTGAGGAGCCCTTTACCCGCAGACGCTGGCCCGTGGGATCTCTGAGCCGTGGCGGTGGCTTTCTATCCCCCATGTTGGGCTGTTGCCTTCAGTCGGGACTTTGGGTGGGACAGGACCTCTAGTCCTGGCCGCAATCAGTTAATTAGCTAGCCCCCAGTAGCTTCTGGACCTAGCTTCAGGGTCTGAGTACCCCCCTTTGTGCTCCGGTTTCCGAGTCAGTTCCCCGGGTCGGTACCGGTGGGCTACAACCCTGTCCCGGTCCACCTCGGTTCCACCGAGCCATCTTCCCGGCTCCTGCAGACAGAGGCCTCCAGCTGCCTCCTGGCCAAAGGTACCAGGGCTCCTACCCTGGCACCTGCTCAAATTGTTTTTTCTCTCCTCTGCTGGAGCTGCACACAGCTTCAGCCCACACACCTCTCCAACTTGAACTCTCAACCTTACCTGCCTGACTTGAACTCCCTACTTTCTCGCCCCAGGCTCTCTGAACTCCTTGGTGGGCGTCTTCCAACCGCCTGGTTCCAACCCCTGGTGTGTCCATCAAGCACTGAGGGGGGTGACTAAGGTTTAAATGTTTCGGTGTATGTTACCTATGAGGGACAGGTGTAATGCGGGGCCCTATTTGTGACTACCTGGCCCGGCCAGGGCGTCACAGAATCGTGACAGCAGTGCTTTCAAAAAGATTCCTTTGCATGACACCAGGATACTTTACCTACAGATAAAGGCCAGCATCCAAATGCATATTCAAGGGGGTTTCAAAAAGGATGAGGCATCTAGATCCCTCCTAAAATATGTTACGTGATCACTTCCAAAAGTTGGCTGGTATGGTGGAATATGTTAAGTCTTTTGAGTGTTTTTTAACTGCTTCCAGTTTTGTGAAATGCCTGGTGGAAAAAAAGAAAGTGTATGTCATGTCTTTAAAGAGACTCCTGATGGAATCCGCCCCAAACTGGCCACTGTCTGTCCAACTATAAAGCTACAAAAGGGCAATTATTCTGAGCAGTTTCCAGGAGTCCATCATGACAGCACACCAGAAGATTTTCCCTCTCAACCTCAGTATGGACAGGTACAGATGAAAGGCTGAACAATCCCTTGTAACGCAACCCTCCAGTATTTTTCAACGATCACACCAGGATGGGTGCAACATATTTGTTGAAATTTTTTACATATTTTAGTTTCACGCAGCAGAAAAATAAGTAAAGGTGCTGTCATGATGGCTTCTGGAAACACAATTACTGCCAGTAGAACTAATTCCCCCTTTCCTGGACATCCGTCCTGACAGCACATCAGGATCAAAGCCAAATGAGAAACTTTAGGGGGGAGGACCACCGCCTAGAAGACATTACGTCCAAATGCCATTCTGCTAACCAGACACTACATCCAGTTTCTAATGTTTAAAAAAAAAAACACGTATTTAAGCTTAACCAACTTATTTATAGATTTTATCCATCTTGCCAATTTAGACTTGGACGATTTTATTCCCCTTGTTTTCCCACTGAATTAAATAAAAAGGTTTGAATACAGAAGACATGATTCTGTAGCCTTTAGAATAATTTTTCTTATATTTAAGAATAAAAATGTGCTTCTTAATGGTTTTTAGGGTTCTGACAAAAGGTAGGTATGAATCATTTCTTGATTTTTGTGAAATTTTGTTGCTTCTTTAGGACACAAGAAAGAATCCAATTTCAGAATATCTTATCTTCTAAAATGATAAGGTAAGGAACTCTGACAGTGTAAAGGTACTGTCACACTAAGCAACATCGCTAGCAACATCGCTGCTGAGGCACAATTTGCTAGCGATGTTGCTGTGTGTGACATCCAGCAACAACCTGGCCCCTGCTGTGAGGTCGTTGGTTGTTGCTGAATGTCCTGGACCATTTTTTAGTTGTTGCTCTCCCGCTGTGAAGCACACATCGCTGTGTGTGACAGCAAGAGAGCAACAACTGAATGTGCAGTGAGCAGGGAGCCGGCTTCTGCGGACGCTGGTAACCAATGTAAATATTGAGTAACCAAGAAGCCCTTTCCTTGGTTACCCGATATTTACCTTCATTACCAGCGTCCGCCGCTCTCAGCTGTTAGTGCCGGCTCCCTGCTCCCTGCACACATAGCTGGAGTACACATCGGGTAATTAACCCGATGTGTACTGTGGCTAGGAGTGCAGGGAACAGGGAGCCGGCACTGGCAGTGTGAGAGCGGCGGACGCTAGTAAGTAAGGTAAATATCGTGTAACCAAGGGAAGGGCTTCTTGGTTACCTGATGTTTACCATGGTTACCAGCGCCCGCAGAAGCCGGCACCCTGCTGCCTGCACAAGTAGCAGAGTACACATCGGGTAATTAACCCGATGTGTACTGTGGCTAGGTGTGCAGGGAGCCAGAGCTAAGCGGTGTGCGCTGGTAAATATCGGGTTGGTTACCCGATATTTACCTTAGTTACCAAGCGCAGCATGCTTCCACGTGTAGCGATGCTCTGAATGTCTCCAATTCTTTTTGCAGTCATTTTGAAAATTGAGCCGCCCCAGATTTTGTCCATCCATAACAGCACCCCCAGCAAGTAAATAGCAAACTAGAAACAGAATAAATAGGTATTCCTACCTTAGTCCCTACCTTCATTCTTAATCAAGTGCCTCCCCGCCATGTCATTTCCTGAATCATGTCATAGCTCTCATACAATGTTTATACACCCTACTCAAAGCGGAAGAACTATCTATGTTACACTTTGGAATGAATGCCAAGGAAGGAAAACCTGTGGATCCTTCTTTCCTGGAACTGGAATTAGAATATGCACTGCACCTTGGAACGCAGGTCAATACCGAGACTTGGACGTGAGATCATCCCGCCAGTGTGAGACTAAAAAAAAATCTTAATTACTCGATCAGTTAGGGTATGTTCACATGCGTCATCTTTTTTTTTACCACAAAGATGCAGTGTTTTTCTCCCAAAAAACTCACCGCTACAAAAATGCATCAAAAAACGCGATGTGTTTTTACTGTGTTTTGCCCAATGTCTTTTTTAAGTCAAAATCTATTGACTGGAAGGGCTCTAAAACGCTGGAAAAAAGCAAAACAAATTGACATGCTGCATCTTGGGTGCATCTTCAAAAACGCAGCCAAGATGCAGCTATCAAAAGATGCCAAGTGTGGACCTCAAAATCAAAATCTCATACACTTTGCTGGGAGAAGGAAATGCATGCATTTTGGTGCATCTTTGTGACCTCGAAAACGCACCAAAAACGCAGAAAAAGATGCCCTGTGTGAATTTAGCCTTAATGGCATAATGAAAAAAAATAGAAATGCCAGAATTTCTTTTTTCACATGCCACAAAAACGCAAAAAGAAAAAAAATGCAATAAAAAGCAAAACAGAAGATCAGATCTACCCATATCTATATCAATAAAAATGTAAGCTCAGGGAGCAAAAAAACAATCCTTCACACAGCCTTATCGACAGAAAAATGAAAACACAACCAGTCTCAGAAAATGGCAACACAAGGGAATTTTTTTTTCATTACTTAAATTAAAAAAAAAAATAGTCAAAAACAAAAACTATGCATGTTTAATATTGCTGTAATTGTACTAACCTGATGAATTATATTGGCAGATCATTTTTACTTATAATGAATGCCGTAGAAACAAATCCCTAAAACCTGTTTACTAATACAACTTATCCCGCAAACAACCAAACCCTCATACAGCTAAATCAATTGAAAAATAAAAAAAAGCTATAGATCTTGGAAAAAGGGTAGAAAAAGAATTACTTACCGGTGATGGAATTTTCCAGAGTTAATGACAGCACCACACGAGAGATAGATCCATCCCTCAAGGACAAGAAACTTACTGAATAAAATGATGGCACCTCTAGCCTGCATCAGATGCGTTATAGAGCATGAGAGGACCTCCTACATAGTTATATATACATACCATCACCAAAAATTGTCTCAAACCCTTAGAATATACACTCAAAAAATGATTATGCGTATCCAAACCAATGATAAAGGGAGAAAATATAAGGGTGCGCTCATGGACTTTGGAAAATCCCACTATCGGCACGTAATTTAGTACCTTAGGGAGGGACTGCCACTTGTAGAACTCTTCTCCCAAAGTAAAGGTCATCAGAGAAGGGAAGACCCAATCTATTGTGCCTATAGAAGTTTGAAGGTGAAGACTAAAGGCCACTTTGATGTCGCTGGTGAAAGCACCCGCCCCTGTTGCTAAAACCCGTCACACTATACTTACCTGCCTAGCGACGTCGCTGTGGCCGGCGAACCGCCTCCTTTCTAAGGTGGCGGTTCGTGCGGCGTCACAGCGACGTCACTAAGCGGCCGTCCAATAGAAGCGGAGGGGCGGAGATGAACGGCCGGAACATCCCACCCACCTCCTTCCTTCCTCATTGCCGGCGGCCACTGGTATGATGATGTTCCTCGTTCCTGCAGTGTCACACATAGCGATGTGTACTGCCGCAGGAACGACGAACAACCTGCGTCCTGCAAAAGCAATATTTGAGATTAGAACGACGTGTCAACGATCAATGATTAGGTGAGTAATTTTGATCATTAGCGGTCGTTCGTGTGTTTCACACGCAACGACGTCGCTAACGAGGCCGGTTGTGCGTCACGAATTCCGTGACCCCAACGACATCTCGTTAGCGATGTCGTTGCATGTAAAGCCCCCTTTAGTCACTGCCTTACATATTTGATCAGCATATGGAGTCACAATTGCTTGAGTCGCATGGGCTTTAATCCCTGCAGTGACTGAATTACGAATAGAGGACTAGGCCAGACTAATAGCTTGTCTAATCCACCTTGCTATAGTGGCCCCTAGTCCTTTTCTAGAGCCCTGAAAGGAGATAAACAGCGACTGGCTCTTCCTCCAGGGTTTAGTTTTTAAAATGTACTCTATCTTTTCAGCTCTAAGCTGTGAAACTTATCCTCCTCTAGGTTACTAGACCTAGTGCAAAAGGATGATAGTATAATCTCCTAACTTCTATGGAATCTAGATGCTACCTTGGAAGGTAGGCTGGGTCTAGTCTTAAAACCACTATCATCAAACACCTGCATAAAAGGAGGATCCGCTAATAAGGACTGGATTACTCTGACCCTACCAGTCAAAGTCAGAATCACCAAGAGCGTTGATTTCATAGTAAAGTTTTCAATTGTCGCAGACTCTAAGGGTTCAAAGGGGGGCCTCATTAAAACCTTCAGCACTAAGATCAGATCCCAGGGATGCACTCTAGGAATATGGACCGGACTATCCAATATTACATACATTGATAAATCTACCTGTAACGGGGTCCTTCTCCCATTTCACAGAATTAACTGAGCGAGAGATGGCTGTACAATCTAAAGAGCATTTATTCCAAGCAAATCAAATGGTCCATAACATAATCCACCACATAGAGGGTAAAATTAGTCCAGAAATATGAATATAATCCAATAAGTGATACATTTCCAGGTCTGTGGAGAGCCACAGCTTTTCCCTCAGAAGTTCAATCTTTTTCCTTGTCTCTTCAAGTTCTCAAACAGACTGCCTCATGCCCCAGGTAAGCAAAAAGGTCACTGGATTGTAGGCCCACCTACCCCCACACCTAGGGACAGGAACACTACAGGGAGTGATTACCTACAGACAATACAATGTACACACAAGCAATACAAATAATGGCCAATGAACCGCACCTAAACATGAACCCACACAAAATGGTACATGACCCACAATATCCCACCATCACACTACCAATCTAAGTGATGCTTTCGAGATCACAATTATATAAAGACCCTAAGGCTGCTTCCTGCACCCTGAAAGTACTGGTGGAAAGCCCCAAGTCTAACCCCTATTGAAGGAATTCTGGGATAGATGCTACCTGGACCTCGTCATCGGGCAGACCCCTGTGGGAAGACAGGAACTCCCTCCAGATCCTACCATAAATTCTCGTTGGAACCTGTTTCCTATTTCTAAATTAGGGTAAACCCCTTCTGGATTAGAAGCGACCTTTCAAATTCCAGGATGTCAAATGCAGCTCCGTTTCTTATGGATGCCAGAACTGACTGAGGAGATATGGGATATCCGGAAGAATCCATGGATCGGAGATAGACATTAGCGTCTTCCAAGAAAACAGCGGCCTCTTGGGCCAGAATGGGGCTATCAAGATCATTCTTGTCCTGTCCTCCCAGATTTTCCTTAGCACTGCTGGGATCAGCATTATGGGAGGAAAAAATAGTAATCTGGAGAAATGTGGATCAATCTGCACTGCTGTGGATGAAACCAGGGTCCAATCTGTGATGTAGATTAAAAGGTGCTTTATCGATGCGTTTAAAAGTGAAAACCCAATTTTTTTCCTCAGAGTAGGCACGAAGTTGCAACATATTAACAGTGGTATGGTTTAATTAGACTAGGTATATCAGAAAGGTCCAAACAAATACATCGCGCCTGAGTCAGAGTTCAAAGGGTTACTGGTGAATCAACTGTTATATTCATAAAATTAACAGAAAGTTTTATTCAATAAAGCAATGAACGTATGAAAAAAAAGAAGAGAATAAAGAAGAGAACGGAAAGTACAGAAAAAGGGGGAGAAAAAGGATTCAAACCCATTAGGGTTGCAGCAACTATTTGTAGTTGAGTCGGCTGTGATCAAATGACTGGAAGTGTAGTGTATGACAGTATGCAGAAGCCCAAAAAATCATTAAAATAAGGTGGATATAAAATGGATAGTTATAGGTGAGACAGTGTAGACAATAAAATTACTTTTTGAACACTACTTTATCAACTATATAGGTGTCACCGCACTGACGTGACCCCCCTCCCAGTGAGGTTGGCTTTCTCACTTTACCGGCAGCCCAGCGGTGGCTGCTCCGTCCCTGGTCCATGATGCTGTCTCCCAGTGCCTGCGCAAACCCCATAGACCTCCTTGGAATGCCTGTAGGATGCGCACGCGGACTTACCCTTTTTCTTAAAGTGCCAGTTTGCCCTGACCCAAAAGTGCCTCTCAGCTCGGCTGAGAGGCTTTAGGTATTTAAGGCATCTCCACCTCAAGGGAGGTGCATGGGTAACAAATTCTTTATATTTCTATTTCTCAGGTCCTTTGTGCTGCTGTTGCTGTCATTGTGCTGTATGCTGATTCGTATTTGTGTTTCAGTGTATTAAAAGTCCGCTGTTGCTGCAACTATCCACGCCAGTCAACCTACCATGATATTCACTGCTGCAAGTATCCACGCCGGCCGCCTACCATGATATCCGCTGCTGCCGCATCCATCCATCCGTCCCGGCTGAATCCACAACACAGGCTGCTGCTGTTCATACAACCAGAGACTGTAATGTATCTATGGTGCCAGCTGCTGAGGTATCGTTGATCCCCTGCAGCTGCCCTCTGTCAGCCGCCTTTCAAGGTGTGTGCCTATTGCCACCGTAGATGGCTTTAGTGAAAATTCGGCGGCCGATCCAGTTCGCTCCTCCAGGCCAGTGATCGGTAAATGCGGTCCATTGGATCCACTAACCACGAGTATAACAACTACACTTCCAGGCATTTCAGTCAGCAGCCCGAGTGCTGCTTTACCAATAGTTTCTACAACCCTCACAGACTCGAATCCTTTTTCTACCTCCCCTGCTCTCTCTTCACCCCTCAACCTCCCTCCTCCTTTTTCTTTTCTTTGTTCTTTTTTCTGTTTTCATATTTTCATTCCTTTATTGAATAAAAGTTTGTTTGAATTTTATGAATATAACAGTGAATTCACCAGTAACCCTTGTAGGGAATCAGCTCTGGTAGGCAATATCAGGGACACAGTAAAGAGGCATACACGGGTTTTCAGTCCAAAAAGGTCAGTGTTTGATCCACACCGAACACAAACATAAATGCACAGTCTTACTTCAGAAGGGGATAGAAAGGAAATGTCCAGCATGGTAAACAGCATATCATAAGTCCTAGACATGACAGTCCATTCAGATATTGTTTCCCCCCACAAAGTCTTCTTCAGCTTTCCAGCCCAACCACCCACATATTGAGAAGTTCTGGCTGCCTATTTAGGCTGTGCAAATCAGGCATTGCCTCAAAAACCTGAACTGCCAGAGAAGATCCAGGACAGGGTTTGACCTTTTCCTTGCTGCTCTCCAGTGCAAAAGGCACCTGCTAGTAGGAATATACTGTAACTCCCATCTACCACCATACCCTTTACTGCGTCACATACCTATATATAAAGGCAGAGGCCTTTGTTCAACCCTGACAGGGTGGTCACATGCCAAACAGTGGACTCGTGACAGGGCATCTGCATTCCTCTGCAGATTACGTGGCCGATGTTCCACTGTAAACTTAAAATTTTGCAGAGACAGGTACCACCTGGTGACCTGTGCATCTTCTCGTTGGCCTAGCTTGTGTCCATGGTTACAAGATCTGTGACCCGAATTACCCATGGGCGCTCTCCACACTTAACCACCATGTGAGGGCCTCGATTGCAACTAAACAGTGATCTAATTTTCCTTCTAAACATCCTTCTAGCCTCTATTCGGCTAAAAACACCTCCCACTGTAGTCATCTGGTGTGGAGTAGAACCCACTGAACTGCTGGGATACACAAAGTTAGGGACCCTAATAAAAACATCGCTTTTCTGAGCAACATAGAAGGATTGCTTATAGCTTCCAAAACTAGGTGTGAAATCTTGAATTTCTTTTCTTCCGGTAGGAAACGTCTTTGTGTCTCTAAACCTAAAAAGGAGATCTAAAAAGTACTTGATAGTCAAAGGGACTAATCTTGATTTTTTTAGATTCAGCAGTCAACCTAAATCCTCCAAGGTGGCTCTGACTCTTGAGAGCTGCACTGCCTCGCTGAACTGCCTACTTCCAGAAAATTGTCCAGGTATAGTATAACCCCAGGTATAGTATAACCAGCGTATCTTGTTCTCAAAGATGTGCTGTCACGTCTGCTATCACCTTGGTAAAACATCTAGGGGCCATGGACAGACCAAAGGGAAGTGCCCTGAACTAGAAATGCCTGACCTTGTTGTTTATGTGTAAGACCTCTCTCAGATATTTCTGATGTACTATATGGATTGGGAAATTGTAATATCCATCCTTCAGATCGAACATGCTCATATAACAGCCCGAAACATGATAATTACTTACCGGTAATTTGATTTTCCTGAACCTATGACAGCACCTAAGAGAGTAGGATCTGCCCCCATCACTGGACAGGAAGCCAAGACCACAAAATAAAAAGGCAACTCCTACTTCCTCCTTCAATGTGGTTTCCGAGAAGTCAAGTAGGAGTCACCTAAATTTTAATCGTTACTTTTGTTATTATTTATACATTCACTTAAGTCCATTCTTTGTTGTGAGAAGAGATGATTGAGAACCATCACCTACCATAAGCCAGAGGGAGGAAAAATAGGGGTGCTGTCATGAGTTCAGGAAAATCAAATTACCGGTAAGTAATTTATCATTTTTCCTCTCACCCATGACAGCACGTGAGAGACAATAACCAAGGAATGCTCTGATAGGGAAGGAGCAGATCTTATACCCGAAGAAAGATCCCAAGAATATGCTAGTTGAACAGATTTTAGTGCATCAGGAAAGAAGATGGTGAAAGTTTTAGATATTATTCAATAATGCCTCTATCAATTTGGAGCTCCAACAAAAAAAAGCACAAACAAGAGTAAAAAAAAAAAAATGGAATTGATTTACAGGATACAACAAGCCCTTATATGTATGATTGGTTATTTACCTTGGATTTAATATGCTATCCAACAACATATATATAGAAACTGGTACTAAGACATAGCATGTTAATGGCAGCAGAAGCCAAGTGTTTGAGAAACCTAGTAACCTCACCAGCAGCTGCTTAAAATTTTACGTAACTTCAACCCCAATATTGTTGACATTTTCTATTGAAGTAAGGCGCCCAAGGAAAAAATCTGGACGAGAAAGAACCCTTGTAGTGTCAATGATCACCTAATGGTTAAAAATCTACCCAATTCTATGCTATTAAGTGTAGATTGAGCATCCCAGAATTCCAAAGGGCTTAAAATCAGAAGAAATATTTAGGACTTTATCATAATTTGACTTTAACAATCTTTTTTCCCCTTGGTTTGCCCCTTAGGATGTAAAGCTAAGTCCCCCTAAGAAAATATATTTAACCCCTTTACCACTTGGCAATTTTCCATGTTTTTCCTCTCCTTCCAATATCCATAATGTTTTTATTTTTCCATCAGTATAGCCATATGAGGACTTTTTTGTGGGCAGATTTGTACTTTTGAATGACACCCTTCATTCTGACCCATATTGTAGTGCAAAACGGGAAAAAAAACTATTGTTCTCGTTTTTCAGGATCTGGGGCTTAGTGATGGCTTATTTTTTGTGTCTTGAGCTGACATCTTTAATTATACCATTTTTGGGTAGAAGCAATGTTTTGATCGCCTGCTATTGCATTTTATTGCAATGTTGCGGTGACCAAAAAAGCGTACTACTGGCGTTTTGATCTTTTTCCCCACTATGCCGTATACCAGTGATGGCGAACCTATGGCACGCGTGCCAGCCGGGGCACGCACAGCCCTTTTTGCTGGCACACGCGCTGTCGCCTCATGCAGCAGCTTTGTACCGCTGATGCGATCGCGCCGGCAGTTCAAAGCTGTGCTGGAGCGGAGGAGACATTTCTCCTCGCTCTGGCACGCCCCCTCTCCTAGGCTACAGGTCTGTTGCCTAGGAGACATTGGGAGCGTCTGTAAGCGGCGCCGGCATGACGTCTTGTGGCCGCGCGGGAACTGAGGACTAATCGGCGCGCAGCGGTGCAGCGGGTGCTGGAAGGTGAGTACAGTATGTTTTGTTCTTCTTGTTAACCTGTGTGCGGCTGTATCGGGGGGGGGGGGGGAGGAAACAGTGCCAGCATGGGGAAAAGATGCCGGGGGGGGGGGACAGTATCAGCACGGGTAAAACATGACGGGGGGAGGGGAGGGAAGACAGTCCCCGCATGGGGAAAACATGCCGGGGGGGTAGACAGTGCCAGCATGGGGAAAACATGCCGGGTGGGGGGGAGACAGTGCCCGCATGGGGAAAACATGCCAGGGGGGGGGCCAGTGCCAACATGGGGAAAACATACCGGGGGGGGGGGTAGTGCCAGCATGGGGAAAACATGCCAGGGGGGAGGCAGTGCCAACATTTGGAAAACATACCAGGGGGGGAATGTGCCAGCATGGGGAAAACATCCCAGGGGGGGTAAAGTGCCAGCATGGGGAAAACATGCCAGAATGGGGAAACTGCCAGGATGTGGTGCATGGCATGCCAGGATGAGGTACGTGCCAGGATGGGGTGCATGCCAGGATGAGGTGCATGTCGGGATAGGGAAACTGCCAGGATGAGGTACATGCCAGGCTGGGGAAACTGCCAAAATGGGGTTACTGCCAGGATGAGGTACATGCCAGGATGGGGATACTGCCAGGATGAGGTACATGCCAGGATGGGGAAACTGCCAGAATGGGTTTACTGCCAGGATGAGGTACATGCCAGGATGGGGAAACTGCCAGGATGAGGTACATGCCAGGATGGGGAAACTGCCAGGATGGGGTACATGCCAGAATGAGGTACATGCCAGGAGGAAGTACCTGTCAGGATGGGGAAGATATCAGGATGGAGGAACATGACAGGATGAGGTACATTTACCAGGATGAGGTACATGCCAGGATGGGGGAACATGCCAGGATGAGGTACATTTACCAGGATGAGGTACATTTACCAGGATGAGGTACATGCCAGGATGGGGGAACATGCCAGGATGAGGTACATTTACCAGGATGAGGTACATGCCAGGATGGGGTACATTTACCAGGATGAGGTACATGCCAAGATAGGGGAATATGCCAGAATGGGGTACATTTACTAGGAAGGGGTACATTTACTAGGATGGGGGAACATGTCAGAATGAGGTACATTTACCACAATGAGGGAACATGCCAGGATAGGGTGCATTTACCAGGATGAGGGGACAGGCCAGGATGAGGTATATTTACTAGGATGGGGTAACATGCTAGGATGAGGTACATTTACTAGGATGGGGGAACATGCCAGGATGAGGTACATGCAAGGATGGGGAGACATGCCAGGATGGGATACATTTACGAGGATGAGGAACATGCCAGGATGGGGGAACATTTACCAAGATGGGGGAACATTTACCAAGATGGGGTAACATTTACCAAGATGGGGAACATTTACCAGGATGGGGCTATGATGGGAACAAATATACCAGAATGTAGGAAATATACAGTATATCAGGATGGGGGTTTTCTACCAGGAAGTGGCCCAGGAAGGGGAACATAACTACATAATGAAGGGGGAGGGGAGCAACTCGTATGTCTTTAATGGGATTTCGAGATGTTCAGACTTTGAAATGTAGATGTGGATTACAGGGTGACATCTGATTGCATTCCAGGCTAAAATCTGTCTGTCTAATATTCTGCATTTTTTTCCATAAAGATTAATCCAACTGCTGTGTCTGGAAAGGGCAGTGGGAGTGGCTCAGCGTCAATGTGTGGTAAGCATGCATGAGCGTGATGCCTCCTGCAGAAGGGAAGACTGCAAAGTAAGGTTAAAATCATTTATTTATGTAATAAAATTGGTTAAATTGCTGTGTTGGCACTCGAGAAAAAAAATTGGGTTTAGAGTTACAGTTTGGGCACTCGGCCTCTGAAAGGTTCGCCATGACTGCCCTATACCGATCAGGTTAACTGATTTTATATTTTGAAAGAACAATCATTTCTGAACTCATTGATACCAAATGTTTTTTCTTTACTTTATTTTCAATGGGGCAAAAGGGGAGTGATTGAACTTTTAGGTTTTTTTTTTATTTTTTCAAATCTTTAAAAACTATTTTTTCACATTTTTTATTAGTTCCCTTAGTGCACTTGAAGCCTGCTCTATCTAATTGATTCTACTGTTCCTTTAATTCCTCCATCGCTTCCTCCCTTTCCGGACTACAACCAGGAGGATAGATTGGTCTTGAAATATTTTCACCAGATCCAGTATAATTGCGAAACTCCAATTATTAAGACGATAGACTAGGATATTGACGGTTTATCAGCCCCATACCAGTAGGTCTAGCTTTCACCTCTATTAGGAAGGCAGACAGGTGTAGAGCCGCTGACTTGACACTGTCAAGTTCATCTTACCACTCCATACCAGTAGAGTAGATTGGGGCCACTGATGGTTTGACAACTCCCATAACAGCGAGTCCAACCCGCACCTCCCTTAGGAGGCCAGACCAGTATAGTGCCTTTAAACTTGGCCCCAACAAGTTTATCTTACCACTCCATAAACAGGAGGGTAGATTGGGACAATTGATGGTTTATCAGCCCGCATACCGGCAAGTTCAACTCGCACCTTCCTTAGGAGGGCACACCGGTAAAGTGTCGCTCAACTTGACACTGACAAGTTCATCATACCACTACATACTAGGATTATAGATTGGGGCGACGGATGATAAACCAACCCCCCCATACCAGCGAGTCCAACTCGCGCTTCCCTTAGGAGGCCAAATGGGTATAGTGCCTCTTGACTTAGCACAATCAAGATAATATTACCACTCCATACCAGTAAGTTAGATTGGGGTATTGACCATAGACAGCCAAAGAAAACTCTAGACCTAATGGGTCAGGCTATTCCAGAACTATAAAGCAGTTGGAAACCTTCAGGCAGGGCAAACATGAGAAAAGAGTTGGAATCGAAAACATGAGACATTATTCCATAGGTGAGGTGACCTGCCCAACACATGATATGAAGCCACAGCCGAGGCAGCAGGCCTAACACACCAAACATGAGGAGGCAGGCTGGACACGTTCCCTGGAGGCCTTGGATCCATTCCAATGCACTCCGTTCGTCAGGCTGGTCTTACTGTGGGACATCGGGCAAAAAGATGCAGCCTGTTAAATTTCCACAGCTGAGCCTTTCGTTCAAGAAAGAGATAAGCCACTGCAGAAGGAGTGAGCCAGCAGGTCTCCTATATAGAATTCATAAGCACTTGGTCGAGCGAACATTCCTGCGTAACATTCGGCCGGGAGAGAGCTCTCGAATGACTGATCGTTCAGTGAACAGTTTTCTAATGTGCATATCATCAGATGGTATTTCAATTTAAAAAAAAAAACAAAACAAAACAAAACAAAAAAAACCAAAACAGCACTCCATATTTTAAAACATATGACTAAAGGAAATTAGTAACTAAATGTCGAAGTGTTCCCCTGGCCAAGATGCGCATATTACAGGCACAATTCTGTACTAAAGCTAGCACATAGTATTCCAGCTGTTGCTCCTCAATGTACCCACATTAGTTATACCTGTGATATAGATCTAATACTCAGTGTCATTATTTATACTTAAATTGAAAATGGTGCCCATGTATTTGATGTCAAGCTATACCACTCAGGTGGTGAATAAATGGCACCGTTTATGGAACTGGCACCGGTAAAGAGATTTCCTGGCATGTGTGAAAAGCAAACCACATCTCCTGCCGAAATGTCAAATAGTTTTGCAGAAATTGCTTTGAACCTCATGCAGTTAGCTTGGCAACAGGACAACTTTGTCACTTTGAGGAGGATGTTGAGGAAATGCTTTAGCTGGCATCAATGTAGGTTCTCTTACTGTCACTGTGAATTGTCCTGTGGATGTCACTCTTTTGGGTTCACTTGCTGTCACTGGGGTCCTACAGCAGGTACTTCATATGGTCATATTTAGTTTGATTTACATTGGGACAAGAAATCATGTGAGATTAATGTAAAGTGTTTTGGAACGTTGGCTATTATGTCTATTTACCCAAAAAAGTATTGCAAATTTAGGATACACGTAGATTAAAAATCCTTACATCGCACGTTAGTCGATCTTATAAGTCTGTATCTTGTATGAAACCATAAAGTAAATTTGATTGAATTTATTTTAGAGTAAAAGAAGTCATACATAAATCTGGAGGTTAAAATATTGCCAATAAAAACATTTTTGAAATATAGCTGATAAAATCAATTAAATAAAATTGTGCTGTGTAGCATAAAAACAGTCTGTAAAATAATCAAATTCATAGATGGAAAGCCTCGAGACGTATTCGCTTTGTATCAGCCGGATGCCTTAATGCGATTCCATTACGGAGCAACAACTCGATGTAAGGAGGCCAGTACTCGTCCTGGACTATAATGTAGGGGTCATTGGGGGTGCTCAAGAGCTGGTTGATGAGAGTCTGGAAGATAAAGTAAGAGGAGGGCTTAAGTCAGTATTTGTTCAATTAAAACAGTCCACATTTAAAGAAGTATACACCTCTGAAGGAGGTGAGAAGTGAGAGAGGGAAACGGAAAGAATTGGGTACATTGTCAAACTTGAGAATTTATAGAGAAGGGGTACTAGGTCATTTACAGGACACAACTAATTTACATGTAGAGACAGAGCATGCAGTTAGACAGATCAGTCTGGATGCACGAATCCTCAAAATTGCCTTTGATGACCTGCAGGGTCAGTTTATTTGTGTCTATACCTTGTGTCCATAATGATGTTTCAACCACTGCCAACCACTGTGGAATAAAATCTGGGTAAAAGATTTTTTGTGTGCTCACCTCATTAAGAAACCAGGGTGCTGATGTCAGGGGTGAGATATAGATTATATATATATACATATATATATATATATATATATATATATATATATATATATATATATATATTGTGCCTTGCAAAAGTATTCAGCTCCCTTGAGTTTTTCAACCTTTTCCCACATTTCAGGCTTCAAACATAAAGATAAAAATTATAATGTTGTGGTGCAGACTCAACAAATGGGACAATTGTGAAGTTGGACAAAATGTATTGCTTATTTTAATCTTTAATAAAAAAATAAATAACTGAAAATTGGGGCGTGCAATATTATTCGTCCTCTTTAAGTTAATACTTTGTAGCGCCACCTTTTGCTGTGATTACAGCTGCAGTCACTTGGGGTATGTCTCTATCAGTTTTGCACATCGAGAGACTGAAATTCTTGCCCATTCTTCCTTTGTAAACAGCTGGAGCTGAGTGGGGTTGGATGGAGAGCGTTTGTGAACAGCAGTTTTCAGCTCTTTCCACAGATTCTCGATCAGGTGCAGGTCTGGACTGTGAGTTGGCCATTCTAACACCTGGATACGTTTATTTTTGAACCATTCCATTGTAGATTTTGCTTTATGTTTGGGATCATTGTCTTGTTGAAAGGCAAATCTCCGTCCCAGTCTCAGGTCTTTTGCAGACTCCAACAGGTTTTCTTCAAGAATGGTCCTTTATTTGGCTCCATCCATCTTCCCATCAATTTTAACCATCTTCCCTGTCCCTGCTGAAGAAAAGCAGGCCCGAGCCATGATGCTGCCACCACCATGTTTGACAGTGGGGATGGTGTGTTCAGGGTGATGAACTGTGTTGCTTTTACGCCAAACATATCATTTGGAATTGTGCCCAAATAGTTTGATTTCATCTGACCAGAGCACCTTCTTCCACATGTTTGGGGTGTCTACCAGGTGGCTTGTGACACACTTTAAACAACACTTTTTATGGATATCTTTGAGAAATGGCTTTCTCCTTGCCACTCTTCCATAAATGCAGATTTGTGCTGTGTGACTGACTGGTGTCCTATGGACAGATTCTCCCACCTCAGCTGTAGATCTCTGCAGTTCATCCAGAGTGATCATGGGCCTCTTGGCTGCATCTCTGATCAGTCTTCTCCTTGTTTGAGATGAAAGTTTGGATGGACGGCCGGGTCTTGCTAGATTTGCAATGGTATGATACTTCTTCCATATCAATATGATCGCTTGCACAGTGCTCCTTGGAATGTTTAAAGTTTCAGAAATCTTTTTGTAACCAAATCCAGCTTTAAACTTCTCCACAACAGTATCACGGACCTGCCTGTTGTGTTCCTTGGTCTTCATGATGCTGTCTGTGCTTTAAACAGAACACTGAGACTATCACAGAGCAGGTGCATTTATACGGAGACTTGATTACACACAGGTGGATTATATTTATCATCATCAGTCATTTAGGACAACATTGGATCATTCAGAGATGCTCAATGAACTTCTGGAGTGAGTTTTCTGCACTGAAAGTAAAGGGGACGAATAATATTGCACGCCCCAATTTTCAGTTATTTATTTTTTAAGAAAGTTTAAAATAAGCAATAAGTTTAGTTCAACTTCACAATTGTGTCCCACTTGTTGTTCATTCTTCACCATAACATTAAAATTTTTATGTTTATGTCTGAAGCCTGAAATGTGACAAAAGGTTGGAAAATTCAGGGGAGCCGAATACTTTCGCAAGGCACTGTATATATATATCTATATATATATATCTATATATATATATATATATATATATATATATATATCCCAAACAATGTAGAAAACGTATAGCCAGCTCACCATAAAGGAGTTCCTCTTCATACAGTGGTCGGTGTTCACCTTATATTCTGCAGGGATCCAGGCAGGGAGTGTGCCCAAACAAATAGAAATGTAGGAGAATTAGGATCCAGCAAAAGGATGAAATTTCACCAGAATTTTAAAAACTTCTTCTTTATTAATCCATTGAGTCATATAAAAGTATGAGGAACTCCAATCAATTAATAGCACTCCAGCAAGGGACTACATGTTTCAGCACTATGTGCCTTCTTCACGGTCCTACTTGAACTGAGCTCCAACACTGACAATATATCCTCCTTTGGGGAACATATTCAAATAACCCTTAATTAAAAGCAGTGGAACAGGACAATTAAAAACATCTGAGTAGATGGTTGAGACTCAGTTCAAGAATATTGCTAGAAAAATACATATATTGAACATGTTTTATACATAGACAAATAATATATACATTTGATAATAAACAATGATATAGGATAACCGCAACAAGATAGTTATACATACAGTGCCTACAAGTAGTATTCAACCCCCTGCAGATTTAGCAGGTTTGATAAGATGCAAATAAGTTAGAGCCTGCAAACTTGAAACAAGAGCAGGATTTATTAACAGATGCATAAATCTTACAAACCAACAAGTTATGTTGCTCAGTTAAATTTTAATAAATTTTCAACATAAAAGTGTGGGTCAATTATTATTCAACCCCTAGGTTTAATATTTTGTGGAATAACCCTTGTTTGCAATTACAGCTAATAATCGTCTTTTATAAGACCTGATCAGGCCGGCACAGGTCTCTGGAGTTATCTTGGCCCACTCCTCCATGCAGATCTTCTCCAAGTTATCTAGGTTCTTTGGGTGTCTCATGTCGATTTTAATCTTGAGCTCCTTCCACAAGTTTTCAATTGGGTTAAGGTCAAGAGACTGACTAGGCAGCTGCAACACCTTGATTTTTTCCCTCTTGAACCAGGCCTTGGTTTTCTTGGCTGTGTGCTTTGGGTCGTTGTCTTGTTGGAAGATGAAATGACGACCCATCTTAAGATCCTTGATGGAGGAGCGGAGGTTCTTGGCCAAAATCTCCAGGTAGGCCGTGCTATCCATCTTCCCATGGATGCGGACCAGATGGCCAGGCCCCTTGGCTGAGAAACAGCCCCACAGCATGATGCTGCCACCACCATGCTTGACTGTAGGGATGGTATTCTTGGGGTCGTATGCAGTGCCATCCAGTCTCCAAACGTCACGTGTGTGGTTGGCACCAAAGATCTCGCTCTTGGTCTCATCAGACCAGAGACCCTTGAACCAGTCTGTCTCAGAGTCCTCCAAGTGATCGTGAGAAAACTGTAGACGAGCCTTGACATGACGCTTTGAATGTAAAGGTACCTTATGGGCTCGTCTGGAACGGAGACTATTGCGGTGGAGTACGTTACTTATGGTATTGACTGAAACCAATGTCCCCACTGCCATGAGATCTTCCCGGAGCTCCTTCCTTGTTGTCCTTGGGTTAGCCTTGACTCTTCGGACAAGCCTGGCCTCGGCACGGGTGGAAACTTTCAAAGGCTGTCCAGGCCGTGGAAGGCTAACAGTAGTTCCATAAGCCTTCCACTTCCGGATGATGCTCCCAACAGTGGAGACAGGTAGGCCCAACTCCTTGGAAAGGGTTTTGTACCCCTTGCCAGCCTTGTGACCCTCCACAATCTTGTCTCTGATGGCCTTGGAATGCTCCTTTGTCTTTCCCATGTTGACCAAGTATGAGTGCTGTTCACAAGTTTGGGGAGGGTCTTAATTAGTCAGAAAAGGCTGGAAAAAGAGATAATTAATCCAAACATGTGAAGCTCATTGTTCTTTGTGCCTGAAATACTTCTTAATACTTTAGGGGAACCAAACAGAATTCTGGTGGATTGAGGGGTTGAATAATAAATGACACTCTGAATAAACTTTTCACAATTTAAAAAAAAAGAAATAACATTCTTTTTTGCTGCACTGCATTTCACACTTCCAGGCTGATCTACAGTCCAAATGTCACAATGCCAAGTTAATTCCGAATGTGTAAACCTGCTAAATCTGCAGGGGGTTGAATACTACGTGTAGGCACTGTATATATATGAAAAATACATCCTGCAGCAAGCAAGATCTGTATATCAGTGACAAAAACCTACATGGTTCACATATTTTTTTTTCCTTTTTTTTCCCCCCTTTTCTCTCCCTTTCCCCTCCTCCTCTCTCCCTTCTCCTCTGTTCTGTTTTCCTTCCTATCTTTCCTCCTCTCAACCCCTTGTGGCTCTAAGTCCTAGTCACCTGAGAGATAGCAAAGCAGCTATTAATATGGTAAAAAAAACTGAATGGGGGAATTATTATTTGTGGCTCTCATGTGATGTTATTGGATTATATCCATCAATTCCACATTCTGTTGCATTGGAGAGTCTCAGCTATTATTTATCCAAATACAGTGAGTATACATTTGAAATCCAAAATTTTTTGTTACTTGCAACTAATTTTTTGCTTACCCATAATTATTTTGTTTTTGATGAGTATTATTTGCAGATACAGGGAGTGAGCATGGGAGCCAAATTCTCACCATCTTTAGCAAATCTAACTATGTCAGTATGGGAGGAGAGATATATTTTTCATTCCAACAATCCATTCAGACACAATATTTTTTGGCTGGGACGCTTTAATGATGATTTGGTTTTTGTTTGGAGGGGGAAGAAGGATTTTGCGTCTTCCTTTTTTTCATATTTAAACAACAATAGTTTCAATCTTAAATTTACATGTCACATGAATGAGCTATCAATTAATTTTTTAGATTTGACCTTCAATACAGATCCAAATCGAAAAAAGGTGTTGGTAGAACCCTATCGTAAACCCACAGCTGTTAACAGTATACTGATGGCAAATTCATGTCATGCCAGTCATGTCATCAGGAACATACCCACTGGTAAATTGATTCGAACTAAAAGAAATAGTACTGAAAAAAATACCTATATGAAAGAATCTGAACTGTTGGTAAAAAGATTAAAATCTACGGGTTACCCAAACTGGTCTCTACAAAGAGCAAGAGGCATAGTAGATAACTTAAATAGACAGGATTTGTTGGAATATAAAAATATCAAAGAAAAAAACAACGATCTGGGTATAGTCTTCAGTACTAAATTTAGTCCGCAGTATCAACAAGTAGTCTCCATTATTAAAAAAACATTTACCCGTTCTGGAACAAAGTGGTGAATTGAAAGAAATACTTAAAAAATACTCAATTAAATTTGTTGCTAGGAGGGCTCCTACCATAGGATCCATGTTGATGGCAAGCTTATTCACTGATCCAGACAAAAAATTGAAACAAAATTGGATGAAAACTGTAGGCTGTTATGGTTGTGGTGCAAAAATCTGTAAGTGTTGCAAGTATATTTTTAAAACAAAAACATTTTCTTCTATAAAAAATGGAAAAAACTTTGAGATTTTTTCTTTTATTAATTGTAATACAGAAAATGTAATATATCTTATCGATTGCAATATTTGCAGACTTCAATACATTGGTTGTACCACTAATTCATTGAAACAGCGTATGCGAAAACATTTGTCGGACTTTGTGAATCTGCCCATTGCAGGAGCCTCTGTGGTCTCTAAACACTTTGCAATTGTGCATAAAGGAGATTTAAAAAGTTGTTCCTTTAGGGTAATAGAGGTGGTTTCAAAACCACACAGGGGTGGCGATTATAAAAGTAAAATCTTATCTAGAGAAAGTAGGTGGATTTTTTTTTAGTTGAGACTAGAGTTCCTGATGGACTGAACAGCAGAATGGATCTAATTACACAATATTAAGAAGGAAAGGAGGGGAAAGGTTGTTGTTTTTTTTTTCCCTCTTCTAAAAGGGGGAGGAGGGAAGAAGGAGGGGAGAGGAGGAAAGATAGGAAGGAAAACAGAACAGAGGAGGAGGGAGAGAGGAGGAGGGGAAAGGGAGAGAAAAGGGGGAAAAAAAAAATCTGTGAACCATATAGGTTTTTGTCACTGATATACAGATCTTGCTTGCTGCAGGATGTATTTTTCATATATATATGTATAACTATCTTGTTGCGGTTATCCTATATCATTGTTTATTTATTATCAAATGCATATATTATTTGTCTATGTATAAAACATGTTCAATATATGTATTTTTCTAGCAATATTCTTGAACCGAGTCTCAACCATCTACTCAGATGTTTTTAATTGTCCTGTTCCACTGCTTTTAATTAAGGGTTATTTGAATATGTTCCACAAAGGAGGATATATTAACAGTGTTGGAGCTCAGTTCAAGTAGGACCGTGAAGAAGGCACATAGTGCTGAAACATGTAGTCCCTTGCTGGAGTACTATTAATTGATTGGAGTTCCTCGTACTTTTATATGACTCAATGGATTAATAAAGAAGAAGCCTTTAAAATTCTGGTGAAATTTCATCCTTTTGCTGGATCCTAACTCTCCTACACTGTATAGACACACGTGCATGTATATTATATATATATATATATATATATATATATATATATATATATATCGTATATAAAAAAAATATATGCCTGATGAAGAGCCCAGATGGAGGAATAGAAAAATATTGCATTTATTAATATAGTTTTTATCTATATCCAACATGGACTCAGAATCCCATTTCCGACAACAAAAAAAAATAATTCTGTTTGCTCAGATTTTTTCAACTATTGTTTGGCCACTAGGATCTTTCAGTGGGACACTCCCTCCAGTGGCTGCGGCGCCTTTGTAGATTTATGCAATAAAACTATCAACTTATAGCAGAATTGTGCCTATTCAGAACATAAAAGCTCACTAACCTGGTGGCGTTCTGCTAACTCATGTGCCTGGATCATTGTGACGTTGCTGCACTAGGGGGCGCCGCTTCCTTTGTATTCTATCCCGTTGCATAGCCACAAATTGTGATTTTTCACACTGGTATGTCCAGTTAGAGGATGTTGGTCCAACTCTCTCCTGCTTCACACAAACTATTCGGATATTAAATTGAAGGTTTCACTGTTCAGTATAAAGCAGAAGACTGGACAGTGTATAACAGCCTCTCAACAGTCAAACC
Source organism: Anomaloglossus baeobatrachus (assembly GCF_048569485.1). Lineage (NCBI taxonomy): Eukaryota > Metazoa > Chordata > Amphibia > Anura > Aromobatidae > Anomaloglossus > Anomaloglossus baeobatrachus. The sequence continues at coordinate 867,913,182 of NC_134353.1, read as the reverse complement.
AATTCTAATCGGGTTTATTAGATTCATAGTCATCAATTAGGGAGAGCGCATTTGACCGTAACGTCTGTCTGGTAATACAAGGCTCACAATAGCCTGACTCACATGGATTTATAGGAATTTATACTGAACAGTGAAGACTTCAGTTTGGTGACCATATTGTGCGGTTTGTGGGAAGCTGGTTGCATCAGGTAGTAATTGACATTTATTCCTGAAAAGGGTGGGATAGGTGGACCGCCATCCTCTTGGTTCCAGCACACCGGTAGAGCAAAACTGTGTTTATTTTTTTGTATGGGACCTTTAGAAAACTGGAAACATTTCTGCTGTGGGCACTGGTGGCTTCCTGTTGAATAGTTCAAGCACAGATTGTACTATATGGGAATTTGCACACAATGGTTTCTTAAATCTCCAAGGAAAATTAAACTGGAAGCGCTACTTTTAAGGTCCATTCACACTGCGTGATGTGCAGCGTTATGCGACTGCTACCGCCAAACCTCACCTTTTAATTGTCCCATTAATTCACTAATTTAAATAGTGCCAATAACTCCACAGTGCTATACAGAAATCATCATCACTGTCCCCATTGGGGCTCACAATCTAAATTTCCTATCAGTATGTCTTTGGAGTGTGGGAAGAAACCGGAGGAAACCCACACATACACGGGGAGAACATACAAACACCTTGTAGATGTTGTCCTTGGTGGGATTTGAACCCAGAACTCCAGCACTGCAAAGCAACAGTTTTAACCACTGAGCCACCATCCTAACTAATGAGCCACCATTCTAACCAATGAGCTACCATGCTAACCACCGAGCCACCATGCTAACCACCGAGCGAACGTGCTGCTCTATTTATACAAGCAGATAGCACCTTAGATATGAACTGAACAATCTATAATTGATCATCCTGTTCACATAAGCTGCCATTGTTCTCTATACCACAGGTCTGTTTACACACAATGATGCGCTGCTGAGAATGATGTTTTGTGAAAACCAAAAGACGATTTCATTGAAGAAGGCTTTGCTTATTCACTGGGCGATCGGCAGCCTGTTTACACTGCATGATTATCATGAAATGAGCGTTCCAAGGAAGGGTCATACCCGATAATCCTACTATGTAATGGACCTTAAGTTTAGACCAGATGTATAATTCAGAGTTTATTATTTACAAGTTTATTGGTTTTTTTTTACATCGTGAAAAATTATGTATGTAGCGTGTCAGCTTTTCTATATGGAAGAGAAAAATTACACAGGGCAAGAACCAGACTGCAATGATTAAACATCTCTAGAATCCGGCCTATTCTCACCATGGAAACATCAAAAACCCACACTGTGGCCCTGTTCCACTCTCGCCTTGACTATTGCAATTCTCTATTAATTGGTCTCCCCTTAACTAGACTCTCCCCTCTACAGTCCATCCTTAATGCAGCAGCCAGGGTCACCTATCTGACTAATCGTTACTCGGATGCTTCTGCTCTGTGCCAGTCATTGCACTGGCTGCCCATATATCACAGGTTCCAATTCAGATTGCTTGTTCTCACCCACAAAGCTCTTCCACAGTGCGGCACTCCCTACATCTCCACCCTCCTCTCTGTCTATCACCCTACCCGTTCTCTACCCACTGCAAACAATGTTCAACTAACATCCACAGTAACCCGAACCTCTCACTCCCGGATCCAAGACTTCTCCCGAGCTGCACCAATCCTCTGGAATGCTCTACCCTAAGAAACTAGGACGAATCACAACTTACTCAGCTTCAGACGCTCCCTAAAAACACATCTTTTTAGGGTGGCCTGTCATACTCCCTAGCCGAATTCAATTCTCATGGTCCCTCCACGACTTCTCGGAACATAAATCCACGTTAAACTCCACCGCAACCGAAAGTATCTCAAAGTTTTGGCTGACTGGTTCAGGCACCCTTTATCTATCCCCTATTTTTTTCAAATGTCTGGATTGTCGTTGTAGGCACTTGTACCTTGCCCCCCCCCCCCACCTCCTTGTAGATGTAAGCTCTCATGAGCAGGGTTGTCTTTTTTGCGCTAATCATTGTATTTTCTATAACTGTTACTTGTTTACTGTATATATGAACCTCCTGAATTGTAAAGCGCTGCGGAATATGGTGGCGCTATAGAAATAAAAAATTATTATAATTATTATTATATTATGATATTTCAGGGCCTCACTAAAAGGGTGCGTGCCCATGATCAGTGTTTGCAGCATTTTGGATGCAGCATGCTACAGTTGCGTCCAAAACGCTGCGTTGTACCGTAGAAGCATAGTGGATGGAATTTCTAGAAATTCATTGCCCACTGTGCTTGGTTTTTTAGCTGCAAACACTGCAGTGTGTCTTTCCAGGTCACAGCATGTTGTTTGCTGCGGATTCGCATGCTTCCTCTGTAGGGAGAACACAAGTGAGAGACTGCAGCACAATGAACTCTGATCGTGGGTATGAGCAGCTGCGGTCTCCTGCGGAGGAGACTCGCGGACCCGCAGGTCAGGACCCGCTGCGTCCAGGACACAGTGAGTCCTGATCATGAGCACATAACCTAAAGATGACACATGATCGCATCAAAGGGTTGTTCCCAACATAGATCTTCAGTAGTAGAGGTAGACCGCTCCTCTGCTTCCTGGCTTCATGCTTGTTGGGGGTAATGTACTCCTGATGAAAGATCAGACCACTGGCATGGTAAAGCCGGTGGCCACAACTGTGCTCTCCTTGATGCTGTGTAGAGGCAGCTTTGCCTTCACAGCATCGAACGAGCACAGTAAAGGGTGCTTTACACGCTGCGATCTCGCTAGCGAGCGTACCCGCCCCCGTCTGTTGTGCGTCACAGGCAAATCACTGCCTGTGGCACACAACATCGCTTACACTCATCACACGGACTTACCTTCCCTGCGACATCGCTGTGGCCGGCGAACTGCCTTCTTTCTAAGGGGGCGGATTGTGCGGCGTCACAGTGACGTCACACGGCAGCCGTCCAATAGAAGCGGAGGGGCGGAGTTGAGCGGGACGAACATCCCGCCCACCTCCTTCCTCAAAGAGGGCGGCCGCAAGTACGAGGATGTTCCTTGTTCCTGCGGTGTCACACATAGCGATTTGTGCTGCCGCAGGAACGACAAACAACCTCGCTACTGACCAGACAACGATTTTTGGTAAGTGAACGACCTGTCACAGCCCAACGATTTTTTTCTCTTTTGCGATCGTTTAAGGTCGCACATAGGTGTTACACGCTGCGATGTCGCTAACGACGCCGGAAGTGCGTCACAAACACCGTGACCCCGATGATATATCGTTAGCGATGTCGCAGTGTGTAAAGCACCCTTTAGACTAAAGGCTGCTTCACACGCAGCGACATCGCTAGCGATGTCGATGGTAAAAGCACCCGCACCGTTGGTTGTGCGTCACGGGGAAAATCGCTGCCCGTGGCGCATAACATCGCTAGGACTCGTCACACGGACTTACCTGCCTAGCGACTTCGCTGTGGCCGGCGATCCGCCTCCTTTCTAAGGGGGTAGTTCGTGCGGCGTCACAGCGACATCACACGGCAGCCGTCCAATTGAAGCGGAGGGGAGGAGAGCAGCCGAAAGAAAGTAACGCCCACCTCATTGCCGGAGGACGCAGGTAAGGTGTTGTTCCTCGTTCCTGGGGTGTCACACGTAGCGATGTGTACTGCCTCAGAAACGACAAACAACCTGCGTCCTGCAACAGCAATGATATTTGGGATTAGAACGACGTGTCAACCAACGATTAGGTGAGTAATTTTGATAGTTAGCGGTCGTTCGTACGTTTCACACGCAACAATGTCGCTAACGAGGCCGGATGTGCGTCACGAATTCCATGACCCCAACTACATCTCATTAGCGATGTTGTTGCGTGTATAAGTTATATAAGCTTATAAGTGCTTATTTCCTAGTAGGTTGTCAATTCTGATAAACTGCAGGGGTGGACGGTTACCTACACAACAATCAGTAACCTATAGAATTAAAAGTCCCTCTGGTCTTGAGAGGATTTTTAATAACAAGAAAATTGCTAAGTTGTTCTTTTTACCAGCACTTTACAATATTAACGATTTATGATGTTACTTTTTTGCTATCTCTAAATTCTCTTCATTCTCACAAGCAGATACAGGAAATCTGCTCTTTCAGTCTCTGCTCGGAAACACAGACTGACTGCTCATTTTACCCTTCTAAAAAGGGATAAGTTTATGAGCTGGAGACCAAAATGTTCGACGAGACAAGTAACTGGTTATGAATTACCGCATCATAAAAGTCCCTGGATGATGTTATTTGCCATTCTTACATGTTTTATTAATAGACTTGTCACTCTTATCTCTGACCGTGTCACAATGACCCACAACTTGGTGTCCATGAAAAGGAAGAAAATCATTTTACATGATACTCTCATTAAGGCAAATGTCTGGAGTTGAGACGGTATGTGACTCTCCTACTATGGAAGAAGAATGTGACTGATAAAACCATTGTACAATAATCATGTACAGTGCAATGAGAAAAAAACCAAACAGCGTGGGTGTGTGTCCGTATACCTGCTATATAAGGCTGCGCGCACATCAGCGGTATTCTGCAGCGATGCCGGATCCGTCAGAAATGCGGTACAGTTCAATGCAGTGGAATCGCGGCAAGATAAGGTCACATGTAACGTTTAAGGTTAACGTAAACTGATTGTCATTTTAAGCTGCGGATATCCTCACAAGGATGTGCATAAGATTTCCTAAAATGCCATGCACCTTGCTGCAACCGTACTACATAGAAGATTTCTCATATAGATGTGAAAATGAGTACGTCCGTGGGCACATACCTGATGGGAGTCAACTTGGTTTGCGCAGCAGCTCGAACTGACATGGAGCGTGGGGGGATGTATGCCAGCAGGTCAGAGGCCGAGAGTCTGACAACCAGCAGGTATCGTCAGATCTTCTGATTATTATTATTTATTTATATAGCACCATTGATTCCATGGTGCTGTACATGAGAGGGGATTACATACAGAATACATACACAAGTTACAGTAGACAGACTAGCACAGAACTAGTGATTAACAGCCCTTATGCACAATACCGTGGGTCTTGGCACAGTTTTACCCGCATCTGTCCCATAATGCTTAACCCCTTAACCCCCGGGTGATTTTACGTTTTTGTGCGGTTTTGCTCCCCTTTTTCCAAGAGCCATAACTTTTTTACTTTTCCGTCAATCTTCCCATGTGAGGGCTTAATTTTTGCGGACTGAGTTGTACTTTTAAATGAAACCATAAGTTTTACCATATAGTGTACTGGAAAACAGCAAAAAAATTCCAAGTCCATAAAAATTGCAAAAAAGTGTGATTATATGATAGTTTTGGGGATATTTTATGCACAGTGTTCACTATATGATAAAACAGATGTGTCGGTGTGATGTCTCAGGTCGGTGCGAGTTCGTAGACTCCAAACATGTATAGGTTTACTTGTATCTAAGGGGTTTAAAAAAAATGCTGACGTTCGTCCAAAAAAAGTTGCACACTTTTTGCGCCATTTTCTGTGCTCCGTTGCGTTTTCATTTTTTGGGATCTGGGGCTCATTGACGGCTTATTTTTATGTATCGAGCTGAGGATTTTAATGATGCCATTTTTGCACACATGCTATGTTTTTCATCGCCTGTAATTGCATTTTGCACAGAATTTGCGACGACCAAAAAATGTAATTTTGGTGTTTGTAATTTTTTGCCGTTACGCCAATTACTGATCAGGTTAATTGATTTTATATTTTGATAGATCTGGCGCTTCTGAACGCGGCAATACCAAATGTGTGTATATATATATTTTTAACCATTTAATTTTCAATGGGGCGAATGGGGAGTGATTTGAACTTAGGTTTTTTAATTTTTTTTAAAACTTGTTTTTTTTTTTTTTTTAACTATTTTACTGGTATCCCTAGGAGGCGATAAGGATCAGCAGTATGATCGCTCATTCATTTCTCCCGATCAGAGCTGCACAGCTTAGACCAGGAGAAATGCTCCTGACAAGCACACATGTCAGCTGTTCAAATCAGTTGACATGTGCAGGGATCGCCACAGGCTCCCCGCTGCGTCCAAAACACTGCGTTGTACAGTACAAGCATAGTGGATGGGATTTCTAGAAATCCCGTACCCACTGTGCTTGCTTTTCCCACAGCAAACACTGACCTGCGGTGCGGCTTTCCAAGCTGCAGCATGTCAATTGTTTGCTGCGGAGTTGCATGTGTCCTCCATAGGGAGAACACAAGCGAGAAACCGCAGCGCACTAAACCTGATCGTGGGTACGAGCAGCTGCGGTCTCCTGCGGAGGAGACTTGCGCCCCCGCAGGTCAGGATCCGCTGCATCCAGGACGCAGTAAGTCCTGATCGTGGGCACATACCCTTAGGGTATGTGCGCACGTTGCTTTTTACCTGCTTTTTACCTGCTTTTTTGCTGCTTTTTCTTCTGCGCTGTTTAATGCCAAAATGGATGTGTTCTTCTATTCAAGCAAAGTCTATGGGAATTTGGGTTTCTTGTTCACACTATGTTGTTCAAAATGCTGCCTTTTTGAGGCAGAACTTTGGTCAAAAACTCAGCTTTGCAGTGCAAAACCCAAATGGCAAAAACAATTGACATGTTGCTTCTTTGAAAAGCTGAGTTTTTGACCAAAGTTCTGCCTCAAAAAGGCAGCATTTTGAACAACATAGTGTGAACAAGAAACCCAAATTCCCATAGACTTTGCTTGAATAGAAGAACACATCCATTTTGGCATTAAACAGCGCAGAAGAAAAAGCAGCAAAAAAGCAGGTAAAAAGCAGGTAAAAAGCAACGTGCGCACATACCCTTAGGGTATGTGCGCACGTTGCTTTTTACCTGCTTTTTACCTGCTTTTTTGCTGCTTTTTCTTCTGCGCTGTTTAATGCCAAAATGGTTGTGTTCTGCTTTTCAAGCAAAGTCTATGGGAATTTGGGTTTCTTGTCCGCACTATGCAGTTCAAACTGCAGCCTTTTTGTTGCAGAACTTTGGTCAAAAACTCAGCTTTGCAGTGCAAAACCCAAATGGCAAAAACAACTGACATGTGAATTGTTTTTGCCATTTGGGTTTTGCACTGCAAAGCTGAGTTTTTGACCAAAGTTCTGCAACAAAAAGGCTGCAGTTTGAACTGCATAGTGCGGACAAGAAACCAAAATTCCCATAGACTTTGCTTGAAAAGCAGAACACAACCATTTTGGCATTAAACGCTGCAGTTGAAAAAGCAGCAAAAAAGCAGGTAAAAAGCAGGTAAAAAGCAACGTGCGGACATAGCCTTAAGCAGTTTTCTGTTAATTGGGCTCAACAGGCAAACTGAATATCACAGATATTTGAGATTAATTTTAGAATCCAAAAAGTTCTGAGACACAAAATCATCGATGAGTTTGTGACAAAAACAAAAATTAAATCTTTATGACACCTAAATCCAATTTGCACAATAATTTGGAATGCGATGCATTTCTGTAATGTAGAACTATTTCTGCTTTTTACCTACCGAGGCTATGGGTAAAATACGTTTTCACCTTTTTAAAGTAAATAAATTCTTGAGAAGTGTTGTCCTTTGCCTTGCGGTCATCTTCTATGTATAGTTCTGTGCAGTCAACTTGGGACTGAGGCTCCAGTGGATCAGAGATGGTTAAGCGGGCTTTACACGCAACGACATCGCTAACGAGATGTCGTTGGGGTCACGGAATTCGTGACGCACATCCGACCTCGTTAGCGACGTCGTTGCGTGTGAAACGCACGAACGACCATTAACGATCAAAATTACTCACCTAATCGTTGATCGTTGACACGTCGTTCTAATCCTAATTATCGTTGCTGTTGCAGGACGCAGGTTGTTCGTCGTTCCTGCGGCAGCACACATCGATATGTGTGACACCGCAGGAACGAGGAACATCACCGTACCTGCGGCCGCCCGCAATGAGGAAGGAGGTGGGCGGGATATTCCGGCCGCTCATCTCCGCCCCTCCGCTTCTATTGGGCGGCCGCTTAGTGATGCAGCTGTGACACCGAACGAACCGCCCCCTTAAAGGAGAGATTTTTCGGCGGCCACAGCGACGTCGGTGAAGAGGTAATTGCGTGTGACGCTGCCGTAGTGATATTGTTCGCTATGGCAGCGATCACCCAGTGACGCGCCACCGGCATGGGCGGGTGCTATCGCTAGCGATGTCGCAGCGTGTATAGCCGGCTTTACAATACATGTAAATGTCGTATCCTTTATACCAAAAAAATGAATATGATCCAGAAAAAGAAGGGAATTTTGTTTACTTACCGTAAATTCCTTTTCTTCTAGCTCCTATTGGGAGACCCAGACAATTGGGTGTATAGCTTCTGCCTCCGGAGGCCACACAAAGTATTACACTTTAAAAAGTGTAACCCCTCCCCTCTGCCTATACACCCTCCCGTGCATCACGGGCCCATCAGTTTTGGTGCCAAAGCAGGAAGGAGGAAACTTATAAATTGGTCTAAGGTAAATTCAATCCGAAGGATGTTCGGAGAACTGAAACCATGAACCAAAGAACAATTCAACATGAACAACATGTGTACACAAAAGAACAACAGCCCGAAGGGAACAGGGGCGGGTGCTGGGTCTCCCAATAGGAGCTAGAAGAAAAGGAATTTACGGTAAGTAAACAAAATTCCCTTCTTCTTTGTCGCTCCATTGGGAGACCCAGACAATTGGGACGTCCAAAAGCAGTCCCTGGGTGGGTAAAAGAATACCTCGATAAAAAGAGCCGAAAAACGTCCCCCTCTTACAGGTGGGCAACCGCCGCCTGAAGGACTCGCCTACCTAGGCTGGCATCTGCCGAAGCATAGGCATGCACCTGATAGTGTTTCGTGAAAGTGTGCAGACTCGACCAGGTAGCCACCTGACACACCTGCTGAGCCGTAGCCTGGTGCCGCAATGCCCAGGATGCACCTACGGCTCTGGCAGAATGGGCTTTCAGCCCTGAAGGAATCGGAAGCCCAGAAGAACGGTAGGCTTCAAGAATCGGTTCCTTGATCCACCGAGCCAAGGTTGACTTGGAAGCCTGCGACCCCTTACGCTGGCCAGCGACAAGGACAAAGAGCGCATCAGAACGGCGCAGGGGCGCCGTGCGAGAAATGTAGAGCCGAAGTGCTCTCACCAGATCTAACAAGTGCAAATCCTTTTCACATTGGTGAACTGGATGAGGGCAAAAAGAAGGTAAGGAGATATCCTGATTGAGATGAAAAGGGGATACCACCTTAGGGAGAAATTCCGGGACCGGACGCAGAACCACCTTATCTTGGTGAAACACCATGAAGGGGGCTTTGCATGAAAGCGCTGCTAGCTCAGACACTCTCCGAAGTGATGTGACTGCCACTAGGAAGGCCATCTTCTGCGAAAGGCGTGATAGAGAGACATCCCGCATCGGCTCGAAAGGTGGTTTCTGAAGAGCCGTTAGCACCCTGTTAAGATCCCAGGGTTCCAGCGGACGCTTGTAAGGTGGGACTATGTGGCAAACTCCCTGCAGGAACGTGCGGACCTGCGGAAGCCTGGCTAGACGCTTTTGAAAAAACACGGAAAGCGCCGATACTTGTCCCTTGAGAGAGCCGAGAGACAAACCCTTGTCCATTCCGGATTGAAGGAAAGAAAGAAAAGTGGGTAAGGCAAACGGCCAGGGGGTAAAACCTTGATCAGCGCACCAGGATAAGAAGATCCTCCAAGCCCTGTGATAGATCTTGGCGGACGTTGGTTTCCTGGCCTGTCTCATAGTGGCAATGACATCTTGAGATAACCCTGAGGACGCTAGGAGCCAGGACTCAATGGCCACACAGTCAGGTTGAGGGCCGCAGAATTCAGATGGAAAAATGGCCCTTGAGACAGCAAGTCTGGTCGGTCTGGGAGTGCCCACGGTTGACCCACCGTGAGGTGCCACAGATCCGGGTACCACGACCTCCTCGGCCAGTCTGGAGCGACGAGGATGGCGCGGCGGCAGTCGGACCTGATCTTGCGTAACACTCTGGGCAGCAGTGCCAGAGGAGGAAATACATAAGGCAGTCGAAACTGCGACCAATCCTGAACTAATGCGTCCGCCGCCAGAGCTCTGTGATCTTGAGACCGTGCCATGAATGCCGGGACTTTGTTGTTGTGCCGAGACGCCATGAGGTCGACGTCCGGCGTTCCCCAGCGGCAACAGATCTCTTGAAACACGTCCGGGTGAAGAGACCATTCCCCTGCGTCCATGCCCTGGCGACTGAGAAAGTCTGCTTCCCAGTTTTCTACGCCCGGGATGTGAACTGCGGAGATGGTGGAGGCTGTGGCTTCCGCCCACAGCAGAATCCGCCGAACCTCTTGGAAGGCTTGACGACTGCGTGTGCCGCCCTGGTGGTTGATGTACGCGACCGCCGTGGCGTTGTCCGACTGTATTCGGATCTGCCTGCCCTCCAGCCACCGCTGGAACGCCTTTAGGGCTAGATACACTGCCCTTATCTCCAGAACATTGATCTGAAGGGAGGACTCTGTCGGAGTCCAGGTTCCCTGAGCCCTGTGGTGGAGGAAGACCGCTCCCCACCCTGACAGACTCGCGTCCGTCGTTACCACAGCCCAGGATGGGGGCAGAAAGGATTTTCCCTTCGACAAAGAAGTGGGAAGAAGCCACCACTGAAGAGAGGTTTTGGCTGCCAGTGAAAGAGAGACGTTCCTGTCTAGGGACGTCGACCTCCTGTCCCATTTGCGGAGAATGTCCCATTGAAGTGGACGCAGATGAAACTGCGCAAAGGGAACTGCCTCCATTGCTGCCACCATCTTCCCTAGGAAGTGCATGAGGCGCCTCAAGGGGTGTGACTGGGCCCGAAGGAGAGAGTGCACCCCTGTCTGCAGCGAACGCTGTTTGTCCCGTGGAAGCTTCACTATCGCTGAGAGAGTATGAAACTCCATCCCGAGGTAAGTCAGTGATTGGGTCGGTGTCAATTTTGACTTTGGGAAATTGATGATCCACCCGAACCTCTGGAGAGTCTCCAGAGCAATGGTCAGGCTGTGTTGACATGCCACCCGGGAGGGTGCCTTGACTAGAAGATCGTCTAAGTAAGGGATCACCGAGTGTCCCTGAGAGTGTAGGACCGCCACCACTGCTGCCATGACCTTGGTGAAGACCCGTGGGGCTGTTGCCAGGCCGAAAGGCAGTGCCACGAACTGAAGGTGTTCGTCCCCGATGGCGAAACGCAGGAAGCGTTGATGCTCTGGTGCAATCGTGACATGGAGATAAGCATCCCTGATGTCGATTGATGCTAGGAAGTCTCCTTGGGACATCGAGGCGATGACAGAGCGGAGAGATTCCATCCGGAACCGTCTGGTTCTCACGTGTCTGTTGAGCAGTTTGAGGTCCAGAACGGGACGGAATGATCCGTCCTTTTTTGGCACCACGAACAAGTTGGAGTAAAAACCGCGACCACGTTCTTGAAGGGGAACGGGGATCACAACTCCTTCTGCCTTCAGAGTGTTCACCGCCTGAAAAAGTGCATCGGCTCGCTCGGGGGGCGGAGATGTTCTGAAGAAACGAGTCGGAGGACGAGAACTGAGCTCTATCCTGTAACCGTGAGACAGAATGTCTCTCACCCATCGGTCTTGGACATGTGGCCACCAGGCGTCGCAAAAGCGGGAGAGCCTGCCACCGACCGAGGATGCGGTTTGGGGAGGCCGAAAGTCATGAGGAGGCCGCCTTGGAGGCGGTTCCTCCGGCGGTCTTTGTAGGACGTGACTTAGACCGCCATGCAGAAGAGTTCCTCTGGCCCTTCTGTGACCTGTTGGACGTGGAGGAATGGGACCTGGCTGAGGGCCGAAAGGACCGAAACCTCGGTTGTATTTTTCGTTGCTGAGGTCTGTTTGGTTTGGACTGGGGTATTGACGAGTCCTTTCCCTTGGATTGTTTAATAATTTCGTCCAATTGCTCGCCAAACAAACGGTCGCCAGAAAATGGCAAACCGGTTAAGAACTTCTTGGAAGCAGAGTCTGCCTTCCATTCGCGTAGCCACATGGCCCTGCGGACTGCCACCGAATTGGCGGACGCTACCGCTGTACGGCTCGCAGAGTCCAGGACGGCGTTCATGGCGTAGGACGAAAAGGCCGACGCCTGAGAAGTCAAAGACACAACTTGCGGAGCAGAGGTACGTGTGACCGCATTAATCTCAGACAGACAAGCTGAGATAGCTTGGAGTGCCCACACAGCTGCAAAGGCCGGAGCAAAAGACGCGCCTATGGCTTCATAGATGGATTTCATCAGGAGCTCTATTTGCCTGTCAGTGGCATCCTTGAGCGATGAACCATCTGCCACTGATACTACGGATCTAGCCGCCAGTCTAGAGACTGGAGGATCCACCTTGGGACACTGAGCCCAACCCTTAACTACGTCAGGGGGGAAGGGGTAACGTGTGTCATTAAGGCGCTTAGTAAAGCGCTTGTCCGGAAATGCGCTGTGCTTCTGGACAGCATCTCTGAAGTTAGAATGATCGAAAAACGCACTCCGTGTACGTTTGGGAAACCTAAACTGGTGCTTCTCCTGCTGCGAAGCCGACTCCTCTATAGGTGGAGTTGGAGGAGAAAGATCTAGCACCTGGTTGATGGACGCTATAAGGTCATTTACTATGGCGTCCCCTTCAGGTGTATCAAGATTGAGAGCAACGTCAGGATCAGAGCCCTGAGCTGCGACCTCCGCTTCATCCTCCAGAGAGTCCTCATGCTGAGACCCCGAACAGCGTGATGAAGTCGGGGAAGGTTCCCAGCGAGCCCGCTTAGCCGGTCTGGGACTGCGGTCCGTGTCGGAGTCCTGACCGTGGGACCTAGGTGTCACCCCAGGAGCACTTCGCTGCACCGACCGAGAGGGGCCTGGGGGCGATGAACTCACAGTGCCCTGGGCCTGTGTTACCGATCTGGACTGCAAGGCTTCTAGTATCTTAGCAGACCATTTGTCCATAGACTGAGCCATGGATTGTGAAAGCGACTCAGAGAGTTTCTCAGCCAAAACTGCAAACTCTGTCCCTGCCACCTGTTGTAACAATGGCTGCCAGAGTTCTCAGGGGAGGAGGGAGCCGTGGGCGTGACTAATAAAGTGCGGGAATCTGGTGCCCCACGGTGCTCAGTGAGGGGGGAGGAGGACTCCTAAGTATGCTCCAGCCCTCACTGCCGACGTCCAGTCGACCGTCCCGCCCTTACCCCTGACTGGCAGGCCCGGGGGCGGGAGTTATGGTACTAGGCCGCAGAAGCCGGGGACTAAATTTAATAACGCTGGCCGGCGATCAGGCGCGGTAGTCCCGGTTGTCACAGAAAAACAGCAGCCGCTGCAGCGTTGTAACACAGGCGCTCCATGCACCGTCCCCAAGGGGACACAGAGTACCTTTTAGATGCAGGGCCTGTCCCTGATGATACCCAGTCTCCTGTCCGTCAGATTCCCCCAGGGGCTGCGGAGGGAGCCCGGTCCCGGTGAAGGGTGACCGGTTAGGATCCCACTTCTCCCAGAGCCTCTAAGGGATGGGGAAGGAAAACGGCATGTGGCTCCAGCCTTTGTACCCGCAATGGGTACCTCAACCTTGACAGCACCGCCGACTTAGTGGGGTGAGAAGGGAGCATGCCGGGGGCCCCTTAGGGGCCCTCTTTTCTTCCATCCGATACAATCAGCAGCTGCTGCTGACTAAAATGTGGAGCTTGCGTGAATGTGTGCCTCCTTCAACACAAAGCATAAAACTGATGGGCCCGTGATGCACGGGAGGGTGTATAGGCAGAGGGGAGGGGTTACACTTTTTAAAGTGTAATACTTTGTGTGGCCTCCGGAGGCAGAAGCTATACACCCAATTGTCTGGGTCTCCCAATGGAGCGACAAAGAAAAGAAATCTAGGAACACTTTCCCAATAGAAAAGGTTCCCAGTCATTTTCTCCAATGGCATTAATGCAGATGTGTGAGCGAAGCCTATGTCTGATTAGATAAGGAAAAAATAGATGCTTGAGCAGCAAACTACAATATTTTACCTCTAAGATAACGTGTAGAGTTACCCACTGCACAGGAGGACCTTCAGTGACCACCTAAAAGACACAGAAAGCATAAATTCCTCCTAAAAATGTCAGATTAATGCACAGCTTATATCAGTGAATGCGATACTGTATGGTAAGGAGTGACATGAACACCAATGCCCTAAACATGAATCTCTGATGACTGCCCCCTGGAGGGCGCCTTTGGGTAACAGGCTTTTATCAGCAGACTGCACATATTAGTAACAATGAATATTAATAATATTCCGATTTTACAAGGCTAACCATAGATTACAGAGTTCCAGTGCGTTACACAGCGGACCTTTTTCCCAACCATACCTTTTGCTTCTTGGCGTTCCTCCCATCCTCCCCAGGCAGAGGAAAGTGCTCCTCTATGAACTCTCCAAATGAGGATAATAGCTCTTCTTTATAGGATTTCTGTTTCTGAAGTTGGTTTTTCACATCACGAAATGCACTGTGAGGAACGTAAAGATTAAATGGTTACAATTCTTGTTATTCAACCTTAAAGGGAACCTGTTATGTAGTTTTTTTTTATATTTAACTGTCTCCAATGTGTTTTATATGATGCAATGTACATCACTAACATGGTTTAAAAAAAAAAAATAATCCATGTTTTTATCTTTTAAAAAGACTTTATATGCTTAGGTGAATGCAATACCTTAGGTTTCAGTCATAGGGGCGGAGCTGTTACTTGGATCAGTCACTGTCACTCAAACTCAGGCATAATTCTTTTTATAACTTAGTCACGTCCCCAGCATTGTAATTGATGACACCACAGGTCCTGCAGCATCGCTTCTCTGCTGAGCTCCACCCATTATGGTCACATTATCGTGACATCAGCACAGGTCCTGCACAACCACTTCTCTTCTGCTGAGTTCTGGAGCTCAACTTTGGAGAAGTGGTTGTGCAGGACCTGTGCTGATGTCACGATCATGTGACCGTAATGGGCGGAGCTCAGCAGAGAAGTGATACTGAAGGACCTGTGGTAATCAGCAGAAGAGAAGTGGTTGTCACGATCATGTGATCATAATGGGTGGAGTTCTGCAGAGAAGTGATGTTGAAGGACCTATGGTTTCAATTACAATGTGAGGGGCGTGACTAATTTAAAAAAAGAATCATGCCTGAGCTTGAGTGACAGTGACTGATCCCAGCAAACGTGGCGCCCCTATAAATGAAACCCAATGTATTTATTGCATGAACCCTAGAATATAAAGTCTTTTTTTAAAGATAAATACATGGAATTTTTGTTTTTTAAAACCCGGATAGTGATGCACATTGCATCACTAAAAATAAATTGGGAGCAGTTTGATATAAAAAACCGACATGGCAGGTTCCCTTTAAGCACCCAAAGTAGCTCATATTGTGGATTCTGGTCTACACTATATACATTACTATAGTATCACTGAAGTAGACAAGGATTAAGACCAAAACCACATGGTATATGCATTACTGTTAGCCAATGTTAATGTTAGCCAAAACCGCCTACTGTGTGTGGAGCGTCCTGACTCTCTTGATTTCGGACTGCAGATCTGTTTTGTTCTCGGTGTGATAAGCCGCCAGAGGAGTCTGGCAGCGGCTCTCTCATAGAGAACACAGGAGCACTTGGCAGAATGAGTGCTCCTATACATGGGGAGGTCAGGAAAGAAATTTGCTGGCAAACAGCTACCTGTTGTGTAAGGAAGCCCCAAAACTGCATAACCTATATCTTCAATGGTTTTAAAGGGAATCTGTCAACAGATTTTTTTTTATATGTAATCTGAGAACAGCATAACGTTGGACAGAGAGCCTTAAAGGGATATTCCCATCTCCAAGATCCTATCCCACTTTGTAGTAGGGGTAATAATAATAATATTAGCAACTACCTCTTCTTTTTAATCTCTTTATTAATGACCTTGTGGATGGGATTGATAGTACAGTGTCAGTCTTTGCTGATGACACCAAACTATGAAGGATATTAAAAACTAACCTTTATAGTACAATATTACAAAAAAATCTGGATAAGATGTCAGAATGGGCAGATACTTGGCAAATAATAACAATATAATAATAATATTTATTCATTTATATAGTGCTATTAATTCCACAGCGCTGTACATACATTGGCAGCACTGTCCCCATTGGGGCTCATAATCTAGAGTCCCTAACTGTATGTTTTTGGAGTGTGGGAGGAAACCCACGCAAACACAGGGAGAACACACAAACTCCTTGCAGATGTTGTCCTTGGTGGGATTGGAACCCAGGACCCCAGCGCTGAAAGACTACAGTGTTAACCACTGAGCCACCGTGCCGCCCAATGAGATTTAATGTTGATAAATGTAAAGTAATGCACCTAGGACGGAGTAATCCTATAGCTGCGTATACATTAAATGGAAGTAAACTCGGGACTACAGAACAGGAGAAGGACTTGGGTATTCTCATTACAAATAAGCTGAGCAGCAGCACTCAATGTCAGGCAGCAGCTGCTAAAGCAAACAAGATTTTAGTGTGTATAAAAAGAGAGATTAGATCCCGTGATCCCACCGTATTGTTACCCCTCTATAAATCACTTGTAAGGCCACATCTGGAATACGGGATCCAGTTTTGGGCTCCACATTTTAAAAAGGACATTCAGAAGTTAGAGGCAGTTCAAAGGCGGCAGCTAGACTACTACAAGGAATGGAAGGCCTCCCATATGATGACAGGTTGAAAAAGTTAGATATGTTTAGCTTAAAAAAAAGACGTCTCAGAGGAGATCTCATTTATATGTATAAATGCATGTGTGGTCAATATAAAGGACTGGCACATGACTTATTTCTTCCAAAGACAATACTAAGGACCAGGGGGCACTCACTGCGAGTGGAAGAAAAGCGATTCTGGCAGCTAAATAGGAAAGGGTTCTTTACAGTTAGGCCCTGTGCGCACTTACCGGATTTTGCCGCGGATTTTCCGCGGATTTGCTGCATGTTTCGCTGCAGAAAATGTTCATAACATCTCTGCAGTGAATCACCAGCAAATCCTATGGAGAAAAAAAATCCTGTGCGCACTAGGCGGAATTTGACAGCTGCATGTTTTGCTGCGGGAATCCCACAGCAAAAACAAGTGCATGTCACTTCTTTTCCGCACATCGCTGCGGGATTTCACTCCATTGACTCCAATGTTAATCATGAAATCCCGCAGGGAATAACGCAGGCAGCAAATTCTGTGCGGTTCACTGCGTTTTCCTGCGTTATTCCCTGCGGGATTTCACGGTTTACCTCCGGTAATGTGCATCGCTTGTCTGCGGTTTTGCAGGGAAGTGATGTCATTACAGGAAGAGGAAGCCGTGCAGAGAGTAAACAAACACACATCACAGACACAGACACATCACAGACATAGAACACATAGATCACAGACACATAGAACACACATAGAAAGAAAACGGAAATATAGAAAAAAAAGAACGTGGGCTCCGCTGTATATTTACCGTCCAGCCGAGGTAAGCACACAGCGGCGGCCCGGTATTCTCAGGCTGGGGAGGGACAGGGGCAGGGTTAATGTCCCCCGCCTCACTCCCCCTCCCGCAGCCAAGAATATCAGCCGCAGCTGCCCCGGCACTGTCGCATGCATTATGCGGCAATACCGGCGTGTCCCCGGCTCTTCTTGCCGCCGTGTAGCAGTGGCAGCAAGGTAATACAAGGGGTTAATGATGGTGGATCACCGCCATTAACTCCAGGCTTGATCATGGCAGCGTCTATGTGACAGCTGACATGATCAACCCGCAAGTAAAGTGAAAAAAACACAGACACCGAAAAATCCTTTATTTTAAATAAAACAAACAAGCCTCGTTCAGCATTTTATTAACCCCTCCCGCACCAAAGCTCCGGCGTAATCCACTGCTCCGGCGTAATCCACAGGTCCTGCGCTGCTTCCATCCAGCCGCGACTGTCACAGACACAGCGCTGAATGAAAGCAGCAGACAGCAGAGGTAATTACCGGTCATTTCCCACGGCCGGTAATGTGAACTCACTGCCGACCGTGGGAAATGCAGCGATCTGTCCTCTATCTATCTATCTATCTATCTATCCCTCTATCTGTCTGTCTATCTATCCCTCTATCTATTCTTCTGTCTATCTACTATCTCAGAATTAAATGACTTTTTTTTTTTTTTTCAATGTGCAATAAAGCACATCCCAACCCGCACGCGGCAAAACCGCGGCAATACCGCGAATAATACCGCGGTAAAACCGCAGAAAACCGCGGCAAACTGCATGCGGTTTTCGGGTGCGGTTTCCCGCAGTTTTTTACCGCGGGTGCGGTAATCTTTGAGAGCATGCGGAATTTTCTCAAGAAAATTCCATTTCCCAGTGCGCACAGAACCTTAGAGCAGTCAGACTGTGGAATGCCAACCACAAGAGGTAGTAATGGCTGATACTATAACAGCTTTTAAAAAAGCGTTGGATGATTTCCTCAGTACACAACATTGTGGCTATATCAGGAGAACTATACTACAATTTTAATAGGAGGTATTTGCTAATATTATTACGCCTACTAAATATTGAGTGTGAGATAAAGTCCAGCGCAGGAAAGAAGGCACTCTTCAATATAAATTTCCATATGCGTGACATGACTAAGACCGTGTAATACGGTCGAAACGCGTCGCTAGTCATTCTTCCCCTGCCCAGGGGCTGTCTGTACCTACCTCTATATGTGTGCACATGGAATAAACCATATGGAAATTTATATTGAAGAGTGCCTTCTTTCCTGCGCTGGACTTTATCTCACATGCTTGCAGCTGCTGGCCGATTGTCCGTGCTGCAGAGAGAGGGCCTGGAGTCTTGGAGTGGGTGAGCTGAATTCCTTTGTCATTCATTACTACTAAATATTGAGGTAGGATCCTTGGAGATGGGAATACACCTTTAAAATAGTGATGTGTCACTTTATGAGCAACTTGCTGTAGCTTCAATACAGGTGTTTTATTCACAGGAGATTATCACTAGAGGACTAGGTGTCCCTAGGTCCACTAGGTGTCAGGAAGTCAGCAGTGATTGGCAGCTTTCTGCCTATGAACAGTGTGCTCAAAAAACTGCCAATCAGTGGTGTGGGTGGGGTTATACAGAGCTCAATAGAGAGATAAAACAGTGATATTATCAAAACTGCAGCAAGCAGCCCAGTAGCTCACATATCACTGGAATCAGGGTATGAGCCACTACACCATGCTGCTCTTAGATTCCATAGCAAAAATTATGACAGATTCTTTATAAAAACAAAATATGACATAATTCTTACTCCTGTCCCCTAGTTAGACTGTGCAAACTTAGCATAGGTTGTCTAAAAATAGGCCAAATTAATCACACTGGCTGAAGAGGATGAGAAATCTGGTGCCTTTTTTGTTTTACACACTTTAACATTTCCTTCTGAATGACTTAGTTTGTGCAATTATTGTATCTAAAATTTTGCAAAATGTTGAATTTAAACTCGCTTGTTTCATCCAGACTACGCCCCATAATAAATGAGGTGCAAGAAGTGTCTAAAGTGGTGAAACAGGGCACATATTTAACAAGTTTTCTCATGTAGACTTATAAAACATTAGTGTTTATAAAACGCTGTCATTTGCTAGAGTGAATCTACTGTCATTGTACTTTCAATACAAAATATTAAGAGCTGATCACCAATTTATTTTGCTGAGGATTTTTTTTTTTTATTTAAAGGGAAGCAGTCAGCAGGTTTTTGCTACCTCATCTGAGAGCAGTATGACGTTGGCGAAGAGATCCTGAATCCAATGATGTATCACTTAGATTACGTTCTGACACAATGTGCATTTTTAGCTTTACTCATGCAGCAGAGCCAGAGGGTTATCCCCACCCACACCAGGCTCTCTATAAAGATTAAATACAAACAAAGAAATTGTGACCAAAGTCCAGGGTACAAAGTGAAAAAACTTTATTGGTAAATAGGTGCAGGGCGGCACAAACAAGTGTGGACATAGACAATGATCTGTAGCGGACTACTGACAAACCAAAGGTACTGATTACTAGTAGTGGTAGCGGTTATATGTTAACCGGTATATATATATATGTGTAATCAGATAATAAATAGTCCACCCAGGAAACTGCATAGAATATACAGGCTGGAATATAAACCCCAAACCAATTCCTCAAAAAATCATCATGGCAACCACATAAAAAGTATGTTGGAATAGATAAATAAAAAACAGGGTTGCACAAAGTTGGTGGAGGGTTATGAAACAGATCCCAGCCTTCGATGATAAGGGAAACATTGATAATTGCAGTTTTACCTGGGAAGTGTGAAGACCAAGAGAGCCTGCGTCCAACCCGACGGCCGTTTCGGCTGTAAAGCCTTCGTCAGGGCTGCAGGGAGACGAACGCTTTACAGCCGAAACGGCCGTCGGGTTGGACGCAGGCTCTCTTGATCTTCACACTTCCCAGGTAAAACTGCAATTATCAATGTTTCCCTTATCATCGGAGGCTGGGATCTGTTTCATAACCCTCCACCAACTTTGTGCAACCCTGTTTTTTATTTATCTATTCCAACATACTTTTTATGTGGTTGCCATGATGATTTTTTGAGGAATTGGTTTGGGGTTTATATTCCAGCCTGTATATTCTATGCAGTTTCCTGGGTGGACTATTTATTATCTGATTACACATATATATATATACCGGTTAACATATAACCGCTACCACTACTAGTAATCAGTACCTTTGGTTTGTCAGTAGTCCGCTACAGATCATTGTCTATGTCCACACTTGTTTGTGCCACCCTGCACCTATTTACCAATAAAGTTTTTTCACTTTGTACCCTGGAGTTTGGTCGCAATTTCTTTGTTTGTATTTAAATTTAACGACTTGTCCTAGTCCCCATCCAGGTATTATGATTATCATGGTTTTCTTACTGTGTTATATTAATTCCTGGTAAATCATGGAGTGGCTGTGGCTTTCTTTGTACATCTCTATAAAGATTGTACATTGACTGTACAAGGCAGCTAGCCACAGCAATGAGAAGTTCTGCTGCTAAAACAAGCGCATATCAAATAAACAAAAGATCGGACAGTGACAACACAGGCATGCCTGAGCTATGTGTGTTAACCCTTACAGCCTGCTGGCTTCAGCTTATAAAGGAAAAATCTGCTGACAGATTCCCTTTAAATGCATGTCATTGGGGCTAACAATCATTTTTGCATTTGGGTTACATTAAAATATTTCCACCGTTTCCTTCTATAGACTCTGTGTTGCACAGTCTATTGTTGATTGCCGAATGAGTGAACTAAGCACCTGTCAGTCAGCCCGTTATAATGGTCTGACAGGGAGTTTCTGACTCTATGTGTCTTTTCTGAGCTCCTTTTAGCTGATTTATGACCACAGACCACATGGAAGTTGAATGTGCAAGACAAGGAGCCTCTTAAAGCAAAATGGTGCAATTTTTTTTGTGAAACCAAATTATAAAAATGATTTTTATCCCCACATACATGCAAACAGAAGAAATAAAAAATGTCCACAAATGTGCTGCATATAAAAGCCAACAATGCAGGAGATGCTCAAGGCTATGTTGGGGTCCGCAGGTACCTTTGCTCAGAAATATTTTTACTCCTTTGTTTCACTTGTTCAGTCTGCTCTTCCAGGGCTTTCAATATTTCTTCCTGTTCTGCCAACCACTGTCGTTCTCTTGAGAAACAAAAGAGCAGGAAAGTTTATTGTAACTTTATTTTACACTGATACGTAAGTAGATTAAACATCTTCAAACCTGTTTTAATTAAAAAAATATCACGAAACAACAAGCGTTGTCCCTCTGTTATTCCTCTTGGAAACATGAATTAAAGGGGTTATCCGGCTTATTTTGCTAATTTTTATTTATTCCACTATTGGGCCACATTGGGGCAGATAAGTAGATAGTGACTACCTACCTGCCCTGCTGTCAGCCCCTCTCCCCGGCTCAGAGTGGTCATGTTACCGCTCCTGCCAGGATTTTGCTGCTTGCTGTGACATCACGACCACATTGTTGACGGCCACAGAGCAGACTTCATGTTGCCGCCCTACTGGGCGGGTACAGTGCGTGGAGTCCCCGCCCCCCTTCCCGCACCCTCCCACACATTCCCCCGTACTCTCCCTGCAACCTCTGCCCGTCACTGCTGTGAGGCCCGTAAGCTGGGGGAGGGGCCTGGCAGCGGCAGTGTCACCGCCAGCAGACGAACGTAGAGCAGCGGCGGGGACTGAGGAGGGGTGAGTATGTATTCCCTATATGTATTCCCTAAGGGGGTTGGGGGGAGTCAGTGCAGAACGCTGGTGGGGGGTCAGTACAGAGCCCTATGTGTGTGGAGTGCAGAACCCAATGTGTGTGCGGTCTGAAGACCCGATGTGGTGGGGGGTGCAGAGCCCGATGTGTGTGCGGTCTGTAGAGCCCGATGTGGTGGGGGGTGCAGAGCCCGATATGCTGAGGGGTGCAGAGCCCGATGTGCTGGGGGGTGCAGAGCCCGATGTGCTGAGGGGTGCAGAGCCCGATGTGGTGGGGGGTGCAGAGCCCAATGTTCTGGGGGGTGCAGAGCCCAATGTTCTGGGGGGTGCAGAGACGGATGTGCTGGGGGGTGCAGAGCCCAATGTGCTGGGGGGTGCAGAGCCCGATGTGGTGGGGGGTGCAAAGCCCGATGTGGTGGGGGGTGCAGAGCTCGATGTCCTGGGGGGTGCAGAGCCCGATGTGCTGGGGGGTGCAGAGCCCGATGCGCTGAGGGGTGCAGAGCCCGATGTGCTGGGGGGTGCAGAGCCCGATGTGGTGGGGGGTGCAGAGCCCGATGTGCTGGGGGGTGCAGAGCCCGATGTGCTGGGGGGTGCAGAGCCCGATGTGTGGCTGTTATTTCCAATGCTAGAGTGATAACAGGTCAGTGCTGGGCAGAATACTGACAGGGAATGTGTGTGTAGGGGGCAGGCAGGGGGCGGGCTGGCAGGGGGAGGGGCTGGACACTGAGGCTGGGCGGTGCCAGGTCTGACTGTGAGGTTTGGCACAGGAAGATGTCATGTTTGATTGAGCTGCAGGTAAACAAAGAGCTGCAGAGAATAAAGTGATAATTCAAGAGGAACAAAAGTTAGAAAACAAAAAAAAAAATAATGTAGGGGTGTTTTATATGACAATACAGCACAGATTAGCTTACAAATAAATTTTGAGTTTTTGTCGGACAACTCCTTTAAGGCCCTGTGTGCACTAGAAAAAGGATTTTTCTCAAGAAATTTCTTGAGAGTGAAATATTAGCGCACCAGCGTTAAAAAAAACCGCACCAATAGCGCATGCGTTTTTGGTGCGTTTTTTCCACAGGTTGGTCCCTGTGTTATTTTACCATTATCTATGGCAAAAAACGCAGGTACCTGCAGAAAAGAAGTGACATGATCATTCTTTTTCTCAAAAAATTCTGCAGAAAGAATTTTCTTGAGAAAAAAAACGCAGAGTGCGCACAGCTATTTTTTTTTTCCATAGGTTTTGCTGGGGAAAGGTTACAACCATTTTCTCAAGAAATTTCTGCAGCAAAAACGCAGCAAAAACACGTGTAAAAACGCAGTGTGCGCACAGGGCCTTAGTATTGACCAACAGCCAGCAATGATTAGGAGAAATGGTGCGCAGCACTCTTCTCCGTGGACGCAAAGTCAAAGAAGCTCCAATGAACCCAAGTCCAAAAGTAGCAAAAGACAGGGTCCAAATCCAGGGTGAAAAAAAAAGAATCCGAAAGTTAACGCTGCCATCAAAAAAGTAACAAAAGCCCCCTTTTCCATGGCAGAATAAACTTTTGGATTCTATTTTCACCCTGGATTTGGACCCTGTCTTTTCTTAGTTAATGATTAGATAATGTCAGTGTGGATATACCCCTATTAGCAAGGATAACGGGATCATCTAGTTACCAACTTATTCATACAAGGGTGAAATGCAGCAGGAGACTCATAGAGGAGTGCGCTGCTCATGTCTAGGGCAGCCCACTAATTCCTGTCTGACTTTTGGCTTCCATCTGTTAACTTTTAAAGACGCTGTCTGTGCCAAGAGGAACGTCCACAGGCTCCATGTGCCTGGTATGGTGACCATATGTCCGTAGCTTTTCACAGAAGTGAGAATTTATCTTGAAGGAGGACGAATACATCATATGAGGCTACTGAAATCCACTAAGATCCGAACCTCGCTGCCAGAGGGGCCTGTAACACATTTTACACTTCTACTGGGAAATACCAAAAAAGAAAACCCTTCTTATTTTCTCAGAATTACTAGAATAAATTGCTCATACTTTTGCAAATCGCTCTTTATTTCTTTGTACGCAGCCCGAACTGTGGAGAGCATCATCTCAACGTCTCGATCAGTATGATGCAACTGCAAGGAGAGAAAGCGGTAAAAATTATATACAGTGGCTTAGTATATTACATGCGTTTTGGGGTCTACAAGGCTATACTCCCACATAATGTTTAACATTTCAAGAAAAGTGTGTGCGATTTCATGAAAAATCATGCCCCTTTACTGCCTCATATATCCATAATGGAGCATGTGAGGATGTGTGGTGCAGTGCTACCTAGGCACACAGCAGATGCCGGCTGTGTTACATAGCCATCATCTGCCTCTAACAGCAGCAACCAGAGCTGAGATCCGATTGCTGCTGTTAGCTTTTTCAGACGGCGGCATTTAAATAGCACAGTTCCTGATGTTCACGTGCACTAGCTCCCAGCGATAACGGCCATCTTGGTACTTCTTTGAAGCCCAGCTAAAGGATGAGCTTCATAAGAGACTCTGATTTACAAAATACAGTGCTATAAAGTAGTGCAAGCTGTGATTTTTTTTTACTCACAGACCATCGTTCATGTGAACTGGCACCTTGACTTGCATCAATCCTTGTGCTGTTCGTATGTTATTAGTTTTGCATATGGACATTTAATCTGTTTTTTTCTGAACGAGCTCTTATACTTCACTATTACAGTGAATAGCATAAATATAGAGATCCCTCCCATGATTTTGTAACTAAATTTGTGTGTATGAGCATGTAGGTTAGTGTGAGTGTATCAATATACTCACATACCTATGCTTTCTCCGGTCCAGTGCCGTTCTGCTCCTTTTCTGTGTGATGTCACCGCTCTGCGGACTCTCTGGGTCACAATGCGCTCTATGTGTGAGCCAGAAGTGGCTTTTAAGGCTCACTCACACCACCGTATAAATCGGTACGATCAGTGCTTTTTTTTCTCAAGCTGATTCAGCATAAGAAAAAAAAGCACAGCATGCTGCCATTTGCAGAGCAAATCAGATGACACGCAGCCATTTAAGTCTATGAGTGCGTAGAGATCATCAGACTGCACTCGGATGACATCCAAGGACGCACAGAATGGAGAAGAGTGTGCTATGATTCTCTCGTGAGAAAATCGGATTACACTAAGCTGACCCTCGGATCAGTGTTTGATCGAACGGTCATTACCATAATTGATCCGTGAGAGTATCAGTGCTTGTGATATCCTGCCCTTACAATGTAAGTCTATAGAGCATAAGAACGAGGCTCCATAGACTTACACTGTAAGACAGTTCTGGCTCACACATAGAGCGCAGAATGAAAAGGAGCAAATGGGGCTGGATCCCAAAGAAGGTGAAAATAAATTGTGATTTACTCACCCTTCTCAGGTCCCATGCCAAGACTCCGCTGCTGCTCCCTGTTATTATTTTGCAGTGCCGTGTTACATCAACAGCGCTGCAGCAAATCAGTGAGCTCAGTAGTTCTGCCCGACTTGACTGCACAAGTTGCTGAGTTACTGATAGTTAGCGCTGCAGCCAATAAGTGAGTGCAGCAGCTCTGCTTGAGTTGACTGCACAAGTCGCTCAGAGTCGCTGAGTCACTCTGATCGTTAGACAGCGCTGCAGCCAATCAGTGAGCTCAGCAGTTCTGCCCGAGTTGACTGCACAAGTCACTGAGTCCACTGATTATTAGAAAGAGCTGCAGCCAATCAGTGAGCTCAGCAGCTCTGCCAGAGTTGACTGCAGCAGTCGCTGAGTTCACTGACTGGCTGCAGCGCTTTCTACTGGACATCAGCCCTGGAGATAACAACAGCCATAGGCAGAAGTGGCAGAGACTTACACTGGACCTGGGGAGAGAGAATAAAGCACAGTTGGTGTGTTTGTTTTTTAAAACAAGATGCACCTGGGGACAGGGATTTTTGGAAACCGTAAAATTCCATTAAAACTATTTGCTTTATTTTTCCCTCTGGAGCAATGAAAACAAATGGTTGCAGAGGTTTACTTCCCCTTTAAATCAATCCTATAACCTCATAAAATCTATTCAATTGTTTTAACAGGCATTATGGGGTTAACTGGGCATATTTTGCCCACATTTTGCCAACATTTGGTAGTGGAAGATCATGATAAGGTTATAAAGTTAGAAAACAAATCTCAGAAATATCGGCTATAGGAAAAGCTGGTGCGGATGGAAACTGAACAGGACATTTTGGAAAAACGCTCAGTAATTTGTCCATTTGTTTAATTAAATATAATCAAGTTTTCCCCTCTGGCCTGAGCGGGGTAGACATTCACCATAGAGAGGGCGACATCTGTCAGCAGTACATAAACCAAAAGGAAAAAATGGCCAATTATCCATACAATAGGCATTTGGGCTGACATCATGAGCCACCTAGTTATTGCTCTATTTTCGGGATAGCCGTTAATGCAGCTTTTAAGTTTGATGTAGTGAGGCCCATTACGGATGTCAGAGGTAATGACTCATGACACTGGATCAGCTCCAGAGACCGGTCAAACCGAGGTCTGTCCAGCCGCGAGCAATCCCGGGCCAGATGGAGTAACGCAGCCAGCAATCGCTGCACACAAGCCTTACGCCGTCTCCAGCACAACAGACCTAGGATCCAATTAGGAAACAGATTTCTAGAAAGTAGAAAAGACGTCCGAAAAGAAAGGTGACAAACAAATAGGGGGCCACGAGCTGCCAGCCATTAGATGTCGGCAGGATTGGCAGCAGGTCAAGTGGGAATCCACCCACAATGAAATGGGAACGTACAGCACGGACCCAGTCTATTACTAGGGAATGGAACAATAACAAATAGTGTGGTGTCCTCCCTCCCAAGTTACAATCAAAAGTATTCAACCCCCTTTGCAAATTGGGTTTCTTAGCCAAATTTACACTGTGGAGGGAAACAACTAAACAGAGAAGGGTTCTTTACAGTTAGAGTTGTAAGACTGTGAAAACTGAAAACCGCAAGTTGTAGAAAGGAGGGAGGATATTATAAAGGGAAGGGTGCTTTACACACAACAAATGGCATCTAGCAATGGAGAAGTTATAAGGGTTGGAGAAAATGATGGACTTCAGTCTTCTTTATACCCAGTTGTCAAGAGGAGTAATGCACTCTCTCTCTCTATTTCTCTCATATTATATACATATACTATTTTATATATATATATATATATATATATATATATATATACATACATATATATATATATATATATATACATATATATATATATATATATATATATATATATATATATATATATATATATATATATATACATACATACATATATATATATATATACATACATACATATATATATATATATATATATATATATATATACACATACATATATATATATATATATACATATACATATACACTGCCTACAAGTAGTATTCAACCCCCTGCAGATTTAGCAGGTTTATACATTCGGAATTAACTTGGCATTGTGACATTTGGACTGTAGATCAGCCTGGAAGTGTGAAATGCACTGCAGCAAAAAAGAATGTTATTTCTTTTTTTATTTTTTTTTTAAATTGTGAAATGTTTATTCAGAGGGTCATTTATTATTCAACCCCTCAAACCACAAGAATTCTGTTTGGTTCCCCTAAAGTATTAAGAAGTATTTCAGGCACAAAGAACAATGATCTTCACATGTTTGGATTAATTATCTCTTTTTCCAGCCTTTTCTGACTAATTAAGACCCTCCCCAAACTTGTGAACAGCACTCATACTTGGTCAACATGGGAAAGACAAAGGAGCATTCCAAGGCCATCAGAGACAAGATCGTGGAGGGTCACAAGGCTGCCAAGGGGTACAAAACCCTTTCCAAGGAGTTGGGCCTACCTGTCTCCACTGTTGGGATCATCATCCGGAAGATGAAGGCTTATGGAACTACTGTTAGCCTTCCACGGCCTGGACAGCCTTTGAAAGTTTCCACCCGTACCGAGGCCAGGCTTGTCCGAAGAGTCAAGGCTAACCCAAGGACAACAAGGAAGGAGCTCCGGGAAGATCTCATGGCAGTGGGGACATTGGTTTCAGTCAATACCATAAGTAACGTACTCCACCGCAATGGTCTCCGTTCCAGATGAGCCCGTAAGGTACCTTTACTTTCAAAGCGTCATGTCAAGGCTCGTCTACAGTTTGCTCATGATCACTTGGAGGACTCTGAGACAAACTGGTTGAAGGTTCTCTGGTCTGATGAGACCAAGATCGAGATCTTTGGTGCCAACCACACACGTGACGTTTGGAGACTGGATAGCACGGCATACGACCCCAAGAATACCATCCCTACAGTCAAGCATGGTGGTGGCAGCATCATGCTGTGGGGCTGTTTCTCAGCCAAGGGGCCTGGCCATCTGGTCCGCATCCATGGGAAGATGGATAGCACGGCCTACCTGGAGATTTTGGCCAAGAATCTCCGCTCCTCCATCAAGGATCTTAAGATGGGTCGTCATTTCATCTTCCAACAAGACAACGACCCAAAGCACACAGCCAAGAAAACCAAGGCCTGGTTCAAGAGGGAAAAAATCAAGGTGTTGCAGTGGCCTAGTCAGTCTCCTGACCTTAACCCAATTGAAAACTTGTGGAAGGAGCTCAAGATTAAAGTCCACATGAGACACCCAAAGAACCTAGATAACTTGGAGAAGATCTGCATGGAGGAGTGGGCCAAGATAACTCCAGAGACCTGTGCCGGCCTGATCAGGTCTTATAAAAGACGATTATTAGCTGTAATTGCAAACAAGGGTTATTCCACAAAATATTAAACCTAGGGGTTGAATAATAATTGACCCACACTTTTATGTTGAAAATGTATTAAAATTTAACTGAGCAACATAACATGTTGGTTTGTAAGATTTATGCATCTGTTAATAAATCCTGCTCTTGTTTGAAGTTTGCAGGCTCTAACTTATTTGCATCTTATCAAACCTGCTAAATCTGCAGGGGGTTGAATACTACTTGTAGGCACTGTATATATATATATATATATATACAGTTAGGTCCAGAAATATTTGGACAGTGACACAAGTTTTGTTATTTTAGCTGTTTACAAAAACACGTTCAGAAATACAATTATATATATAATATGGGCTGAAAGTGCACACTCCCAGCTGCAATATGAGAATTTTTACATCCAAATCGGAGAAAGGGTTTAGGAATCATAGCTCTGTAATGCATAGCCTCCTCTTTTTCAAGGGACCAAAAGTAATTGGACAAGGGACTCTAAGGGCTGCAATTAACTCTGAAGGCGTCTCCCTCGTTAACCTGTAATCAATGAAGTAGTTAAAAGGTCTGGGGTTGGTTACAGGTGTGTGGTTTTGCATTTGGAAGCTGTTGCTGTGACCAGACAACATGCGGTCTAAGGAACTCTCAATTGAGGTGAAGCAGAACATCCTGAGGCTGAAAAAAAAGAAAAAATCCATCAGAGAGATAGCAGACATGCTTGGAGTAGCAAACTCAACAGTCGGGTACATTCTGAGAAAAAAGGAATTGACTGGTGAGCTTGGGAACTCAAAAAGGCCTGGGCGTCCACGGATGACAACAGTGGTGGATGATTACCGCATACTTTCTTTGGTGAAGAAGAACCCGTTCACAACATCAACTGAAGTCCAGAACACTCTCAGTGAAGTAGGTGTATCTGTCTCTAAGTCAACAGTAAAGAGAAGACTCCATGAAAGTAAATACAAAGGGTTCACATCTAGATGCAAACCATTCATCAATTCCAAAAATAGACAGGCCAGAGTTAAATTTGCTGAAAAACACCTCATGAAGCCAGCTCAGTTCTGGAAAAGTATTCTATGGACAGATGAGACAAAGATCAACCTGTACCAGAATGATGGGAAGAAAAAAGTTTGGAGAAGAAAGGGAACGGCACATGATCCAAGGCACACCACATCCTCTGTAAAACATGGTGGAGGCAACGTGATGGCATGGGCATGCATGGCTTTCAATGGCACTGGGTCATTTGTGTTTATTGATGACATAACAGCAGACAAGAGTAGCCGGATGAATTCTGAAGTGTACCGGGATATACTTTCAGCCCAGATTCAGCCAAATGCCGCAAAGTTGATCGGACGGCGCTTCATAGTACAGATGGACAATGACCCCAAGCATACAGCCAAAGCTACCCAGGAGTTCATGAGTGCAAAAAAGTGGAACATTCTGCAATGGCCAAGTCAATCACCAGATCTTAACCCAATTGAGCATGCATTTCACTTGCTCAAATCCAGACTTAAGACGGAAAGACCCACAAACAAGCAAGACCTGAAGGCTGCGGCTGTAAAGGCCTGGCAAAGCATTAAGAAGGAGGAAACCCAGCGTTTGGTGATGTGCATGGGTTCCAGACTTAAGGCAGTGATTGCCTCCAAAGGATTCGCAACAAAATATTGAAAATAAAAATATTTTGTTTGGGTTTGGTTTATTTGTCCAATTACTTTTGACCTCCTAAAATGTGGAGTGTTTGTAAAGAAATGTGTACAATTCCTACAATTTCTATCAGATATTTTTGTTCAAACCTTCAAATTAAACGTTACAATCTGCACTTGAATTCTGTTGTAGAGGTTTCATTTCAAATCCAATGTGGTGGCATGCAGAGCCCAACTCGCGAAAATTGTGTCACTGTCCAAATATTTCTGGACCTAACTGTATATATATGTATATATATATATATATACACACACACTCATGTGAATTTAACTTTAGGTGCAGCTAGCACCTGCCCGGTATGGAGCAGAATCGGCTCGTGAGCCTGCTCCATACACAACTTTCTTTGTGTGACGTGTTTGACAGTATATGGCTGTAAAGTAGTGGCAGGGAACATGTTAGAAAACTCATGCTGCCCTAATCATAGTCTAAAAACATGCCATGAACAGTGGGAAAAATGAAGAGGACGCAACTTCGTGTCTGCTCTATTGCCTGGTCTCCCTATTTGAAGACCAATTTTGTCATCCCGAATAATTTTTAAATGGGCGGTCAACTACTTGGACAACCGCTACTCTATCAGAGTGTTTGTCCCCCGTTAGAATAAAAACACTTAAGGCCACTTTACACACACAGATAAATCTGCGGCAGATCTGTGGTTGCAGTGAAATTGTGGACAATCAGTGCCAGGTTTGTGGATGTGTACAAATGAAACAATATGCCCATGCTTTCACTGCAACCACAGATCTGCCAAAGATTTATCTGTGTGTGTAAAGTGGCCTTTAGGCTATGTGTGCACATTGCAGATTTGGTGCAGAAAATTTCTGCACCCTTCTGTCAGAAAAACGCACCAAAAACACATGTTTTTGTGCCAAGAGTTTTTCTTAATGAAGTGAATGGGTGGATGGGCTAAAAAAAATGTAGGAAAATACACACCAAAAATTCACATGCTGCAGCTTATTTTCTGCACCAAATTTGCAAAGAAAAAATAAGCAACATAGGCACAGCACTTCAGAATTCTCATCGACTTTGCTGCCATTAAGGCTACTTTCACACTTGCGTTGAACGGCATCCGTCACAATGCGTTGTATAACGCATGTGATGGATGCCTTGCAAAAAGTGTGATAATAAAGGCCACGGTTTCCTGTGAAATAACGCGTTGCGTTAAGTTTTCTTTAGCCGAGAGAGAGCCCTCATCATCACCGCACACACCCCGACATTACCGCACACACCCCGACATTACCGCACACACCCCGACATTACCGCACATACCCGGACATCACCGCACACACCCCGACATTACCGCACACACCCCGACATTACCGCACACACCCCGACATCACCGCACACCCCCCGACATCACCGCACACACCCCGACATCACCGCACACACCCCGACATCACCGCACACACCCCGACATTACCGCACACACCCCGACACTACAGCCCTCATCATTCCCGCACACATCCCGACACTACAGCCCTCATCATCCCCGCACACGCAGGCACTACCGCACCCATCATCACCACACACACACACTGGCAGTACCTCAGTGACGTCCCCGCTGACAGTGCGACTCTCTTCAGATGCTGCATGGAGCTCACAGGAGCGGCGGTGTTCTACGGCCGCTCCTGTTAGCTTCATGTAGCAGAGCTGGATGCGGGACCTCGTGTGGATTACCTCCGAACCTGGAGGGGTATTTTAATAAAGTGGTGAAAGAGGGTGTTTTTTTTGTCTTTTATTCCAAATAAAGGTTTTTTTCGGGTGTATATGTTTATTTACTTTCATTTACAGGTTAATCATTGGAAGGTATCTCGGGGAGACGCCTGCCATGATTAACCTAGGACTTAGTGGCAGCTATGGCTGCTGCCAATAACTTCTTATTACCTCAATTGCCACCGCACCAGGGCAATTCGGGATGAGCCGGGTTGAGTTCCGGGACTGTTGCATCTAATGCATGCGGCAATTCCAGGCGGCTGCTGGCTGATATTTTTAGGCTGGGGGGCTCCCCATAACGTGGGGCTCCCCATCCTGAGAATACCAGCCTTCAGCCGTGTGGCTTTACCTTGGCTGGTATCAAAATTGGGGGGGGACCACACGCCGTTTTTTTTAATTATTTATTTATTTATTGTACTGCACGATATAGACCCGCCCACCGGCGGCTGTGATTAGTTGGTTTGACAGCTGTCACTCAGCATGGGGGCGGGTCTCACTGCAACCAATCATAGGCGCCGGTGGGCGGGGAAAGCAGTGAATAGGAGATTGAATAATGGGCGGCCGGCTTTTTCAAAAGAGGAAAAGCCGCCGGAGCAGTGTGACAGCTGTGCAGCATCGTGCCCGTGATCGGTGAGTATGAGAGAGGGGGGTAGAGGGGGGACAGAGACCAGGAGTGATTTTAAATGATTTCTATCGGTCTGCTGGACATGCTGAGCATGTGCAGTAGAACGTGACGAAATCCGTCAGCGGATTCCGCCACTTAGCGCATAGCGGCGGAAACCGCCACCATAGACAATCATTAGACACCGTGGCGGATTCCAATGGAATCCGTCAAGGTGCGCGATTTTAACAACACAAAAACGCTACATGCAGCGTTCCTTCCGCCCGACGCAGCGTCACAATAATGACGCTGCGTCATGTAGCGGATGCAACGCAAGACCATCCATTGCTATCCGTAGCTAATAGAAGTCTATGAGGAATATAACGGTTTCCTGCAACGGTTACCGTAATTCCTCAAGGCTGCGGATAGCAACAAAAGCCGTCCAACGCAAGTGTGAAAGTAGCCTAAGATAGACATGCAGCGTTGAGCCACAATCTACAATGAATCTGCAGCAAAAAACGCACTGTGCACACACAGCCTTACGGTACACTCACACGAGCGTATAACTCGGACGAGTACAATGCGAGAAAATCTCGCATTGCACTCGACCCCATGTTAGACAATGCAGCAGCTTAGATCATCGTTTTTTTTCTCACCCCTAAATGGACTGAGGAAAAAATCGCAGCATGCTGCGATTTTCTGGGAGAGCAGTGTCACTCGCACCCATTCAAGTGAACGGGTGCGAGAGAAACATCGGACTGCACTCGGATGTTACCCCAGTGCAGTGCGATATACGCACAGGCTGACAATGGAGGAGATGGGGAGGATTAACCCCTCCCCCTCCTCCGCAGCGCTCGTCCCCAGCTTCGGAGCGGTGACCCGATCGCAAAATCCGGTCACAGCTGCAGGACATTAGGTTCATGCTTGCAGCAGAGCCTGAGCTGAGGGTCATTAGCATATTGCATCCATTGCTCTCACATCAGATGCCATACACTAATGTGTCTGCTGCCTTATACTCACCTCTGGTGCCAGCGCCATTGGCACTTGTTCTCCCAGGTTACCTCACACGAGCCCTGGGGCAGATCAGCGCTGGCACCACTCTCCCCCGCCTTCACGGGAATCAACCATCAAGAGGAAGCCAGATCTGTGGCTGGCTGCTCATATCCTCCGGAGCCCCGGGAACGGCGCAGGCACTGGAGGTGAGTATAAGTGTTGTTATTTTGAAGGGGGAAAATCTCTGATTGAGAAGGGGTGGTCCAAGTAGTGGATAAACCCTTGAAACTTTGATTATTATGTGTTTCAGTGCAAAACGTAGCGGTTTGAAAAGAAGGAGCTCGTCCTGTTTCTTGTTGCCAGTCATATGGATGGCATGAATCTCCGGACAGTTTCCCAGTAAATCTCCCATACTAAGCTACCTTTCCTACAATTGGGTTCACTTAGAAGAATTTCCTGGCTTCTGTTTTACATCTGGGGCAGGAGCTTCTGAATCGCGTCTTTCCCGGCTGCCGTGAAGTCAAGTGTCTCTATGTCACGGTGAATAAAGCCCGGCCAGCAGGCTGTGACCAGGAGGCATGATATCACAGTCTTTGCCGGGTCGGAGGTTTCATCAGGTTGTTTCCACTGATAATAAAAGCAAACTCCACTTTTATGACCTGTGACATGAGCTCATGACAATCCGGCATTAATGTGTCGGCTTGCGTTCTTATAGCCGGTTGCTGACGTCAGCCAGCGCCGTATGTTTTCTGGGTAGTTTACAAGCTGGACGGCTACGAGGAGGTTGTGTCAGGTTCTACTTATAGAAATGATCCTGTGGAAAAGACAACCTAATCAATAAGTATTTTAACAGGGAAAAAAAATAAGAGGTTCATATCCTTCGTAGCTCGCGGCTGCCAATAGCACAGGCTGCTTGTAGGAAATCCAATCAGATGGTTACCTCTTCTTTTCCAGCGACCAGCAAAATATCCCGGTTTTTGGAGAATACTAAGAAACATAAAAAGTAAATAATGGTTAATGTTTGGGTTTCCATAGCGACATATTGACAGAAGACGACTTCTCAATTTCCTCAACTGTCTGCGAAATCAGGAGCCGAGCGCGGAGCCAAGAATGACAGCACCAGCCGCAGCGCTGGACGTGACCGGGAAAATTAAGGGCTTCAATCGCTCCGTCCTTCACTCTCTGCTAGGTGGCTGCGATTTTCCAAACCACGCTCCGGGGTGAACAAGGAAAAACTGATTAATGTGATTTTCATTTGCAGATCACTTAGATGGTGGAAGCTGATGAAATCCATGCAGCAAGAAAAACCATTACTGTCTCCAAAAATTTATGTACATGGCAAACAGGTTAACAGCGCTGAGGTCATCAGGAGCTGCCAGCGCTGAACGGAAAGGAGAAGCACACATGTAACGTAACCGGCACCCACCCCACATGTCAGCTCTAATCAATGCTTACAATCCCCATAATACTACAATCCTGAGGCATCTTTCTTTCTTTTTCCAAAAACACTGTTTCCTCCTGTTGTTCCTCCTGGAAATATGTGAATAAATTAACAAGAGGTAGTTACTAGGGATGATCGAATACCTCAAATATTCGGCTTCGCGAATATCCGACGAATAGGTCGCTGCTATGCAAATATTCGATGCGCAATGTAAGTCTACGGGAAGCCCGACTAGTTCCGAATAGTTGTTATTCGGGTTTCTATAGACTTAAATTGCGCATCAAATATTCGCGAATAGTCGAATAGCGGCGACCTATTCGGAAAATATTCGCGAAGCCGAATATTTGAGGTATTCGATCATCCCTAGACGTTACCAGTATCTTTGTCAAGAAGGTGCAACTCTGCATAGGCCAGAAATGTCAGCGCGGACTGGACAGTGAAAATCTATAGGGACCATCCCTCCCCCCACCAAATAGTTACACCCGGATGTTACCTTATACCAATATGGAATGTAAGAAAAGAGGCTCCTGAATTCATAATTATTTTATGGGCAACGAAAATATTTAATAACACAGATGTCAGGAGAACAGACAGAACTTCACATGTTTGAGATCTGTTTGTAATGGATCTAATTAAACGTGATCCTGTTCACTTGAACCCAGATCCATGGTTCTGGGTTCAATATGCACCCAGAACCATGAGCAGTTCTGTGGACATATTGCTAATCCCTGCCTAACCGTCCCTGTATACACTAGCATAGATAAAGAGATCTCTAGAAAAAGTATTTGTAAAGATCCTTTATAATATGCTAATGAGCAAGAGGACTAGTCGCAAGGGCGTTAGTTCCCTTGGTTATTTGGCCCCCTTAAGATGTAAGCACACCTCTGTGGGCGTACTAACATGCTAATGAAATCGCAGCATCAGAGGCAAGGTCGCACTCATCTCTCTGCTGCCATCACGTCTGACGCAGGAATTTGGCTCAGTGTGTATGATCCCGGACATCCGGTCATGCGCACTACACAAGATTGAAGCCAGGACATGTACACTCAGCTTCACAAGTTTGGGATCATGCGCACTGAGCCGAAATCCAGTGTCGGAAGCGATGGCAGCAGAGAGGTGAGTGAGATCATCCTCTGATGCTGCACATTCATTAAACAAAATTAAACCACTGTGGAGAAATTAGCGCAAATAGGGTCTTATATGATGGTATACAGTAGGAAAGTGCAACTGAATACACTCATCTTGTAGGGTTGTGAGCGTCACAACACCGGCATCAGCATAGATGGGTAACAGCAGAGGCTCTGGAGTTTCAGATTGGAGATAAAAAAGGGGATCGGGTTTAGGTTTGAATTTTAATTGAGATTTTTTTGGAAATTAAAAAATCCTCAATAAACCAGCGCTGATAAGAGGTTTTTTTGTTGTTAATATTTTATATTATTTATTGCTATCCTTGTTTTTAGACACAGATTTATTCAAAACAATTCACACAATAGAAGAAAAGAAAAATACACCACATATGGTAGAAATAAAAATAAATTAAACAATATGTAATTAATAGTGCAGCAAACAGATACCAGGTGTCTGGTTGCAGTACCCCGGCCGGTAGTATAGCAACTATTAAACCTAGTGTAGTGTATTAAGTGATGTTTCAAGGCATATGATATTTAATGCCAATTGAAAATATCACTGCAACCTGATTTTTCAGATACCTGGAGATTTTTTTCCTTCAATCCATAAGTACAAAAGTTTCAATAGAGGCTGAGTATATTATAAGCAGCAATTTCAGCGTTCCAAGTGCCTTTAAATGAAGTTGAAGAAACTGCACTTCAAGATCGTAGTGAGGATGAGGTAGAGCCCCAGCTCATCAAGTGTTCCAATAGGAGTTTACCTGCAGTCAAGTTCAGGCATCAAGCTTCCACATACTGGGTGACTGCACGATACTTTCTCCTCCTAGAGATATAAAGTCATTTCCATGCAGGAGTCTCCTACTTGTGCTCCTACAGTCAAGTTCAGACATCAACCTCCATAAGCTGGGTAACTGTACGGAACTTTCTCCTCCTGGAGATATAGAGTAGTTTCCGTGATAGGGACTCCTATTTGCGCTCCTAATTTAAACGGAGCAGAGCCACACAGCACTATTCCGTGCTAGTTCGGAATTCCTAGGTTCCTTGAGGAAGGGGACCGGCAACGCCCCCGAAACGCGCGTCGGGTTGGACATTTGCTCAGCTCACCCTGCGAGGTGCCGATAATCTAGCAGCCTCTCTCCCCCTTGCGAATATCCAGCCCTGTATGTGGCGAACGCCCGGGCTGTCACTAAAGGAGCAGGAGACGCTGCGTGCCTGTTTCAATTACCATCCTGTGAACTAGCACGGAATAGTGCTGTGTGGCTCTGCTCCGTTTAAATTAGGAGCTGTGAGGTAGCGTGGTCGGCTGCGTAGCAGAAGACACGGGATCTAGGCACCAAGGGTCACAGCACACGGTTTATTGCACAAACCACAAGTCCAATACAGCATACACTTGTTTCTCCGGCAGATACTCAGGGAGTTGGGTTCACTCCCTCACACACTAGGGACACACGCCCATGTTCCTGTTTCCTTTTAACCCTCACTTCAGCCTGTAGGGAAACAGGATTAACCCTGGAGTGGAGTTGCCTTCTATACATGGAGGGAGCACAACCGGGGCGAGACGTACAGGCCGTCATGGACCAGCCCGGTCACAGTCTCACATACCCCCCCCCCCCTCAGTTCAAGCGTGCGGGGTTGAACTCCCGCCATCAAACACGGGCCGCGGGACAAGGCATCGGCGTTGCCCTGCAACCTACCGGCCCGGTGGTCAACCGTAAAACAGAAGTTCTGCAGAGAAAGGAACCACCGGGTAACCCGGGCATTCCGTTCCTTGGCGGACCTCATCCAGACCAGCGGAGAGTGATCAGTCACCAAGCGAAACTGCCGTCCCAGCAGGTAATAGCGTAGGGACTCCAAGGCCCACTTAATCGCCAGGCACTCCTTCTCCACTACGCTATAATTCCGCTCAGGAGGGGTGAGCTTCCTACTCAAGAAGGTGACGGGGTGTTCCTCCCCCTGAACCACCTGAGACAGCACTGCCCCCAGGCCGTCCTCAGAGGCATTAGTCTGTACTATGAACTCCTTCCGGAAATCAGGGTTGACAAGAACAGGCTGTCCGCACAGGACCCCCTTCAGGGCCCGGAAGGAGTCCTCGGCCTGCGGAGTCCAGCGCACCATGACGGACTTCTTGCCTTTGAGAAGGTCCGTCAAGGGGGCCGATAGTCCCGCAAAATCCTTTACAAACCTCCTGTAGTACCCCACAATACCCAGGAAAGCCCTAACCTGCTTCGTGGTCAGGGGTCTAGGCCACTTCTGGATCGCCTCCACTTTGTTAATTTGGGGCTTAATCACTCCTTGGCCTATTACGTAGCCCAAGTAGCGGGCTTCCGTGAGCCCCAAGGCACATTTCTTGGGATTGGCTGTCAATCCGGCTGTTCGGAGCGCGTGCACCACCGCTTGTACCTGTTCCAAGTGGGTCTGCCAATCGGAGCTGTAAATAATGATGTCATCAAGGTACGCTGATGCATACGCCTGGTGGGGTTCCAGCACCAAGTCCATCAACCTCTGGAATGTGGCCGGAGCGCCGTGTAACCCAAAAGGCAAGACAACATAGTGGAAGAGACCCTCCGGCATAACAAAAGCGGTTTTCTCCTTTGCGGACTCCGTCAGTGGCACCTGCCAGTACCCCTTGGTCAGGTCGAGCGTGGTGAAGTATCGCGCCTGTCCCAGCCTATCAATCAGCTCATCCACCCGGGGCATGGGGTAGAGATCGAACTTGGATATTTCGTTCAATCTCCTAAAGTCATTGCAGAACCATCGGGTTTTGGTATTAGGACAATAGGACTAGCCCATTCACTCCGGGATTTTTCGATGACCCCTAGTCGTAGCATTGTCTTCACTTCCTCTGATATGGCTTGTCTTCGAGCCTCCGGTACCCGGTATGACTTCAGGCGTACCTTCAGATGAGGCTCGGTGACAATGTCATGTCGTATCAGACTTGTCCTACCAGGCAGCTCGGAGAAGACCTCGGGGTTCTGCTGAACCAGCCGTCTGGCCTCTCGCCTCTGTTGCTTGGTGAGGGCTTCTCCAATCCTTACTTCCGGTTCGTCCTCTCCGGAGGGCGCTGGAGCCGGGGTTGAACGACCCGAAGAGGAGGGAGATGGGGAAAAATCAACCATCAGGCTTTCCCGTTCTTGCCAAGGTTTTAACAGGTTGACATGGTATATTTGTTCAGGTTTCCGCATACCGGGCTGCAATACCTTATAGTTGACTACCCCGCTTCTTTCCTTTATCTCGTAGGGGCCTTGCCACTGAGCCAGGAATTTACTCTCCGCCGTGGGGATTAATACCAACACCCGATCCCTGGGTTTAAAGGTCCGCACGGTGGCTTGTCTATTGTAGCGGCCGCTTTGCGCGGCCTGAGCCTCCTGTAAATGCTCCTTCACAATTGGCATGACCGCGCTTATGCGGTTCTGCAGTCCTAAAATGTGTTCAATCACACTTTTATGGGGGGTGGGCTCCTGCTCCCAGGTTTCTTTTGCCAGGTCCAACAATCCCCGGGGATGTCGCCCGTATAACAACTCAAAAGGCGAAAACCCCGTGGATGCCTGTGGCACCTCTCGGATGGCAAACATCAAATAGGGAAGCATCATATCCCAGTCTTTCCCGTCTTTTGCAATCACCCTTTTGAGCATGGTTTTCAGGGTTTTATTGAAACGCTCGACTAAACCGTCCGTTTGAGGATGATACACAGACGTACGCAACTGCTTGATCTGGAGTAGCCGGCATAGCTCTTTGGTCACCTTAGACATGAATGGGGTCCCCTGATCCGTAAGGATCTCCTTGGGCAACCCCACCCGGCAGAACACCGCAAACAACTCCCGAGCTATAAGCTTTGCTGCAGTATGTCTGAGAGGTATCGCCTCGGGATACCGGGTGGCATAGTCAACGATCACTAGGATGTGTTGGTGCCCTCGAGCGGACTTTACGAGGGGCTCCACCAGATCCATCCCTATCCGTTCAAAAGGGACTTCTATAATGGGTAAGGGCACCAACGGACTGCAAAAGTGGGCCAGGGGTGCGGTAAGCTGACACTCCGGGCAGGTTTCACAGAACCGTTTTACCTCCCCGAAGACCCCGGGCCAATAGAACCTTTGCAATATTCGCTCCTGCGTTTTCTTGACCCCCAGGTGGCCACTCATCAGGTGTTTATGAGCCAAGTCGAGGACCCGCCTGCGATACGGCTGGGGCACCACCAACTGCTCTACCCCCACGCCCCTTATTTCATCTACCCGGTAAAGTAAATCCTGCTTAAGGGCGAAATGGGGGTACCTTACCTGGGCACCGGGTAGCTGTGCCACCCCGTCAACCACTGTCACCCGACTCCGGGCATGTATTAATGTAGGGTCCTGGAGTTGGGCTGTCCCAAATGTATCCGGGGACGCCTCCAACTCCGGGATGGGCTCGACCATCTCAGCCTCTTCTGCCAATACCTCTAGGGGCGACCTATCGGGTTCACACTCTGTCCCTAACATGGGGACCCCTACGGCAGGTGGTCCGGATTCGGGATTGTCGGGCTCAGGTCCCGGACGGTCCAATACCTGAAGGGACTTAGGAGGCCCCTTCCATAGAGTCCAAAAATACGGTAGATCCCTTCCTAGGATCACATCATAGGGAAGAGAGTTCATAAGTCCCACCTCATGTTGCACCTGTCCGCAGGGTGCTGTGATGGTGACAACCCCCGTGGGATAGTCTCGTCGGTCCCCATGTATGCAAACCACCCCCACGGTACGTCCTGTGACCTTTATGTTAGCCCTTAGGGTTGATCGCACAAGGGTCACTAAGCTTCCGGAATCCAACAAGCCTGTAACCGGACGTCCATTCACCTGTATTTGGCACAAGTAAGGCTCAGTCTCCGGGGAGACAAGGTCCGCGGTATATACCGCCTGAGCATACAATGAACCCCGCCGGGTAACCCCACAATCCATGGGCTCCGTGGTGAGTGGACACTGGGCCTCAATATGTCCCACCCGCTGGCACCGCCAACATCTAATAGGGAAGGATACCTCCTTGACGAGTTGTCGTTTAGGGTACATAGCCTTCCGGACCGCAGGGACGGCGGGCGCGACCTCAGACGGGACGGTAACGGACTCTCGCACCGGTGTCAGCGGTGGGTCCTTGGCCCGAGGCTTGGAGGGGCCGGACCGACGGGCGGCACGCAAAGTCTCAGTGTCCCGTATCAAGTCCTGCGTAGCCACATGCCGCTCCACCAGACCTACTAATTGGTCCAGGGTACTTGGGTCGCCCTGTCCTACCCACCGTTGAATGGTGACGGGTAAGGTACGCACAAAGCGATCCACCACTACCCTTTCCACCATTTGCACAGGGCTCAGAGTGTCAGGCTGCAACCACTTCTTTACCAGATGCAACAAGTCATAGGCCTGGGAGCGTACGGGTTTGGCTTCCTCATAGAACCACTGATTTACCCGCTGAGTCCGTACATAGGTATTCACCCCCAACCGAGCAAGTATTTCGGCTTTCAGGGTCGCATAGTCTATGGCGTCCTCGGTACAGAGGTCCAGGTATGCTTTTTGGGGCTCCCCCGTCAGATAGGGCGACAATACCTCAGCCCACTGGGGGGTCGGCAGCTTTTCCCGCTCGGCCACCCGCTCAAACACCGCCAGGAACGCTTCCACATCATCCCCCGGGGTCATCTTTTGCAACGCTTGTCTCACCGTTTTCCGGACGCTGCCGTCGTCACCCGGTCCCGGGGTTGTTGCTGCCGGTCCGCCACGGATCGACTTGGCCAGGAGAACCATCTGTTCTTGGTGTCTTTGTTCCTGCTTGCTGCTGACGTGCATTGGCCTGAACCAGCTGCTTTAGTATGTCCTCCATGGCGTCGCCGGGTTTGGGCTGTAGTATAGCCGCTTGAATCCAGGACATGTGCTACCGGGTCACCAGAAATGGAAGCTACACCTCACCGGGCTGTCATGCCCGCCGATTCTCCACCATATGTGAGGTAGCGTGGTCGGCTGCGTAGCAGAAGACACGGGATCTAGGCACACGGGGTCACAGCACACGGTTTATTGCACAAACCACAAGTCCAATACAGCATACACTTGTTTCTCCGGCAGATACTCAGGGAGTTGGGTTCACTCCCTCACACACTAGGGACCCACGCCCATGTTCCTGTTTCCTTTTAACCCTCACTTCAGCCTGTAGGGAAACAGGATTAACCCTGGAGTGGAGTTGCCTTCTATACATGGAGGGAGCACAACCGGGGCGAGACGTACCGGCCGTCATGGACCAGCCCGGTCACAGTCTCACAGAGCGCAAATAGGAGTCCCTATCACGGAAACTACTCTATATCTCCAGGAGGAGAAAGTTCCGTACAGTTACCCAGCTTATGGAGGTTGATGTCTGAACTTGACTGTAGGAGCACAAGTAGGAGACTCCTGCATGGAAATGACTTTATATCTCTAGGAGGAGAAAGTATCGTGCAGTCACCCAGTATGTGGAAGCTTGATGCCTGAACTTGACTGCAGGTAAACTCCTATTGGAACACTTGATGAGCTGGGGCTCTACCTCATCCTCACTACGATCTTGAAGTGCAGTTTCTTCAACTTCATTTAAAGGCACTTGGAACGCTGAAATTGCTGCTTATAATATACTCAGCCTCTATTGAAACTTTTGTGCTTATGGATTGAAGGAAAAAATTCTCCAGGTATCTGAAAAATCAGGTTGTAGTGATATTTTCAATTGGCATTAAATATCATATGCCTTGAAACATCACTTAATACACTACACTAGGTTTAATAGTTGCTATACTACCGGCCGGGGTACTGCAACCAGACACCTGGTATCTGTTTGCTGCACTATTAATTACATATTGTTTAATTTATTTTTATTTCTACCATATGTGGTGTATTTTTCTTTTCTTCTATTGTGTGAATTGTTTTGAATAAATCTGTGTCTAAAAACAAGGATAGCAATAAATAATATAAAATATTAACAACAAAAAAACCTCATATCAGCGCTGGTTTATTGGTGATTTTTTAATTTCCAAAAAAATCTCAATTAAAATTCATTTCTGATTCCAGGCAAATTAAAGGGAATTTTTGCCTATAAACCTAGCTGCAGATTTAATGGTTATTGGGGTCAAGCGCTAACAATTGTCTGTAGACAATTTTGTATAACCTCGGGTTTAGGTTTGGTTTATTCATGTACAGGTCAAGTCAACGTTTCTGAGGTCGCAGCCGCCTTCATCAGGACAACAGAGAAAATCAACAAACTCTCTGTTATCGTGATGAAGGAAGCTGCTACCTCAGAAACGTGATGACTTGACCTGTACATGAATAAAGAGAATATTTAATCAACATCGGATCCTGGTGATAGCGCTGCAACCAAAACCCGATCCCCTTTTTTATCTCCAATCTGCGCATTCATTAGCATGCTAGTACGCTCACAGGGGAGTACTTACATGCTAAGGGGGCAGACTAGCCAAAGGAACTAACACCCTTGCGACTAGTCCCCTCGCTCATTAGCATATCATAAAGGATCTTTAGATATACTTTTCTATAGATCTCTTTATCTATGCTAGTGTATACAGGGACGGTTAGGCAGGGATTAGCAATATACACCCAGAACTGCTCGTGATTCAAGGTGCATATTACACCTGACTGTTTCCCTT
Source organism: Anomaloglossus baeobatrachus (assembly GCF_048569485.1). NCBI lineage: Eukaryota > Metazoa > Chordata > Amphibia > Anura > Aromobatidae > Anomaloglossus > Anomaloglossus baeobatrachus. The sequence continues at coordinate 867,869,017 of NC_134353.1, read as the reverse complement.
TAAAAACGAAAACTTTGCATCCATTTTTGTTCTGCTTTGAAGGCTACGTTCACACATTGCATTTTCGCAGAGTATTTTTTTAGCTTTATTTTTAATGCACATTAAAAGCTGCTTTTTACAGTACCAGCACACAGTATGAGATTACAGGAATCTCATGCACCCTGGATTGGAAAACGGCAGCTTTTATTTTTAAGATCTCCAGCATGTCAATTCTTTCTTCACCATAGAAAGCAATGAATGAAACGCAACAGCATTTTTTGCAGCGTTTTTGCTGCGTTTTTGGTGAATAAAACTATCGTTAGTAAACATGTACTGTACACAAAGCAAACATTTAATACAAACTCCAAATCTGCAGCAAAAATGAAAAACATATCGGAAGTGCCGCTAAAAACCTGAAAAACAGGTGTTTTGAATGTAGCGTTTTACTGCTGGTTTTGGCTGCAGAATAAAAGAACGAAAAGATGCCTGTGTGAACATAGCCTTAGAGAGCAGCTTCATTGTTTCTGTTGGACCCTCTTAATCTATCGGCAAAGATTAAAGAACCTGAGGATATAACCAGCAAATACCGGGTCCTACTCAATTCTATACCAGGGAGGCGAGTGTTCCTGTACACACATACCTGGTGGGACGTAGACGTAATTAGCAGGTATTGTCCACAACTCCTATCCTACCACAGGTGTATGATACCTGCCGACTCCGCTCTCATCATGTTTGGACACGATCTAATCTGCGTCACCCACATAAGTCACCAACTTTTGCCACCTAATCAGAAAAGCATCATAATTTAGAGACCCTGATTTCATCAAGACATTACTTACTGGGATGCCTGCTGCAATTTTGACAAAAATCACAGTTTTATCAGCAGGAGATTATCGCTAGAGCACTAGCTGCCATGTAGTGCTCCATATTCATGAGCTCTATATAACCCCAGCCCCACCATTGATGAGCCGTTTTCTGTATACACTCTGCAAAGGCAGAAAACTGGGAACTATTTAGATTTACAGCAAATAAAACTATGATTTTATCAAAACGTTAGTAAGCTGCTCATTAAAGGGAACCTGTCAGATAAAAAAAACAGATATGGGGTTAATCTGCAGGTTAATAGTGTTTTGAAGCCACCTGCCACCACGCACCAAGAGCTCCACTGCTGGAAGGAAAGAAACTCTATTCCTCCTGGCAGCCTCAGCTTTCAGTCATCGAAGTGGTGTCAGTGTGGTTTCAGTCACCGCTCTGGGCATAACGGCGGCTATAACTGGGCCCCCAACACTGATTGACAGCCAGTTCTGTACTGATACAATGCTGAGCCGGCTGTCAGTCAATGCCAGTGTGTGGTTAGTCACCGCTCACTATGTCCAAAGTGGTGACTGAACCCGCATCGGCACCTCTCCGATGGCTGAAAGTCTGAGGCTGCAAGGAGCAATAAAGTTCATGTCCTCCCGGCAGCGGGGCTCTCAGTGGCAGAGCCTGAAAGCTTCAGAACTCTATTAACCTACAGATTAACCCTATATCTTCAGGTAATAGCATTTTTTTACCTGACAGGTTCCCTTTAAGTGATACATTGCTAGATTCAGGGTCTCTACCTCTATTGGAGGTGTTATGCTGTCCCTATTATATGTGGATCTGTGCAGTCCCTTATTCTGACGGCAGTGGAGAATAGATGGGTAGACACTGAGCTTAGGATATATAAAGTTTACATTTTAATGCAGTATATTTATGTAAACACTGTTTGGACCCTTGAGAGAAAGCCTGTGAATCCTCCTTCCCCCACCTACACAGTGATTGCCAGCCTTTCCTGCTCCAGGGCACCCAGAGTCCTTCCACCATAGCTACAGTGCTCGGGTTTTCACCATAGTGTCATGAATAGAGATGAGCCACCACCCTAGTGTTCGAGTTCGGTTCGTCGAACTTGGGGTGTGTTCGTCGAACGTTCGTCGAACACTTTCGAACACCATTGAAAACAATGGCAGGGAAACACAACCACATACAAACATGCACAAACACGAATGCATACACTCATATTATGCTCACCTTACCTTCCGTTCTATTGCCGGTCTCTTGGATCTTGCAGTTCGCCAGTACAAGATGTGTATCGGGTAACCATCGCGACCGATGCCGAAATTCCGCTGCCAGAGCGCTGACGTCAAAGGCAGGAGCCGCTAACCATCGCGACGAGGGAGGAACTTCCTCTGTCAGATGCTACTCAAAGGCAGCGTACTGGCCAATCAGAGGCAAGCGGCTCCTGCCTTTGACGTCAGCGCTCTAGCAGCGGAAGTACCGGCATTGGTCGCGACGGTTACCCGATTCACATCTTGTACCGGCGAACTGCAAGTCCCAGGAGGCCGGCGATGGGCGTTTTTGTGTGTGCGTTTGTGCATGTGTGGAATGGCACAATAGGGGACCAGGATGGGACATTTAACAAGTAGTGGAAAGAATTGTCTGCATTGCAATGGTTTCCTATGGGAAATCTTGCTTTGCTGAACGAGTAACTTGGTTAACAAGCACAGTCCCAGAACGGATTGTTCTCGCTAACCAAGGTTCCACTGTATTAACATTGAATGACAGTATACTGTGAAAAGCCAGTTACGCTTTTGGTGATCGAACCGTTATCGAACATAACCTCGAACTGTCGAACTTGAAGCTAATTGTTTGCGTTCGTCGAACGACTCGAACATCGCCTAAAACAGGTCGAATTTGAGATTGGCGAACAGTTCAATTTGAGCACCGCTCATCTCTAGTCATGAATCAGTCACAGTGCCCATAAAGTGCCACCACAGGACAATCATCAGTGCTCTGCAGTCAGTATAATCTGCTTTGTACCTTCAGTAATCACTGTCCCCAAATAGTTAGCTCCAGTTTACATTTTCAGCCAAAAGCTAATGTGCCTCTAATGCTACTATTGCCCCATAGTGCTGCCTCTGTTGTCCATATGCCACCATAGTGCCTCCATGAGTTACTTTCCTCGGAATGCCCAATATTACCCGGCTCCACTACCGCCCTCAGATGCGCTATATACAGGAAGGAATCTACATGTTACACGGACCGTGGTGCTGTCATTCTGGGACCGCGTCTGCTGAAAAACATGGCGCCACACACCATCCACAAACAGCAGAAAAACCTAATTATTGAGGACAATTTTTTGTTAGTCGCCGGGCTCAGTTGGCTTTGTCCAGCTGTAATTAAAAAAGGTTGTCTGCTTTAAATTCTTTACAAGACCATTCTAAATAAGCTCTTCCGTTCCATGGCTGCCTCTGCCACTGCCCCAGGCGGTGTAGACACGGCTGCAGCGGTGGAGTGCTGTCCCCATCAGCATCAGTGCAGAATCCAGTGACTGCTGTAGCTGTGACATCACTGCTGCACAACAAGGACCGGGGTCAGTATCAGAGGCAGAGGGTAAGGCCGAAAAAAAAAAAAAAAAGTGGAAAACGTCTTTAATTATTTCTTGATTTCTGGAAATAATCTCCATAAAGGATCTAGTTTTAATAGCAAGAAAACCCTTTCACAATAATTTGCTTCTTCTTTTGCCATTGTAAACATTGCTGGTTTCTCAGTCTTGCACTTACGTTCAGGTTTAACTTCTTGCCACTGCTCATACTTGGCTTGGAGGGACTTTGCTTTCATCAGTAGTTGAAATAGCTAAGAAAAAAAAACACAAGTAATGAACAGCACGCCGCCACTCCCAAGAGTTGAGATCACTATCTCTATGTCCAAAATAAGCACTGTGGTCACATTGGGGATCCCAGTGTTAAAGGGAGTCTGTCAGCAGGTTTTTGCTGCCTTATCTATGGGCAAAGAGACCCTGAATCCAACGATGTAACACGTAGATTACTGGGTTCAGCAGTTCTGACACAATCAGAAATTTTAGATTTAGCAATGCAGAAGAGCTCAGAAAGATCTCCCCTCCCACACCAGGCTCTGTATGTACAATGGAAAATAATGAAGGTTTCATCTCACCCATATGAAGTCTCCAAGGCAAGGATGGATGCCCGCAGTCCCCCGGACAGGCCGGTCCGTGATTCAGAGTAGATATGGAAGGAAAAAGGGTTTGGGACTCAGCACCAATGCAGTAATATAAAACTTGGAACTTTATTAGAAAATCTAAAACAAAGGTACACAGGTCATCCAAAAAAATCGCCATGCGATTTGCCTAGCGGCTTTACGCGTTTCGGACAAAACAGGGGAAATTAAAAGCAGTCCTTAGTCATAAGCCATAATATCTTGGAGGCAAGAGGTATACAGTCATATGAAAAAGTTTGGGCACCCCTATTAATGTTAACCTTTTTCTTTATAACAATTTGGATTTTTGCAACAGCTATTTCAGTTTCATATATCTAATAACTGATGGACTGAGTAATATTTCTGGATTGAAATGAGGTTTATTGTACTAATAGAAAATGTGCAATCCGCATTTAACACTACTGGACTCGTGACACCTATATAGAAATACATGGTGCAAAGTAGTCAAAATGACTACCTTAGTAGTTCTAGCGTTAAACAAAATTTGACCGATGCAAAAGTATGGGCACCCTTATCAATTTCTTGATTTGAACACTCCTAACTACTTTTTACTGACTTACTAAAGCACTAAATTGGTTTTGTAACCTCATTGAGCTTTGAACTTCATAGGCAGGTGTATCCAATCATGAGAAAAGGTATTTAAGGTGGCCACTTGCAATTTGTTCTCCTATTTGAATCTCCTATGAAGAGTGGCATCATGGGCTCCTCAAAACAACTCTCAAATGATCTGAAAACAAAGATTATTCAACATAGTTGTTCAGGGGAAGGATGCAAAAAGTTGTCTCAGAGATTTAAACTGTCAGTTTCCACTGTGAGGAACATAGTAAGGAAATGGAAGAACACAGGTACAGCTCTTGTTAAGCCCAGAAGTGGCAGGCCAAGAAAAATATCAGAAAGGCAGAGAAGGAGAATGGTGAGAACAGTCAAGGACAATCCACAGACCACCTCCAAAGACCTGCAGCATCATCTTGCTGCAGATGGTGTCAATGTGCATCGGTCAACAATACAGCGCACGTTGCACAAGGAGAAGCTGTATGGGAGAGTGATGCGAAAGAAGCCGTTTCTGCAAGCACGCCATAAACAGAGTCGCCTGAGGTATGCAAAAGCACATTTGGACAAGCCAGTTACATTTTGGAAGAAGGTCCTGTGGACTGAGGAAACAAAGATTGAGTTGTTTGGTCATTCAAAAAGCGTTATGCATGGAGGCAAAAAAACACGGCATTCCAAGAAAAGCACTTGCTACCCACAGTAAAATTTGGTGGAGGTTCCATCATGCTTTGGGGCTGTGTGGCCAATACCGGCACTGGGAATCTTGTTAAAGTTGAGGGTCGCATGGATTCAACTCAGTATCAGCAGATTCTTGACAATAATGTGCAAGAATCAGTGATGAAGTTGAAGTTATGCAGGGGATGGATATTTCAGCAAGACAATGATCCAAAACACCGCTCCAAATCTACTCAGGCATTCATGTAGAGGAACAATTACAATGTTTTGGAATGGCCATCCCAGTCCCCAGACCTGAATATCATTGAAAATCTGTGGGATGATTTGAATCGTGCTGTCCATGCTCGGCGACCATCAAACTTAACTGAACTGGAATTGTTTTGTAAACAGGAATGGTCAAATATACCTTCATCCAGGATCCAGGAACTTATTAAAAGCTACAGGAAGCGACTAGAGGCTGTTATTTTTGCAAAAGGAGTATCTACAAAATATTAATGTCACTTTTATGTTGAGGTGCCCATACTTTTGCACTTGTCAAATTTTGTTTAAATGCGGATTGGACATTTTCTGTTAGTACAATAAACCTCATTTCAATCCAGAAATATTACTCAGTCCATCAGTTATTAGATATATGAAACTGAAATAGCTGCTGCAAAAACCCAAATTGTTATATAGAAAAAAGGTTAATATTAATAGGGGTGCCCAAACTTTTTCATATGACTGTATATAGCACTTTAGGTATGGAAAAAGAAAGCCAGAGAAACAGGAAGGGAGTTCACCCCTGTTTGTCCGAAACGCGTAAAGCCGCTAGGCAAATCGCATGGCGATTTTTTGGATGACCTGTGTACCTTCGTTTTAGATTTTCTAATAAAGTTCCAATTTTTATATTACTGCATTGGTGCTGAGTCCCAAACCCTTTTTCCTTCCATATCTACTCTGTATGTACAATGTCTATAGACAGTGAGCTGCTCATCACAGGACGCGGCGTGTCAGACTACAAGGAGAGATAATGTAGTCCAAGCAATGATAAACTCCTGATGCTAAAATAAACAATGCAAGTAAACAGCAGCAGCAGCTTGATTGAATTCTGTATTTTAACCCTTACAGCATGCTAACTTTGGATTACATAGCAAAAACCTGCTGATCGATTCCCTTTTACGTCTGAACAATACCATCCCGAACTCCACTATCAAGGGATGGACCAGAACTGATGACGTCTGCACAACCTTCATCATTGCTGTAGATGACTGTGGAGGTGCGATTCAGACTCAACACTGGATTGGATTCCCCTTTTGCACCCGGTATAGTGTCTAGTAATGCATATGGAAGATTGTCACTTTAGGAGAGTCACTTTAAGCCCTTCTCGCTGAATCCAGTTTTCACCATCCTGTCCAAGCCAAAGTTTTCAAATCTCAGCAGTGTCGCTTTATGTGGTTATAACTCTGGAACGCGTCAACAGATCCCAGTGATACTGAGAGTGTTTTATCATGACACAATGTACTTTATGTTAGTGAAAAAAAAAAAAAGATTTAAAGTTTGATGAAAATGTAGGAAAATTAGTGATTTTCAAATTTTTTTTTTATATCTAGTTTACATCAGCTTACAATAAATACAATTAGGACACTAAGCGTTAAGCCCTCACTTTCAGAAAGTTTGCCAATGGTCTTAAAATGCGTTTAAACCAGGGGTCTCAAACTCGGCTGGGTATAAGGGCCACAAATAAAAAAATAAATTATTGCAGGGGCGCAATCATTGCAGGACAAAGTGACATTTTTAGTGATATACGATATATATATATTTTTTTTTCTATACATCTTTGGATCACTTTCTTGAACATTTTTTGCTTGTTTAATATAGCAAGTGTGCACATTTTGTCTAAGTTTATATATAAAAACGCATTTTTAATGGTAAAAAAAATCATGCTTTATTTTGATTTTTGTTTTACATTTTATCCCCTTATTGAAGGTAGTATTCTTTTACAATTAGCAGCATTATATATCTTGGCCAACATCTTGTAATAATGTCCCCCATCATTTTGCCTTGTAGTAATGTTCCCCATCCTTGTGCCCTGTAGTAATGTTCCCCATCCTTGTGCCTTGTAGTAATGTCCCCCATCCTTGTGCCCTGTAGTAATGTTCCCCATCCTTGTGCCCTGTAGTAATGTCCCCCATCCTTGTGCCCTGTAGTAATGTTCCCCATCCTTGTGCCCTGTAGTAATGTTCCCCATCCTTGTGCCTTGTAGTAATGTCCCCCATCCTTGTGCCCTGTAGTAATGTTCCCCATCCTTGTGCCCTGTAGTAATGTCCCCCATCCTTGTGCCCTGTAGTAATGTTCCCCATCCTTGTGCCTTGTAGTAAAGTTTCCATCCTTGTGCCCTGTAGTAATGTCCCATATACTTGTGCCCTGTAGTACTGTGCCCATCCTTATGCCCTGTAGCAATGTTCCCCATCCTTGTACCGTGTAGTAATGTCCTCATCCTTGTGCAGTGTAGTAATGTGCCCATCCTTGTGCTTTGTAGGAATGTTCCCATCCTTGTGCTCTGTAGTATTGTGTCCATTATTATGCCTTGTAGTAATGTGCCCCTGATTGTACCCTGTAGTAATGTCCCTCATGCGTGTGCCCTGTAGTAATGTGCCCATCCTTGTGCCTTGTAGTAATGTCCCCTATCCTTGTACCCTGTAGTACTGTGCCCCATCCTTGTGCCCTGTAGTAATTTGCCCCATCCTTGTGCCCTGTAGTAATGTGCCCCATCCTTGTGCCCTGTAGTAATGTGCCCCATCCTTGTGCCCTGTAGTACTGTACTCTCCTTGTGCTCTGTAGTAATGTGCCCCATCCTTGTGCCCTGTAGTAATGTGCCCCATCCATGTGCCTTGTAGTAATATGTTCATCCTTGTCCCCTGTAGTAGCGTGCCCCATCCTTGTGCCCTGTAGTAATAACTATAACTATACCAATGGTAAACAACCGGCCAATCAGAGGCAAGCAGGTGATGTCATACACCAGCGGCTGACATTGGTTTAGGCACCGCAAATGATTCAAAAGTAGTAAAGCCCTGCCAGCTCCGGCCCCCTGCATTGGGCGGCAATCATCACAGGCAATCGTCACAGGGTCTACAAGGCCACAAGAGGTAGCCTTGGGGGCCGCATGCAACCCACGGGCCGCGTGTTTGAGACCTCTCGTTTACACTATGCAATCACTGGCACTACCTGATCGCAGATTGGTAAAATATTTACACCGAGACATCAGATGCAAATGGATCGATCTGCAATAGATTAGTCTGTGCATATATGCTGTCATTGTTCTCGGCAGCCGCAGGTCCTATTTACAATGTGCTGCTGAGAAAAATGATCTTTTGTGCAATCCAAAAGATAATTTCTGTTCCAGAAAATGAAGTATTTCTTCCAGAAAATTACTGCAATTATACACTTTGTCCTTTTCAGATATTAATACAACAGAGGGGAAAAAAGGCAAATAGGACATAATTTCAAACAAAACACCAACAATGGGCCAAATAGAATTGTTGGTACCTTTCCAATATTGTGGGTAAACAATTTTGTTTGAAGCATGTGATGCTCATTCAAACTCATCTGTGGGATGTAACAGGTATGGGCAATATTAAAATCACACCTGAAACCAGATAAAAAGGGGAGATGTTGACTCCTTCTTTGCATTGTGTTTCTGTGTGCTATATGAAAGCATGGAGAACAGAAAGAGAAGAGAACTGTCTGAGAACTTGAGAACCAAAATTGCTGAAAAATATGAACAATCTCAAGATTACAAGTCTATCACCAGAGATTTTGATGTTTCTTTGTCCACAGTGTGCAACATAATTAAAACATCTACAACCCATCGCTGTAGCTAATCTCCATGGATGTGGACAGCAGACAAAACTTGATGAAAGGTTGCAATGCAGGATTGTATGGATGGTGGATAAGGAGCCCCAATCAAGTTCCAAAGAAATTCAAGCTGTCCTGCAGGCTCAGGGTGCATCAGTGTCAGCGCAAACTATCCATCCACATTTGAATGAAATGTTATGGCAGTAGACCCAGGAGGACCACACTGCTGACACAGAAACATTAAAAAAGCTAGACTGCACTTTACGAAAATGTATGTGAGTAAGCCAAAATCCTTCTAGGAAAGTGTCTTGTGGACAGGTGAGACCAAGGTAGAGCTTTGTGGTAAAGCACATCATTCTACTGTATACCGAAAACAGAATGTCGCCTACAAAGAAAACAACACAGGACCTACAGTCAAATATAGTGGAGGTTCAAAGATGTTTTGGGATTGTTTTGCTGTCCCTGAGTGTCTTGACTGTGTGCAAGATATCATGAAATCTGGACATTTCCAAAGGATTTTGGGTTGCAATATAATGCCCAATGCCAAAAAGCCGGGTTTGCGTCCTAGGTCATGGGTCTTCCAGCAGGATAATGACCCCAAACATACTTCAAGAAGACCCCAGAAATAGATGGAAACAAAGCGCTGGAGTGTTCTGAAGTGGCAGCAATGAGTCCAGATCTAAATCCCATTGAACACCTGTGGGGAGATTTTAAAATCGCTGTTGGGAGAAGAAAGTGCCTTCTTGTATGAGAGACCTGGAGCAGTTTGCAAAAGAACAATGGTCAAAAATACCAGCTTGTTGATAGTTATAGGAAGCAATTGATTGCAGCTATATATTCCAAAGGCTGTGCAACTAAACATTAACTTGAGGGTGCAACAACTTTGTCCAGCCCATTTTTGGGATTTTGTGTGAACTTATGTCCAATTTGCCTTTTTTTCTCAGTTTGTGTGTTAGTCCAATACACACAAAGAAAATAAATATGTGTATAACAAAACACGTGTAATTGCAATAATTATCTGGGAAAAACACTTCATTTTCTCAAACAATTTCAAGGGTGCCAACACTTGACACTTTAATATTTCTATCAATTGTTTTGTTTTCTGTTTTTCATACTCACCGCTTGTCACTAGACTTTTTTTTAACGAATATACTAAATATATAGTTGTGTTTTGCGTTGTTAACTGAATTACTTTATTGCTACTTGCTCAATATATGAATGAACTGTTTTGCTTTGTTACCTTTGTTTTTTTTCAAAAATCAAATTTTATTGGGTTTACAAGAAATAAGTACAATTACATACCAACGTAAGCTTAAAGGGAACCTGTCACAACGTTTTCGGCCTATAAGCTGCGACTACCACCACTGGGCTCTTATATACAGCATTCTAACATATTGTATATAAGAGCCCAGGCCGGGGGCATAACATAAAGAACACTTTATAATACTTACCTAACGGTTGCGCTGTTGGCCAGATGGGCGTCTCCGTTATCCGGTGCCGGCGCCGCCTCTTTTGGCCATCTTTGTTCTCCTTCTTCTCTAGCTGCGGTGCATACACGACGACGTCATACAAACTCACCGGCATTCAGGTCCTGAGCAGGCGCACTTTGATCTGCTCTGAGCAGGGCAGATCAAAGTACTGTAGTGCGTCTGCGCAGGCCCGGCAAGTGTGTATGACGTAGCCGCGTCATGCACCAAGGCTTCAGAAAGAGGACGAAGATGACCGAAAGAGGAGGCACCGGCACCGGATAACGGAGATGCCCATAAGGCCCATAGCGTGACCGTTAAGTAAGTATTATAAAGTGTTTTTTATGTTATACCCCCGGCCTGGGCTCTTATATACAGCATGTTAGAATGCTGTATATAAGAGCCCACTGGTGGTGGCCGCATCTTATACGCCAAAAAAGTGGTGACAAGTTCCCTTTAAGCTTCAGTTTCCTATTAAAGAACAGAGGCACAATAAAAGAAGTAAATCATCCAACATTTCTCATACAAGGCCTGTCTCTGTTGTGCCATGGTGACATTAAATACGTTGACAGTAACAGTGTCATGATAAAACAATTATAATTTGGTTTGTAACAAAGAAAACAGAAAAAGGAAAGAAGAGAAGATGTAGAAAGAAAGGAATAGAAAAGGCAGAGGAGGACGGGGTGAGAAGGTAGGGGGGTGAGGCTAGGAAGCAGGTCCAGCCTAGGCGACTCAATCCGAGAACCGAGGGCATCCTTAAAGGAAGACCAGGAGAACCAGATTTTTGCATGGCGGTCCCAGGACTCATAGTCGTAAACCAGAAGGGATTCCATGTGATTTAAATGGTTCAGTTCCGAGATCCATTCCCTCACCGACAGGGGTCGGGGAACCTCCAATGTCTGGGTATTATGGTTCTTGCTGCCATCAGAAAAAAAACTTAAGACATCAGTCTTGACTGCTTTCAATCTACTGGGCAAGAGGGATAGGAGAGCAATCTGCAGGGTCGGCACTAGGCGCATGCCCGAGACCGGGAAATATATTTCAAAAGGCAGAAGCCCAGAATGGCCGAAGGAGTTGACATGACCACCATATGTGAGGCATGGTACCAACCTCAGTGCCACATCTCCTGCAAAGATCAGAGACTGAGGGAAGATCCTATTTAAAAAGCCGGGCACCTGTACCAGCGTGTTAATATTTCAACGTTTTTTTCCTGAATTAGACCCTGTGCGCACACTGCGGATTTGTTTCTTCAGCAAAAATGCACACTCTGGCAAAAAACGCACCTCTGGCTGAAAAAGACGCATCAAAAACGCATGCGTTTTTACCTCGGTTTGCTGCGTTTTTGGTGCGGATTTACCCCATTTTTGTCCCTATGGTTTTTTAACATTGGCAAAGGCAAAACACAGGGAAAAACGCAGAAAAGAAGTGACATGCTACTTCTTTTTGCTGCAGAAATTCTGCAGCAAAACCTGTAAGGAAAAAAGATGCAACGTGCACACAGCATTTTGGATTTCTCATAGACTTTGCTGGGGAAGGACTGCATGAAGCTTAGGAACAAAAACCGCACCAATTCTGCAGCAAAACCCGCAGTAAAACCGCCGTGTGCGCACAGGGCCTGAGACAGGAAACCGACATTTTATGGTTAAAGCGGGCTTTACACGCTACGAGATCGCTACAGCGATTTCGTTGGGGTCACGGATTTTGTGACGCAAATCCGGCCGCTGTAGCAATCTCGCTGTGTGTGACTCCTAGGAGCGATTTTGGATCGTCACAAAAACGTCCAAAATCGCTCCTCGTTGACATGGGGGTCACTTCTCAAATATCGCTGCTGCAGCGTGTACAATGTAGTTCGTCGCTCCTGCGGCAGCACACATCGCTCCGTGTGACGCCGCAGGAGCGAGGAACCTCACCTTACCTGCCGCCGTACGCAATGCGGAAGGAATGAGGTGGGCAGGATGTTACGTCCCGCTCATCTCCGCCCATCCGCTTTGATGGGCGGACGCTTAGTGACGTCGCTGTGACGCCGCACGGACCGCCCCCTTAGAAAGGAGGCGGTTCGCCAGTCACAGCGAGGTCGCAGAGCAGGTAAGTAGTGTGACGGGTCCGGGCGATATTGTGCGCCACGGGCAGCGATTTGCCCGTGTCGCACACCCGATGGGGGAGAGTACCCACGCTAGTGATATCGGGACCGATATGGCAGCGTGTAAAGTCGCCTTTAGCGTAAATAGTTTGGAGTGATCCACGTCCGACAGAGTAACCTGTTACCTTTGTTTAATAAAACATTCTAATAAATACAGTTTTTTTAAAAAAAAAAAAAGCTTACATTTTTAGCAGATTTTTTTTTTCTTTTAATCAAATCTATAAAATGTGTTTTAATAGGGACTACCACACATTTGAAATTACTTTGAGGGGCCTATATGTTAGAGAACCCCCCAAACAAATCTTCCATTTAAAAAGGCACCCCACAAAGGTAGTCAGTCAGGATGTTTGTTAACCCTTCAGGGGCTTCAGAGGAATTACCAAAATGTGGAAGGAAAGTATTAAAAATTTAATTTCTGGGTTGTTTTTTTTTAAAAATATCTTCCAATTTTTTTTTTTATTTTAACAAGGGGTAATACAAGAAAATGGACTCCAGAATTTATATCTTAGAAGTACATAGGCACCCCATTTGTGACCAGAAACTAATGGTTGAGCGCTAGACACAGCTCGGAAAAGAAGGAGCGTTATTTGACTTTTGGAGTGCAAATGTTGCTGGAATACATTGCGGAGAATTCATTTAGTAGTAACTGTGTTGAGTGCACAGGTATTTACCTGAATTAATCATTCAGTTTGTGTTACAGAATGAAAAGTGCAGATATGCCAGTATAGTGCCCCTTGCGTTGTGCCCAGCTTGCACTTCTGGAGGCTCACAACATATAAAATGATGAAGTGGGGCACCCGCTACATCAGTGCCTTAAATATGGAAGTAACGGTGGTTTAGGCACACTGTAGGGCTTAGAAATTTATTGTAAATTTGGATTTTTTTTCCCCAGATTTCCCTGGATATTTAATTTTATTTTGGGATGGGGGATGGGCATGTCATTTTTCCAGAGCCATTGTGCTGTCAGGAACGAGGCCCCCCCCTATATTTTTGTTGGACCTGAGTGGGGCTGTGTTTTGAGGGTATATAACATTTTGGATTTCATTTAAGAGTTAGGGATACCTTGCACGTTGTGACATCGCTAGCATCGGCTAGCGATGCCGAGCGCGATAGTACCCGCCCCCGTCGCACATGCGATATCTTGTGATAACTGCCGTAGCGATAATGTTCGCTACGGCACCTTCACACGCACTTACCTGTCCTGCGACGTCGCTCTGGCCGGCGACCCGCCTCCTTCCTAAGGGGGCGGGTCATGCAGCGTCACAGCGACGTCACACGGCAGGCGTCCAATAGAAGCAGAGGGGCGGAGATGAGCGGGACGTAAACATCCCACCCACCCACCTTCTTCCTTCAGCATAGCCGGTGGACGCAGGTAAGGAGATGTTCCTCGCTCCTGCGGCTTCACACATAGTGATGTGTGCTGCCACAGGAACAATGAACAACATCGTATCTCCAATGAACAACATCGTATCTCCTATTGGTGTGACATTATGAAAATGACCGACACTACACAGATCACCGATTTTCGACGCTTTTGCGATCGTTTATCGGCGCATCTAGGCTTTACATGTTGCGACGTTGTTACCGGCGCCGGATGTGCGTCACTTTCGATTTGACCCCGACGATATCGCAATAGCGATGTCGCAACGTGCCAAGTACCCCTTAGTTCACAGTTATCCTGTGCTCTAGACTGAGCATTTACTTTGGGGTTTCCATCTAAATACCTCCAAAATTGTGATTCAGATGAAACCATTCTCTGTAATGAGACAAATGGAGCTACTTTGGTGGCATCTGTCTTTTCAGAGGAGCACAACAGCATTTGTCAACTGTGCTTTTGCACATGCCTAAAAATATGGGACACCGCTGGGAAGGAGGCCAGATGGAGTCCAAAGTTTCCTTTTTTAATTTATTTGCCAGTCCCTTTCGGGAACTTGAACCTTCGATCCATATAGTGCAATACTATAGCATTGCAGTACATAGTGTAATAGCAGTTTGCCTATGATCCTCTTTCTGCAACTAAGCTTCACTGGAGGGCTGGGAATGCAGCCATGGGGACCTTGAACAGGTCCTTTGTCTGCATTGGTATCTCACTGGCTCACTGCAATCACATCACGGGGGGATGAGAGGGTGATGAGAGCCAGTGCAGTGATCTATAGCACCAACTAAATGGTTAACAGCAGCAATCGGAGCCAGCTCTAGTTGGTGCTGTCACAGGCAGTATCTTCCACTTAGGAAGCAAGATCAGCTCTTAAGCCTGCTTCACACAGCCCTCAGCGATCTGTGACAGAAATGTATATCAGAGGTTGTTAAGGGGTTGGCATGAAACAAATCCTATCAACATAATTTCAGTTCACATGGACATCAGAAAGCGGCACTGTGTGCTCTGGAACCCCCACTATGTGTACTGAATGGCTGCCATTTAATATTACATATCCCCATAAACTGTCCGGCTAAAGTTATGTTCACAGGGCGCCATTTAGACATCGGTGCAGCTGGTGGAGTTTTACCAAGCAAAGCTGTTTCAGGAAAATGCGTGTGGTTGTTTCCTTGAGGAGCTTTGCCATTGTTCTTGTGGTGGAGCTGTCACCAGTAGAGATGAGCGATTCCGTTGAGGCTCGGTTTGCCGGCAACAAATGAGCCTAGCCTCCACAGCCTCGACCGGACTCAAACCCCAGATCATGTCACTGATTGGCAGTTTGAGTCTCCGCCCACAGTCAGCCATAAGAAGTACCATTCCAGGGGATGGTGGGCGGGGTTTTTTAAACTTTTTTGGGGGGTAGCACACTACATGTAATCATGCTGTTGTTATCTCCAGTGTGAGCCGTTAAAACACTGCAAGTAGCTTGCACAGGGCTGAGGACGGAGAGTACCCGAGCACAGTGTTGCTTGTGCGAGCTTTGTTCGCACGTAAAGCACGCGAACCCCAAATCCAAACCCTGATTTTTAAATTTGGCATTCAGTTCGAAAACCGAACCTCAGGTTTGCTCATCTCTAATCCCCAGCATATTTTGCCCTAAGAATGAGAATGTTACTGCTATTGCTTTGACACTGCTGTGCAGTATGTTCACATTCTGGGATGCTTTTTTTTTTCTTTTTCCCCGCAGAATCTGTGCCCATACTGAAGGCAAAATCATATCACATACTGTTCTTTAGATTAGGCCTACATGAGGGACAATTTAGTAATAGTGATAATCCTTATTTACATAGCACTATAGCACTAAGGCTCTGTTCACATTTCCATTTGTATTTCTGTTTTTAGATAAAATCTAATATACTAAGCTGAGTCTGTGTATGTATATGTGTGTGTGTGTGTGTGTGTGTGTGTGTGTGTGTGTGTGTGTATGTCCGCTAAAGGAATCAGCACCGTCGCATTTACAATCACAAAATTTTGCACAGACACCTCATGTGACTTAGGGAACGTCACAGACTATGTTCTGACAAGAAAATTTAAAGCCATGCTTTACAGTTACACTCCAAAAAACATGCCTCCATTAAAGTCAACAGTCTTCTCTCACCTGCACATCAGAGTCCGGCTGCTCAGCTTCATGCTCCATTACCATGATCTGGTTCCGATACTGTATAAAAACATGAAGAGAATCAGTTCTATGCGCACAAAAAGGAAAAGCCTGTTCTAAAAATCACATGTGGCCAAATCCTGGGAAGGAGGCAACAAGAGGACTCAGTCCACCACAGCATTATAAGAGCTGATGTACAAGCCACAGTAGCAGTCTTTTAAGCTCATATTATGGGCTGTGCCTGATGGAAATGCTTTCTGCTATATAACTAGAATCACACTAGAAACTAATCCCTCTACTCTCAAGAGACTTAAGGTACTATATAGGGTATATCCTGTCAAAGCCCCTGGGACACATAAACCCCCTATGAGCAACAAAACAGAAATTGTTTACAGTAAGCTCAACCCCGCTATATTTTGGTGGACCTCCTCTATTTCACTTATCCCTGCATTTAGCAGAATCTGCTCTACATAAGCCAAAATCTCCTATTTGAAGTGACTAGGCGTGAAAAAGGCCTTATTGGGCCGAAACGTTCCCCTGTCACATTTCAATATAAATAAAAATACAAGAATTTTGCAAAGAATAAACCTTGTTTCTTCTTTTTTTGAGAGTGCAATGTTGTAATTTTTGACTTGAATACTGGACTTTGGTCCTCACATTTGCACCTCAACCCCTATATCTGGCCGTGTGCACACCATACTTCTTTCATATCCACCAAGTATGCGGTCCCTTTATGTGCGGTTTTCAATGAAGAAGTGGTCGGAATTGATAAAAAAAAGGAAGCAGAAATATCTCAATGATCACTATGGGATCCATCTCGGTTCTGGTAAAGCATCACTCCATCATTTTTATGTTTAATTTTTAAATTGGTGCTTTAAATCTAAGGGGTACTTTGCACACTACGACATCGCAGGTGCGATGTTGGTGGGGTCAAATTGAAAGTGACGCACATCCGGCATCGCAGGCGACATCGTAGTGTGTAAAGCCTAGATGATACGATTAACGAGCGCAAAAGCGTCGTAATCGTATCATCGATATAGCGTCGGCGTAATCCATAATTACGCTGACGCGATGGTCCGATGTTGTTCCTCGCTCCAGCAGCAGCACACATCGCTGTGTGTGAAGTCGCAGGAGTGAGGAACATCTCCTACTGGCGTCACCGCGGCTCCCGTAGGATATGCGGAAGGGAGAAGGTGGGCGAGATGTTTACATCCCGCTCATCTCCGCCCCTCCGCTCCTATTGGCCGCCTGCCGTGTGACGTCGCAGTGACACCGTACGACCCGCCCCCTTAATAAGGAGGCAGGTCGCCGGCCAGAGCGACGTCCCAGGACAGGTGAGTCCATGTGAAGCTGCCGTAGCGATAATGTTCGCTACGGCAGCTATCACAAGGATTTCGCAAGTAGAAATATGTGCAAGTAAAGTTACAGAATGCACTAGTATTTGATTGGCAGGTGCAACAGGAAGGGAATATATGGGTCGGGCCTTGCTATCTATTCCCGCCCCTGTCTGTCTGCCTGTGCCGGAATTAACGTCTATGACGGCAACAGGGGGAGGAAGGACACGCAGGCAGGATAGCAAGACCCTTGCTTCCTTCTGCTCAGGCAATATTCCCCAACTCTGAGGACTGTTTTTTCCAGCAGGGCAATACGCAATGCCACATAGCTGGGTCAATCAATGTGTGGATGAAGGACCACCACATCAAGACCCTGTCATGGCCAGCCCAATCTCCAGACCTGAACCCCATTGAAAACCTCTGGAATGTAATCAAGAGGAAGATGGAGAGTCACAAGCCATCAAACAAAGAAGAACTGCTTAAATTTTTGCACCGGGAGTGGCATAAGGTCACCCAAAAGCAGTGTAAAAGACTGGTGGAAAGCATGCCAAGACGCATGAAAGCTGTGATTAAAAATCATGGTTATTCCACAAAATATTGATTTCTGAACTCTTCCTGAGGTAAAACATTAGAATTGTTGTTTCTAAATGATTATGAACTTGTTTTCTTTGCATTATTTGAGGTGTGAAAGCAATGCATTTTTTTTGTTATTTTGACTATTTTTCATTTTCAGAAAATAAATACAAAATGTATTGCTTGGAAATTTGGAGACGTTGTCAGTAGTTTATAGAATAAAGGAACAATTTACATTTTACTCAAAAATATACCTATAAAGAGAAAAATCGGAAAAACTGAAAAATTTGCAATGGTCTCTTAATTTTTGGCAGAGCAGTATATGAAAACATGATGGTTGGTTCCCTTTAAGGAGGGAGTGTAAATTATTGGGGTTTTATCCAGCTTTTGCATACAAGCCCAATAATGGCCCAAATTGGTGTTATTCCTATTGCACACAACTGAATATTCTGAAAAGTTACTAAAAAGTAGTTATCCTTTAACAGCAGAATGTATGAAAGTTACCAGAATAACACTGCTCAGATTTGGTTAAGAATACCACTGATTTTATTACATTACATCATTTTTATAGTATTTGGCTTACAATTATTTCATTCTACAAAATATATTCCAGAAAGGAAATTGGACAGCAATGCTCTGGACGTATATTCTATGCAACAAGCCAAAACCCTTAACCTATTTCAGGCAACCTTCCAGAGTGATGACAAGTTTACAGTCTTATCAAGGCAGGTGTTTTTCTTCTAACACCGTTGCATTTAAAGGATTTTATTAGACAGGAGAAAAAGGTGAATAGAATTAATAAAAGGTGAAAAATATATTACAGAGAGAAACATCACCAAGATGGCGATGTGATGGATGACAAAAATGGTAGACATTTAGACTTATGGGTACTTTGCACGTTGCGACATCGCTAGCATCGGCTAGCAATGCCGAGCGCGATAGCACCCGCCCCCGTCGCACATGCGATATGTGGTGATTGCTACCGTAGCGAACATTATCGCTACGGCAGCATCACACGCACATACCTGCTCTGCGACGTCGCTGTGACTGCCGAACTATCCCTCCTTCAAGGGGGAGGTGCGTGCGGCGTCACCGCGACGTCACCAAACGGCCGGCCAATAGCAGTGGAGGGGCGGAAATGAGCGGGACATAACATCCCGCCCACCTTCTCCCTTCCGCATTGCCGTCGGGACGCAGGTAAGGAGATGTTTGTCGCTCCTGCGGGTTTACACACAGCGATGTGTGGACCTGCAGGAACGACAAACAACATCGTACCTGCGGTCGACCCAACATTATGAAAATGACCGACAGCACATAGATCACCGATTTTCGATGCTTTTGCGATCATTTATCTGCGGATCTACACGTTGTGATGTCGTTACCGGCGCCGGATGTGTGTCACTAACGGTGTGACCCCGACGATATTTCGGATGCGATGTCGCAACGTGTAAAGTACCCCATACTGTAGGTAGAGAGCCTGGGAACATTGCATTTATGCATAGAGATCCTTCAACCATAACTTGGGTTATCAGCCAAATCTTTTCAACTGCTAAGTACTCGATTAGTACTGGACTGAAGATTATATTATTATTCATTTGTTTCCTATAAATAAAATTAAGCAATTTTCTAAGTCTAAATAAAGAAAAGAAAAGCCTACCATTTTGATGATGTAGAGTCTGTTTTACTACTTCACATAGCAGATTGTATTGCTGCTTCTGAAGCAAATCTAACAGCACACTTCTCCTAAATGTATCAGCTAGTTTAGATAGTCGTTGTAGTATTCGTTCAATTGCAACTCCATACACTTGTCTACATCAAGCTGACAGATATTGCACACAATATTATTATCAGTAAAACTGGCAAAATTACTGCATACTGCAATGTTTTTCCGCACAGCCCTCAGGTGTAGTGATGAGCGAGCACTACCATTGGGTACTTAAGAGAAGGAAACACTGGGCACTATCCACACTCAGCGGTTAATGGCACACCATATAAATCATTTAGTCCGGTAAACCCGTCAATATACATCAAGTCCCTCCATTTGGTTAAGTACTGGCAGCAGAGAAAAGAAAAAAATATGTGGTACTCATTTCACAGAAAAAACACTTAGGAAAATACAGGAACAGGAAAATAGTAGAACGAAAGGCACTCACTCGTCCGACATGCCATGTGTACCCCCTCCCCCGTGCCTTCACTTGTAACCAGTTGATGGACTGAAAGGTTTTTTTTTTACACACTCATTCCGGTGAGGTCATCAATGACGTGGCGGTTCCGGATAGGCCGCTGGTGATGTCGCTGATGACATGGCACTCCGCTATTGGACCCTGGAGGTGCCATTGTGGTCCACCCTGGGTTTGGGGCGGACCCAGGTTATAAAAGGGGCTGGAGACAACATGGAGGTGTGCAGTCTTCTCATATGCTTGTTCTGAGCACACCTCCATGTATAGAGCCGTTTGCGGCAGAAGCCTTTGTTTGGAAGCGGTAGGTAGGGTTAGGCGAACAGGGCCCGTCACGCCAAGATTCGTGGCTCAGCACATCAGAGTCAGGCGCCGTGTTTCCCTCCTGCTGTTCCATGTTCCAGTCTTGCTGCAGCAGCCCAGTAGCATTAACTGGGCTGAGGCTGCTGCGCCACCTGTCCGGTTGTGCCCCCTACGCTCACGGACAGCGTACCAAAGGACCCCTGTGGTGTTAACAGGGAGTTCCTGGGTTGGGTGTGCGGACCCTGTTATCCTCTTCGGCTTTCCAGTTAACGCTACTGGTGTGAGCACCTGGCCTGACATGTCCTTCACACACGTGGCCAGTTGAGAGCCCTGGTGGCCAGAAACGCTAATCGGGGGACCGCTCGGTCTGACGTGTCGTACACATGTGGCTGACAGGGCGCTTTCGTGGCTGTCTTCCGGTCAACGCTACCTGGTCACCACCCGGCCTGACGTGTTCCCTGCACACGTGGTCGGTGAAGCGCCATAGGTACACTGAAACGCTAACACGGTTGTCGTCCGGTCTGACGTGTCCCTACACACGTGACTGGTTCCCAGGTCCCCTGGGTTATCTCAGAGCCACCCAGCTCTGTATTCTCCTCCTAACCTTCGGGTTGCCAGCAGCATCTTTGTCACCTGGAGCACGGTGGGCCCCGACTGGCGATTGCGATATTTACCACCTTATCCTGATCTGCCAGTCCCCCCGTAACAGGTCTCACATCCAATAAGATGGATTAGAGAGAACAATGTATCATTTTATTCAGCTTCTTATGACCTGCATGCCCGTACAGACGGCTTAGGAGGGTTGATCCTATTGACAGATTGCCAAAAAAATTCATACCTGTCTGCCTGTCACAGGTGTGTCACACTGGACAGACAGTAATGTGGTGTCTGGCTGTAGAACGTTGCAGCATTTAGCTAGACAAACTGCTGCCTTACATTCTCTCCTCTGCTTGGGGTTAATCCCTTTCCCTTTAGGACCCTGTGGATTTCCTCACCTTTCAGCTGTTAATCATCAGCACTTCCCTTTGTGTCCTTAAATACTCTCCTTGGTCTTTGCTGGTGATAGAGTTAAAAGCCTACACAGGCCTTGGATGCAAGTAGTCGGCTTGAATCCATCTGAAGAAACGTTCGTTGTGGTATCTCTCCATCCTGGAGATAAGTTGTTCATTTGCTTTCCAATGTGTGTACTCCCTGTGTCTTCTTTAGAGCTTAGTGACGTTAACTAAGGGTGGCTTTACATGCTGCGATATCCGGCCCGATATCGCTAGCATACGACCCACCCCCATCGTTTGTGCGAAACGGGCATATCGCTGCCCGTCGCGCACAAAATCCGGCACCCCCGTCACACATACTTACCTGCATAGCGACGTCGCTGTGACCGGCGTACCGCCTCCTTTCGAAGGGGGCGGTCCGTTCGGCGTCACAGCGACGTCACTAAGCGACCGCCCAATGAAAGCGGAGGGGCGGAGATGAGCGGGACATAACATCCCGCCCACCTCCTTCCTTCCGCATTGTGGCCGGAGGCAGGTAAGGAGATGATCCTCGTTCCTGCGGCGTCAAACACAGCGATGTGCACTGCCGCAGGAACGAGGAACAACTTCGCCCCTGCGACAGCAGCGATAATTGGGAGTGGACCCCCGTGTCAACGAGGAGCGATTTTGGACGTTTTTGCAACGATCCAAAATCACTCCTAGGAGTCACACGCTACGACATCGCTACAGCGGCCGGATGTGCGTCACAAAATCCGTGACCCCAACGAGATGGCTGTAGCGAAATCGTAGCGTGTAAAGCCTGCTTAAGCGCTCATCCCATCCATTCCCTACCTAAAGCCCATTCAGGGTCAGCCAGGGTCAGGTATCCTGCTCAGCACATAGGTGCAGAACCTATCTAGGGTGGTCAGGGGAGCCAGGGTCCAGCAAAAGGTTTGGTCATGAGTCACCATCTCCCCTTGCCTAGACACAGGGTTTCCCTTCCCTTCCCTGTACGCGTGGTACTTCCCCATACCTAGCGTGAGATTGCCTTACTGGATTTACGGCTGCAGAGAAAGAATGTAGATAACTTAATTTTCTCCCTGTAACCAGTGCTCTAGTAAGTCATGTAGGCATTAATTTATAGCTATTTATCTGCAGATTAGGGGTATATCTGCAGGTAAATAGCATTTCTGCACTTTCCCAAGTTTCCCTTTAAGGTAGCCCGTACCTTAAGGCCCAGTCACACTAAACAACTTACCAGCGATCCCAACAACGATACAACCTGATAGGGATCGCTGGTAAGTTGCTAGGAGGACGCTGGTGAGATGTCACACTAAGCGACGCTCCAGCGATCCCACCAGCAACCTGACCTGGCAGGGATCGCTGGAGCGTCGCTACACGTGGAAGCATGCTGCGCTTAGTAACTAAGGTAAATATTGGGTAACCAACCCGATATTTACCTTGGTTAACAGCGCACACCGCTTAGCTCTGGCTCCCTGCACACCTAGCCACAGTACATATGTGTACTCTGCTACGTGTGCAGGCAGCAGAGAGCCGGCTTCTGCGGACGCTGGTAACCACGGTAAACATCGGGTAACCAAGAAGCCCTTCCCTTGGTTACCCGATATTTACCTTCGTTACCAGCGTCCGCCGCTCTTACACTGCCAGTGCCGGCTCCCTCTTCCCTGCACTCCTAGCCACAGTACACATTGGGTTAATTACCCGATGTGTACTCCAGCTACGTGTGCAGGGAGCAGGAAGCCGGCACTGACAGCTGAGAGCGGCGGACGCTGGTAACGAAGGTAAATATCGGGTAACCAAGGAAAGGGCTTCTTGGTTACCTGATATTTACATTGGTTACCAGCGTCCGCAGAAGCCGGCTCCCTGCTCACTGCACATTCAGTTGTTGCTCTCTCGCTGTCACACACAGCGATCTGTGCTTCACAGCAGGAGAGCAACAACTAAAAAATGGTCCAGGACATTCAGCAACAACCAGCGACCTCACAGCAGGGGCCAGGTTGTTGCTGGATGTCACACACAGCAACATCGCTAGCAACATTGCTGCTACGTCACAAAAGTCGTGCCTCAGCAGCGATGTTGCTTAGTGAGACGTGGCCTTAAGCCACACTGCATGAAAATCGGACCGAGTGGAGTGCGATAAAACATCGCATTCCACTCGGACCAATATTAGCCTATGTGCCAGCACCCATGAGCAATTATTTTCTCGGCCCCAATTGGACCGAGAAAGTAATTGCAGCATGCTGCGACTGTAATGCGAGACTCTTTCTCTCGCACTCATTCAAGTCTATGGGGGAGAGAAAGATCGCAGTGCACTCACGGTACACCGGTGTACCGCGAGTGCAGTGCGAGAATGCAATAGCCGGCTATGGAGGAGAGAGGGAGATAAATCCCTCCCTCTCCTCCTCAGCACTCGCCCGCCCCTCCTCAGAGCCGGCCCATCCCCCACAGCTAAGGTCTGATCGCATGATCGGACCTCAGTCTCAGTGACACTCGCATGACACTCGGCTCCAGCTGTGCCGCCAGCGCAAGCCGAGTGTCATGCGAGGATCGCATTAGTCCCCCTGTGACCCCGGCCTAAAGAGCATGTAAAAAAACTCTCACATTTTTAATGAAATCCAACAAATTACTTTTAGCCCCAAATATATGAATTTAATTAATTGTCTGGAGCTTTAACATTGACAGCCACATCGCTAGCAACATCGCTGCTACGTCACAAAAGTTGTGCCTCAGCAGCGATGTTGCTAGTGATGTTGCTTAGTGTGACGGTACCTTTAGGCGTACTATTTTTCAATGTCAAATAAAGCAATAGCTTATAAGGGCAGTCATCAGGGGGATTGAACCACTTTTTTGAGACTTAAAGTGTGAAGAATATAAATATTGTTTGCCTGCAACCCTGTTTTTGTGCAGCTATTTATTAGAAAACCTCCTGGTTTTTGGCGCATTTCTGCAACAAACACATCTGGAAAAAAGAAATTAGCGTGAACATACCCTTATGGGACGTGAACATGTGATCACTTGTATGATACAGAATATGCAGTGAATTATTGATGCTTAGTGCAGATGATGATGTACTAATGTACTAAGATGGATAAGCTGAGGGATAGTGTTAGGCTGCCAAACCAATCCACTGAAACCCTCTAATTACATCCTAATGGGGGCGCTAATAAAGGATTCCCTATCCACTTTGGTGACACGGCCACAATAAGGATTAAAAATGCTGGGACCGGTGTGAAAACTCGCTGCTAAAGCTGCTGATGGAACAGGCTCAGCTCTTGAGACCACTACTTGCCAGATCCATACTTTTATACAGTTGATTACAGGAAAGGATAAAACTTCTTTGGTGATCTAAGAAAGTTAAGGGGTCATTGTCATGAAGTAAGGGTTAAAGAGTAGGGGGAGTAGACTACAACAGTGATTGTGCAGTAGTAAGAAGAAAAATCAAAACTGCAGCATCAGAAAAATGTCCATTAGATTAACAGGACAGAGCACAAAGCAATTATTTTGTTAATCACTTGTCCCATCTCCGGCCTTAAGGCCACGTCTCCCTAAGCAACATCGCTAGCGACATCGCTGCTGAGTCACGGTTTTTGTGACGCAACAGCGATCTTGCTAGCGATGTTGTTATGTGTGACATCCAGCAACAACCTGGTCCCTGCTGTGAGGTCGCCGGTCGTTGCTGAATGTCCTGGACCATTTTCTTCAAAGGCGATGTCCTGCTGGGCAGGATGCATCGCTGTGTTTGACACTATGTGACAGGGTCCCAATGACAGCAGAGATCGTTATACAGGTTGCTACTGCGACCAGTATCGTTACTGAGTCGCTGGTAAGATCTGACTGTGTGACATCTCACCAGCGACCTCCCAGCGACTTACCAGCAATCCTTATCAGGTCGCATCATTTTCGGGATCGCTGGTAAGTCGCTATCAATCAATGCCAGATTACTCTGGTAAGCCAACAAAAACATATGAAATCACGACCAAGGCAGGGATGGCCAACCTTTTGAGCTTGGTGTGTCAAAATTCGTAAAAAAGAAGCAGAACTTGGGTAGTGTGTCACTTCTCGAAAAATCCATACTTTTTTGTGATATTTGTAGCTATAATACCAAAAAGTTATCTGATAATGACTGCTGGGGGTAGGGAGAGAGAAGATAATGATTATCTCCTTTCCCCCTCCCCCCAGCAGTCATGCCCCCTGTAGTAATAGGCCCATCCTTGTCCCCTGTAGTAATGTGCCCATCCTTGTCCTTTATAGTAATGTGCCCATCCTTGTCTCCTGTAATAATGTGCTCATCCTTGTGCCCTGTAGTAATGTTCCCATCCTGGTTCCCTGTAGTAATGTCCCCATCCTTGTTCCCTGTAATAATGTGCCCATCCTTGTTCCCTGTAGTAATGTGCGCATCCTTGTTCCCTGTAGTAATGTGCCCATCCTTGTTCCCTGTAGTAATGTCCCCATCCTTGTTCCCTGTAGTAATGTCCCCATCCTTGTTCCCTGTAGTAATGTGGGCATCCTTGTTCCCTGTAGTAATGTGCGCATCCTTGTTCCCTGTAGTAATGTGCCCATCCTTGTTCCCTGTAGTAATGTGCCCATCCTTGTTCCCTGTAGTAATGTCCCCCATCCTTGTGCCCTGTAGTAATGTTCCCATCCTGGTTCCCTGTAGTAATGTCCCCATCCTTGTTCCCTGTAATAATGTGCCCATCCTTGTTCCCTGTAGTAATGTGCGCATCCTTGTTCCCTGTAGTAATGTGCCCATCCTTGTTCCCTGTAGTAATGTGCCCATCCTTGTTCCCTGTAGTAATGTGCCAATCCTTGTTCCCTGTAGTAATGTGCCCATCCTTGTTCCCTGTAGTAATGTGCCCCTCCTTGTTCCCTGTAGTAATGTGCCAATCCTTGTTCCCTGTAGTAATGTGCCCATCCTTGTTCCCTGTAGTAATGTGCCCATCCTTGTTCCCTGTAGTAATGTGCCCATCCTTGTTCCCTGTAGTAATGTGCCCATCCTTGTTCCCTGTAGTAATGTGCCCATCCTTGTTCCCTGTAGTAATGTGCTCATCCTTGTTCCCTGTAATAATGTGCCCATCCTTGTTCCCTGTAGTAATGTGCTCATCCTTGTTCCCTGTAGTAATGTGCCCATCCTTGTTCCCTGTAGTAATGTGCCCATCTTGTCCTTTGTACTAATGTGCCCATATATGTTCCCTGTAGTAATGTGTCCATACTTGTCCCCTGTAGTAATGTGCCCATACTTGTCCCCTGTAGTAATAAGCCCATCCTTGTCCTCTATAGTAATGTGCCCATCTTATCCACTGTAGTAATGTGCCCATACTTGTCCCCTGTAGTAATAAGCCCATCCTTGTCCTCTATAGTAATGTGCCCATCTTGTCCCCTGTAGTAATGTGCCCATACTTGTCCCTTGCAGTAATGTTCCCATCTTGTCCTCATCCTGTAGTAATTTGCCCATCTGTGTTCTCTGTAGCAATGTGCCCATCTTGTCCTCCTCCTGTAGTAATGTGCCCATCTTGTCACCCATGTATTGTGTGCATTCTTGTGCTTATCTTTGTCCACTTGTTTTAGCAATACCCCATCCTGTAGTATTGTTCCCTAATTATGCCACATTATGCCGTTTTCACACTCACATTAAAATAAAAAAAAAATACTTCTCACCTGTCCTCCGTTCCCTCTGAGTCATCTTTCCTGCTTCTTGTGGCCCGCAAGCCCCCTGACAATTGCAGCCGTATGCCAGGAGCTGCAGCCATCTGCGCTTTACTTCAGATTTTTGATTTCCGCTGCCGCACACAGGAACTCTCTGCAGAGTTTCACCAAAGGCAGATGCCGGCCAATCAGAGGCCAGCA
Organism: Anomaloglossus baeobatrachus; assembly: GCF_048569485.1. NCBI lineage: Eukaryota > Metazoa > Chordata > Amphibia > Anura > Aromobatidae > Anomaloglossus > Anomaloglossus baeobatrachus. Next base: position 867,841,601 of record NC_134353.1, on the reverse strand, counting down.
GGTGACGTCGTTGAACAGTTTAGTCGCAGATGCAGTTCTCATTAAATCACCGGCAGCCGCGGCTTGTCTTATAGATCGGGATGTAGCCACCTGCCCCTGCCGTGCGTGTCAGCAAAAATGGCTCGGCGTGTCACTACTGACACGCGTGTCATAGGTTAGCCATCACTGTAAGGCAATCTCAGGCAGGTGCCTTAAAATTCAGGAAGGTATAGCACCTAGCTACAATGTGATTTTGCACGACAGAGGCTCATCTACCTCAAGACTCTGCTCCAGCCATCTGGCTAATTCCCTTCCCAGCATCTAATTTCTATTTACTAGCACAGTCCAATTAATTCAGGTGCTATTATACCTTCAACTCGGCTCCTGCAAGGCACCTGATAATAAACTCATCTGTGATATTCCTATGCTGCCCACAGATGCAACTCTTCTATTCCTCTGAGCATCCACACTTCTTCAGCAAGTCGCTGACTGCATATACATTTCTGTTGGTAACCATATCCATGCTGCAAGTTCCTGCCCGTAGAAACGTTTCTACAATCAACCATATCCCAGATGCAAGTTCCTGAGTGCATATTTGACATGTCTATTATCTACATCCCTCCATCAAGTTCCTGACTGCATAAGCGTATCTGCTACGAACCATATCTCTGCTAATAGTTGCTGACTGCATGTCACTGCTATCAACTGTATCCCTGCTCTAAGGGGCCCTTTGCACACTACGGCATTGCAGGTGCGATGTCAGTGGGGTCAAATCGAAAGTGACGCACTTCCGGCGTCGCTCTCGACATCGTAGTGTGTAAATCGTTTTAACTACGATTACCGAGCGCAAAAGCGTCTGTATCGTATGACCGGTGTAGTGTTGGTCATTTTCATTATTTTGGCTGCAACGACGGTAAGATGTTGTTCCTCGTTCCTGGGGCAGCACACATTGCTGTGTATGAAGTCGCAGGAGCGAGGAACATCTCCTACTTGCGTCCCGTCTGCAATGCGGAAGGAAAGAGGTGGGCGGGATGTTTACGTCCCGCTCATCTCCGCCCCTCCGCTTCAATTGGCCGCCTGCGGTAGCTGTGACGCCACACGACTCGCCCCCTTAGAAAGGAGGCGGGTCGCCCGCCAGAGCGACGTCGCAGGGCAGGTAAGTGCATGTGAAGCTGCCGTAGCGATAATATTCGCTACGGCTGCTATCACAAGATATCGCAGCTGCGACGGGGGCGGGGACTATCGCGCTCGGCATCGCAGCATCGGCTAGCGATGTCGTAGTGTGCGAAGGGCCCCTAAGTATCTGACTGCATATTTGTGTTTGCTATTAACCATAGATCTGCTGCAAGTTTCTAACTATAGATAAAAGTCTGCTATTAACCATATCACTTTCGCTAAGAATATCCCTGCTGCAAGTGCCAGACTATATATTAATCTTTGCTATTAACCTTACTATATAAACATATCTGATACTAAAAATATCCTTGTTAATATTAACCAAATCCCTGCTGCAAGTTCCTGATTGCATAAATCACTTTGCTATTAACCATATGCCAGTTGCAAGTTTCTGAATGCATATATGACTTTGTTATTAACCATAGCTCTGCTGCAAATTCCTGACAGTATATTCACCTTTGCTATTAACCTTATCCTGCTGCAAGTTCCTGACTGCATATACGTCACTGCTACTATTCATATTTTGGTCGCTATTCCACTAGATCCCTGCTGCAAGCTCTTGACTTCATATACATCTCTGCTATTTACCTTTTCACTGCTGTAAGTACCTGACTACATATACAGTTATGATCGAAAGTGTTGACATCCTTTAAATTGTTTCATAAAATAAAGTATCCTCCCAGACAATTATTGAAATTACATGTTATAAACATGTTTATTTTTTTGTGTGTATTGAAACAACACAAAAAAGAGGAAAAAAGGCAAAATTGGACATACAGGGACAAGCAAAAGGGTAACAAAAATTTGATCTTTTGACTTTCAGGCTCTATAGCTCACCATACACTTCACATGTAAGCATGAGACTACCTTAATTATAAAAAAAAACCAAAAAAAAAAACCAACAACAAACAAACAAATAATCAGCTCATCGTAGGTGCTGTTAATCTCCACATGCTGATGGTAGATGTCCGGACTGTGTAATAGATGAACGAATCCACATGACTGGTGTCCATGGAATGCAAAAAGGAAAAGAAAGTATTGCATCCAGCACCAATAGTAAAACTCTCATTTATATCCAAATTTTTAAAAAATTAGTGAGATAAAAAATAAAGCACGAACGCATTTCAGATAAAGTCCTTCGTCGTGTATATATACAGTGCCTACAAGTAGTATTCAACCCCCTGCAGATTTAGCAGGTTTGATAAGATGCAAATAAGTTAGAGCCTGCAAACTTCAAACAAGAGCAGGATTTATTAACAGATGCATAAATCTTACAAACCAACAAGTTATGTTGCTCAGTTAAATTTTAATAAATTTTCAACATAAAAGTGTGGGTCAATTATTATTCAACCCCTAGGTTTAATATATTGTGGAATAACCCTTGTTTGCAATTACAGCTAATAATCGTCTTTTATAAGACCTGATCAGGCCGGCACAGGTCTCTGGAGTTATCTTGGCCCACTCCTCCATGCAGATCTTCTCCAAGTTATCTAGGTTCTTTCCGTGTCTCATGTGGACTTTAATCTTGAGCTCCTTCCACAAGTTTTCAATTGGGTTAAGGTCAGGAGACTGACTAGGCCCATGCAACACCTTGATTTTTTCCCTCTTGAACCAGGCCTTGGTTTTCTTGGCTGTGTGCTTTGGGTCGTTGTCTTGTTGGAAGATGAAATGATGACCCATCTTAAGGTCCTTGATGGAGGAGCGGAGGTTCTTGGCCAAAATCTCCAGGTAGGCCGTGCTATCCATCTTCCCATGGATGCGGACCAGATGGCCAGGCCCCACAGCATGATGCTGCCACCACCATGCTTGACTGTAGGGATGGTATTCTTGGGGTCGTATGCAGTGCCATCCAGTCTCCAAACGTCACGTGTGTGGTTGGCACCAAAGATCTCGATCTTGGTCTCATCAGACCAGAGAACCTTGAACCAGTCTGTCTCAGAGTCCTCCAAGTGATCATGAGCAAACTGTAGACGAGCCTTGACATGACGCTTTGAAAGTAAAGGTACCTTACGGGCTCGTCTGGAACGGAGACCATTGCGGTGGAGTACGTTACCTATGGTATTGACTGAAACCAATGTCCCCACTGCCATGAGATCTTCCCGGAGCTCCTTGTTGTCCTTGGGTTAGCCTTGACTCTTCAGACAAGCCTGGCCTCGGCACGGGTGGAAACTTTCAAAGGCTGTCCAGGCCGTGGAAGGCTAACAGTAGTTCCATAAGCCTTCCACTTCCGGATGATGCTCCCAACAGTGGAGACAGGTAGGCCCAACTCCTTGGAAAGGGTTTTGTACCCCTTGCCAGCCTTGTGACCCTCCACGATCTTGTCTCTGATGGCCTTGGAATGCTCCTTTGTCTTTCCCATGTTGACCAAGTATGAGTGCTGTTCACAAGTTTGGGGAGGGTCTTAATTAGTCAGAAAAGGCTGGAAAAAGAGATAATGAATCCAAAACATGTGAAGCTCATTGTTCTTTGTGCCTGAAATACTTCTTAATACTTTAGGGGAACCAAACAGAATTCTGGTGGTTTGAGGGGTTGAATAATAAATGACCCTCTGAATAAACTTTTCACAATTTAAAAAAGAAAAAAAAAAAAAAAAGAAATAACATTCTTTTTTGCTGCAGTGCATTTCACACTTCCAGGCTGATCTACAGTCCAAAAGTCACAATGCCAAGTTAATTCCGAATGTGTAAACCTGCTAAATCTGCAGGGGGTTAAATACTACTTGTAGGCACTGTAAGACTAAGGACTTTGTCAGAAATGCGTTAGTGCTTTTTTTTATCACACTATTTTTAATTTTTTTTAATAAACACGAGTTTTACTATTGGTGCCGGATACAATATTTCCTTTTCCTACCTTAATTTTATAGACAATCATCTTGGTTTTTTCATACATAAATTTGACTTGCAACTATCTATCATATGATTAGTTCTGCAGATTCTTGTCAAGTCACTACATTGTTACTGTTTTACTCCTAAAAACCAAATTTTATATTTTTATTATTTTGTTAGTATTTTGTAAGTCCACCTTTGACTTTCTTCCTGAATCCTTCTGGGCTTCTGATCAGATTCATGCATGTCAAAAACAAAATCTGAGCAAAGGTCTCTTCCCAATATTAGTGCATACTGGTCGACTCACTTGGGTATCACACATCTTATTCTTCAACTCTACCCACAGGTGATCGATTGGGTTGAGGGTCTGGGGACTGTAGGGGCCTACCAGCTCCTCTACTTCATTGTCATTGAATCATTTCTTCGCCAATCTCAACGTATGCTTTGGGTCATTGTCCTGCTGGAACACTATGTTGGCCTTTTCATACCCTAAGAACTTGAGTGTACGAAGTAACTCATCTTGTAAGATATTCACATAAGTTCTCGCTCTTGTATCCTTCTTCTAGATACTAGGATGCTGCGGAGACCACCATCGATCCTGATCAAGAAACTGATGCCTTTTGAAACAACCCCATATCCTCAGGCTCCCTCCACCAAACTTGACAGTCCCTTCTATTTGTTGATCTGTAAGCCCTTTTTCACTTGTTTCTTCTAGTCTCATTTGCACCCATCAGGAGTCTAGTCTATTGACTTGTCTCATTGATTCAAATCACCCATTTCTAATCTTCTACTGTCCACTTTTCTTACTCTTTTGGCAAACATGAGAAGATGCTTCTTATGAGGACATTGAAGTCAAAGCTTCTCGCCTTTTTTCGGGCCACCATTCCAAACTTGTGTAATGGGCATCGTTCTGTGTTTGCATGGATGTCTGTGATCTCACTATTACAAAGCATACAAGCCGCCTCCACTGCTGTGTTTGTTGACTTAAAATTGATAGACCTTGTGATGAGCCGACCTGTTGACTTCAGTATTTTGCCTGGGCGTCCACCTCTTGGCTTTTGAATGGACGGACTTCATTCGTATTCTTTCTACTGTCATGGCACTCACAGGATGCAATTTGGCAATTTTCTTGGCCTAGAGACGACTATTGATTAGCTGGGATTAGCTGGATGATGCTGTTTCTCTTGTTTTGGGAAATCTTCATGGCTGTTTCTCGATTCGAACCAGTGACCTTTCGCTTGGGAATCAACCTAATAAAAGACTGAGTTATTAGGGAATGTGATATCAGATTGTAGTTTATAGCATACAGGAAGAAAATGGTTTTTCAAACAACAGGAGCAAAACAGTAACAATGCAGGGATTTTACAAGAAGCTGCATAACTAATCATATGCTAAATAGTTGCAAGTCAAATGTATGCATGAGACAGACACGTCACTGTAATTTCACACAAACCTTGAAAAATGGACTGGAAAAAATTGTTGGCACCCTCAACTTAATATTTGGTCGCACACCCTTTGGAATGTATAACTACGATCAATCGCTTCCTATAACTGTCAACAAGCTTCTTGCACTTCTCAACTGGAATTTTGCCCGACTCTTCTTTTACAAACTGCTCCAGGTCTCTCATATTTGAAGGCGCTTTCTCCCAACACCAATTTTAGGATCTCTCCGCAGGTATTCAATAGGATTTAGATCCAAACTCTTTGCAGGAAACTTCAGAACTCTCCAGCGCTTTGTTTCCATCCATTTCTGGGGGCTTCTTGGAGTATGTTTGGGATCGATGTCCTGCTGGAAGACCCCTGACCTAACATGCAAACCCAGTGAGTCCAGAGCTTTAAGAATTCCCAGAATGCCATCGGTCTTGACCAGTTTCAGAGTGTGGGGAAAAAAAGGAGGATAGTTAGGAAGAGATGGAGCACAGAGAACTTTGTCAAAGAAATTACCAAAGTGTCTACCGCAAAGGAGATAGCTAACAAAGTTGGGAGCGTGTGATTGAGAGAAGAAGTAAAGAGTTCCAAGTCAATGCTGACCCAACAAAAGGCAGAACTGGCTACAGTCTTCTGGCAGAAAAGCCTATTCTCTAGGAGCTTCTCATCCAAGAAAGTCTATGGCCCAGTTTTCCATGCCAGGTATGTGAATTTCAGAGTATTAAAATGTATAGCTACATCCTGTGTATAATTCTGTCAATTTCCTTCTTGGCTGAGGGTCTCCTAATGCCCCCCTGACAGTGCAGGTAGGCCACTGTAGTCATTCTGTCCATCTGCATTCAAAGATGGTGGTCCCTGAGAAGGGATGACCTTAGGCTCTAAGGTATGATTGACTCAAAGGTTCATATGGAAGTGGGACTTCACCAGAGACCCTGAGGGGAGTGATGGTTGAACACTGCCCCTCCAGCCTGAAAGACCGGCTTCGTTCATCACCATCTGTCATTTCACTGATATCTCTGTCTGCAATCCTGTGACCGAAATAAAGTGCATGTTAGTGGAATTGCCGGTGGTGAGTGCCGCTTTTCTTGCGCTCCTCTGAATTTTCATGATTTTTCAAAAGTATTAAGTTGAGCATTGCAAGATATGGCTATAATAACCTGGATATTTTTTGTTTGATACAATATCCTTGCAATTGGGTGTGGTGATGGTGCTGGAAATTTTTTCCTTTGGTTCTTGATCAGCAGCTCGAACCCACATCTACAGACTGGCAGTGGGAAGTGGTTGGACGTTAGATATTTTTCCCACACATTTCATCCCCTTCCGGTTTTGATAAGGTAAAGCTTTCCATTGGATTTTCTCTGTGTGTATCACTCCTCTATTCATATGCAATAAAAATCCATTTACTGTGCAACATAGCTTTCCACCACCGCGTTTCAGATGCTTCATGTATTCCTAATCCAGGACTAAGAATGCCTGCAATGCTCGAAACACCATACTGGTGTATAAATGGATCTTAATTGCATGGACAGCACGGTGGCTCAGTGGTTAGCACTGCAGTCTTGCAGTGCTGGTGTTCTGGGTTCAAATCCCACCAAGGACACTATCTGCAAGGAGTTTGTATGTTCTCCCCGTGTTTGCGTGGGTTTCCTCCGGGTTCTCTGGTTTCCTCCCACACTCCAAAGACATACAGATAGGGAATTCAGATTGTGAGCCCCAATGGGGACAGTATTTCCAATGTATGTAAAGCGCTGTGGAATTAATAGAGCTATATAAGTGAATAAATATTATAATTATAATATTATTTGAAGAAAGGTGTGATTTTTACATTACTGGATCAGCTGGACAATACTTACCTTTCCTCAGTTCTGATTAACACCCAGCAATGGTGAAGTCTCAGGCTCTCCAGGAACAAGAAAAGTAGTTGGATGATCTGATGTTTTCTACATATTTCTAAAGAGCTTCTCTGTTTTAGAAAAATAAAGCTTAAAGGGGTATTTCCTTCAAGTGACGGCACATCACCAAGTTATACCAGCACTTTTTGATCTTGGGGGGTTGAACCTCTGGACCCTGTTTGATCTGGATAATAAGCATTTCCAAGCTGAGTCAGTACCATAGCCTTTTCACATTTTTCCCAACATATCGGTGCTCTAAACATTTGTTGTGTCGGGAACTAAAACCATACACAGTGGAACCTTGGTTTACGAGAACAATCTGTTCTGGGAGTGTGCTTGTAAACCAAGTTATTCGTCTAGCAAAGCAAGATTTCCCATAGGAAATCATTGCAATGCAGATAATTCACTCCACAACTTGTTCAATGTCCAATCCTGGTCCCCTATTGTGCCATTCCACACACGTACAAACACACACACACACATATTATGCTCACCTTACCTTCCGTTCCCTCACCGTCCTCCTGGTTCTTGTAGTTCGCCGGTATAGGATGTGTATCGGGTAACCATCGCAACCGATGGTGGACCTTCCGCTGCCAGCGCTCTGATGTCAAAGGCAGGAGCCGCTTGCCTCTGATTGGTCTGCGCTCTGCCTTTGAGTAGCGGCTGACAGCGGAAGTTTCTCCATCGTCGCGATGGTTACCAGATACACATACTCTACCGGCGAACTACAAGAACCGGGAGGCCGGCGATGGAACGGAAGGTAAGGTGAGCATAATATGTGTGTGTGTGTGTGTGTGTGTGTGTGTTTGTGCGTGTTTGTGCGTGTTTGTGCAGACTGCAAGAGCAGGTCAGAGCGTGGTGGAGGTACGGAACCGGAAGTGTGTGCGGTGAGCAAAGCTTGCTCATACACTTAGTTAGAAATTTACAGCAAGCTTTGCTCGTATAGCGAAATGCTCGCAAACCAGTTTACTCGTAAACCGAGGTTCCACTGTACATCTATAGGGACAACAGCATTTATCCTGCACAGATGATGGTTGCTGAAGGGAAATCCAACCTCACAGATGCTTTTATTCTAAGGAAAGATAAGCTGCTGCCATAGATCTCGATCTATGTCTTACACCCCATTGAGAATACATAGATACATACATACATCTTTCAAAAATCTTTTAAGGAAGGAAGCAAATCCATGTACATACATGTCAGATGAAAGTAATACAATAACAGAGGAGATGCGCAAATATAGTCCACCCCTTCCCCAATGGGAAGGGGCGACGATAGCATTCTCGCAGTGAGAATACATATGTTGAGGAGAGCCATAAAATGAAATACTTAATTAACCTCTGGACATAGAGCATTGTGGGAAATATGTCGATTTGCCTTACATAATTCAGGTTTCAGATCATATACATGACACAGATATAAAGGTGGCTGTCATTGCCTGTTTCTCCACACCTTGCCTGGAATGCAAGGAATGTCCAGGTGTAAGAAGATACCATATAAGAGAAGATCAACCCAAAGATCAGATGACATTACAGACCAGACCATCCAGCATGGATCCACCAGATGACGTCCCTCCCATCACCTTCGCCATGGATCCATCCAATGATGTCATAGACCCGCCTACAATGACGCCTACCAATCAGCTCATGGACTAATACATTGTTCGACCCACTGACCAATGAACACATCCGGACATGCCCCTTTGCAAGGTTATATCAGAGCAAGCTCAGTTGTAATAAAGCAGAGCATGGGCTGACTTCTGTCGAGGAAAGATGAATATCCGACTGTGTCTGATCTCATTTTTCAAGCATGCACTCGACCCACACCAATTAGGCCAGGCAGTAGGCAACTAGTGATCTCTGGTTAAGAGTTCACCTTAACACATACATCTTTGATAGAACCCATTTTCCATGCATATTGGGGGAATTAAGAAGAATTGCAGCTGCCCAAACAAGAGACCTCCACATAGGATGTATGTCAAGTGTAGCATACAAGAAGAGAGTTCTCTATCTCATGTGGATAATACGAGCACCAGACACTGGGGTGGTCACCATACAGGTTTATATTGACATACCTGCACAATTTGAGCCCGTATTTCATCACACTGTTGCTGCAATTCCTCACTACCTCGCATGGTAGGCGCCAGCAAGTCGGGGGGGAGGTCATGCTGGTACACAGACATGTGTCGTGCAAGACGTTCAGTCTGAAAATGAAAAGAACATTTTTTTGGCAAATATTGCAATCAGTCATTTAGATGTAGAGGACAAAAACATATTAAAAATATCATATCCAATAGTAGATATCAATCTAACTCTTATTTTACAATGTGTCTTCTGTACATCAGTGGATTACTGCGCTGTGTCTATGATGGAGGCTGGAGCGCAGCATCTAATTAGATAAAAGGGTCTTCATTTCCTCTATCAATCCCCTCTGGCCCCTGCTGGTGATGGCACGGGCACAGCTTCCGACCCACGCCTCATTGCTCGGCAAGGCGCAGTCAGGTCAATGGTAAAGTTCTTCTAATGCTGTTTTCATGTGCATTTTGGGTTACATTGCAGAAATGCAAAGACAAACAAGATTCAAGAGGTCCGTCACTGTATGTGGTATGGTTTAGAGACTTCCTTGTATTATTCAGAGTAGGTTGTACCCCCCCCAGACTAAAATTTCTAAAAAACAGAACACAGCCCTGTTCACCTTGGTGTAACCAATTATTTAGTATGTACAGATTTTTTTTTTTAACGGGATGCATTTTTATTATTATTATTATTATTTTCCCATCCCTGGCTTACTCAAATTTTCTGTCTTTTTTATAGACACAGGCAGCAACAGATTGGCTACAGATAGGGGGAGGAGGTGATCTATAACATCCCCCTTGGGAGTGGTGGCTCCTGTGTTATCCGCTGTATGTAGAGGTGTTACCTATTGTTTAATCCTGTCTGTGATGATAATAACTGCTGAAAAGTCTTCGGTACAGAACAGGAATGGTAAGAGTAGTATTAAAGGGTTTTTATCATTCAACGTGTTAGAGAATACAATCTGTTTTGTTCTTATAGAAACCATCTTGTCTTATAACTGAATGATGTTATAGGGCTCAGCTAACACTGATGGGCGGGGAAGTTTCACATTTCTATACACACCCCTTTGGCTCTTATTGGTGCATAGTTCTGAGAAGTTATTTCTTTGTTTGGGATACTATATAAACTGGTCACATGATGTAATAAAGCAGAAACTTTCAGAACACCACAAGGCATGTGTGCTGCAATGATTTCCCGAGCGCTTATAAAAAAAATATTACTAATTTGGAGTTCCAATGGCATAGAAAGAGTGTATTTTGCTCACAAATGTATCAGCTATCCAATAGGTAGGTGGTAGCTTGCTAATTAGTGTGGGTTCAAATGCTGGGACTGTCACTGATCCCAAAAGGGGGCTCTATAAAGCACCGTGTCAATGGGACAGTGGCCAGGAAGGAGCAGCACCACTCCATTAATTCTCTATGGGCCTGTCGGAAAAAGCTGAGCACTGCAGTAAGTGATCTCCAGCAGTCTCTCAGAGAATGAATGGAGCGGTGGTGCGCACATCCGGCCACCACCCCATTCACATGAGCCTCTGTATAGCCCTGTTCTTAGGATTGATGGACATCCCACTGGTCAGACCTCACTGATCAGATTCACAGCTAAAGATGGCGGCCGCTGTGAGAAATCCGAAACATTATGGTATATATAAAAAAAAAACAAATGGTGAAAATGCAAATTACAAAATAAAGGTTAAAACATCAACAATGTTTTTTAAAATTCATTTTACATAAAAACCTCATTTAAACTACAGGTACATCTCTGACACCAGATTCCCTTTAATGATGAGTGCACTGACTTGTCATGGATGTGCTGAGCATAGTGCAGCAGATGATGTGCTTTTCTACCCATCAGGGACATCTGATGAAAAACATAACCGTGACACCAATGTGAACAGATCCATAAGTATAAACAGTGTGTTTGTGTTGCAACATTTCTTTTTTACATTGCTTACCTCTTTCAGGAGTTCATCCAGGCTGTCCTGCAAACCGGAAAAAATAAATAAAATCAATATGAGTAAGGTATTGGAAATCAGCCCTGGTCCTATCATTTTCTGTCTACATCCACCTGTATATCTCCATGGAAAAAACTACAAACAAAGCTTGTGTAGACTGATCCTAACTTCATCCCCCATTCCTTCTGTTGCCTTCCTTTTCTTGGTGTAGACATGTATGTCTACATAAAAGCTGGGGCCACCAAAACGAAAGGTAGCAGACGGGACCTGGAACTATTAAAGGAGTTGTCCGGTCTAAATTCACAAGTCTGCAGTCACCCAATGTGTCGTACTATATGACTGCAGATTAATCAGTGTGTGCATAAAAGCTGAGTAAGATTCTGGGATCCAGACAAATTCTTGCATCTTTCATCCAGCCACTGACATTTCTGGATTGTGAGTCATGGGGAAAAGCAAAAGAATTGTCAACGGATCTATGGGAAAAGATAGTTGAACTGTATAAAACAGGAAAGGAATACAGGAAGATATCCACGGAATTGATCCTGCCAGTCAACAGTGTTTAAACTGTCAACCAAAAAATTGAGTTTTCAAACAACATTTGTTATGCTGAATCAAATTAGTATTTTTATTTATCAGTTCATCACTTTAAAGTTTATGATACAATATTAGTAGAAAAATACATTTTATTTATATAATGCTGGTCAGACATATTTATAATTAAAAAACACCCTACCCCATAAAACCAAAGAAACACAGACTGGTGCAGTGTGGTATAATAGAAAAATTCATCAAAGCAAACTTTTAGCGCAGTTGTCCAGACCGATGGGTATACAGAAAGTTGAAAGTGTGACATCTACCACAGAATTAATGACATAAAGTGCTAGTGCAGCATTACAGCATGGGAAAAGGACAGCCGATTTTATATTGAATATACAGATATACACCATAAACGTTATATTTGGAGAAGTGTCAACAAGTCTTATGATGAAAGGAACACCATTCCTACTGTAAAGCACGGAGGTGGATTGCTGATGATGTGGGGACGTGTGAGCTACAAAGGCACAGGAAATTTGGTTAAAGTTGAAAGAAAGATGAATGCAGCACATTATGAGCAAATACTGGAGGCAAATTTGCACTCATCAGCCTGGAAGCTGTGCATGGGACGTACTTGGACGTTCCAACATGACAGCGATCCAAAACACAAGGCCAAGTAGACCTGTCATTGGCTACAGCCAGGGCCGTATTTACCATTAGGCACCCGTGGTCCGGTGCCTAGGGCGGCAGATTGTGAGGGGCGGCACCTTCTGGCAGCAAAAAAAAAAAAAAAAAAAAAAATTTTTTTTTTTTTTTTTTTTTTTTACATTTTTTTTTTTTGTGGCCGCCGAGCACAGGAAGCTGATTGACCCCGGAACTGCCGGCGCCTGCACTTCCGGGGTCACAGGCGCGCGCCAATCAGCTTCTTCCTCTGTGCTGCGTCCACTGCTGTGTGGACGTCACATGCAGAGCTCACAGCAGGACGCCGCGGAGGACGTGATGGAAGCCGGTGTCAGAAGAGGATACTCACGTGAGCCAGGAAGATGGCGGCGGGCACTGGAGCAGGTAAGTGGATTCATAAGGAGCGTGGGAGTGTCTCTAATGCAGACCGGAGATCTGCGCATGCGGGGGGGGGGGGGAGGCGGCAAAGGCAGATACTGGAGGGAGGCAGAGGCTGAGACTGGGGGGAGGCTGGAGGGAGGCAGAGGCTGAGACTGGGGGGAGGCTGGAGGGAGGCAGAGGCTGAGACTGGAGGGAGGCAGTGGCTGAGACTGGGGGGAGGCTGGAGGGAGGCAGAGGCTGAGACTGGAGAGAGGCAGAGGCTGAGACTGGGGGGAGGCTGGAGGGAGGCAGAGGCTGAGACTGGAGGGAGGCAGAGGCTGAGACTGTGGGGAGGCTGGAGGGAGGCAGAGGCTGAGACTGGGGGAGGCTGGATGGAGGCAGAGGCAGAGACTGGGGGGAGGCTGGAGGGAGGCAGAGACTGGGGGAGGCTGGAGGGAGGCAGAGGCTGAGACTGGGGGGAGGCTGGAGAGAGGCAGAGGCTGAGACTGGGGGGAGGCAGAGGCAGACTGGGGGGAGGCTGGAGGGAGGCAGAGGCTGAGACTGGGGGGAGGCTGGAGGGAGGCAGAGACTGGGGGGAGGCTGGAGGGAGGCAGAGGCTGAGACTGGGGGGAGGCTGGAGGGAGGCAGAGGCAGAGACTGGGGGGAGGCTGGAGGGAGGCAGAGGCAGAGACTGGAGGGAGGCAGAGGCTGAGACTGGAGGGAGGCAGAGGCTGAGACTGGGGGGAGACTGGAGGGAGGCAGAGGCTGAGACTGTGGGGAGGCTGGAGGGAGGCAGAGGCTGAGACTGCGGGAGGCTGGAGGGAGGCAGAGGCAGAGACTGGGGGGAGGCTGGAGGGAGGCAGAGGCAGAGACTGGGGGGAGGCTGGAGGGAGGCAGAGGCTGAGACTGGGGGGAGGCTGGAGAGAGGCAGAGGCTGAGACTGGGGGGAGGCTGGAGGGAGGCAGAGGCTGAGACTGGGGGGAGGCTGGAGGGAGGCAGAGGCTGAGACTGTGGGGAGGCTGGAGGGAGGCAGAGGCTGAGACTGCGGGAGGCTGGAGGGAGGCAGAGGCTGAGACTGGGGGGAGGCTGGAGAGAGGCAGAGGCTGAGACTGGGGGGAGGCTGGAGGGAGGCAGAGGCTGAGACTGGGGGGAGGCTGGAGGGAGGCAGAGGCTGAGACTGGGGGGAGGCTGGAGGGAGGCAGAGGCTGAGACTGGGGGGAGGCTGGAGGGAGGCAGAGGCAGAGACTGGAGGGAGGCAGAGGCTGAGACTGGGGGGAGACTGGAGGGAGGCTGAGACTGTGGGGAGGCTGGAGGGAGGCAGAGGCTGAGACTGGGGGGAGGCTGGAGGGAGGCAGAGGCAGAGACTGGGGGGAGGCTGGAGGGAGGCAGAGGCAGAGACTGGGGGGAGGCTGGAGGGAGGCAGAGGCTGAGACTGGGGGGAGGCTGGAGAGAGGCAGAGGCTGAGACTGGGGGGAGGCTGGAGGGAGGCAGAGGAAGAGACTGGGGGGAGGCTGGAGGGAGGCAGAGACTGGGGGGAGGCTGGAGGGAGGAAGAGGCAGAGACTGGGGGGAGGCTGGAGGGAGGCAGAGGCAGAGACTGGGGGGAGGCTGGAGGGAGGCAGAGACTGGGGGGAGGCTGGAGGGAGGCAGAGGCTGATACTGGGGGGAGGTTGGAGGGAGGCAGAGGCTGAGACTGGAGGGAGGCAGAGGCTGAGACTGTGGGGAGGCTGGAGGGAGGCAGAGGCTGAGACTGGGGGAGGCTGGAGGGAGGCTGAGACTGGAGGGAGGCTGAGGCTGAGACTGGGGGGAGGCTGGAGGGAGGCAGAGGCAGAGACTGGGGGGAGGCTGGAGGGAGGCAGAGGCAGAGACTGGGGGGAGGCTGGAGGGAGGCTGAGGCTGAGACTGGAGGGAGGCTGAGGCTGAGACTGGAGGAGGCTGAGGCTGAGACTGGAGGGAGGCTGAGGCGGAGACTGGAGGGAGGCTGAGGCGGAGACTGGGGCAGGCTGAGGCTGGGGGGAGGCAAAGGCTGAGACTGGGGAAGAGAGGCTGATGCTGAGGGAAGATAGAGGCTGATGCTGGGGGAGAGAGGCTGATGTTGGGGGAGTGGGAGAGAGGGGCTAATGCTAGAGACAGAGGACAAGGGATGAGGGATAGTGCAATGACAAAATCGATTGGGTGGGGGGAGTGTAAGGACTCAGAATAAGAGGGGGCAGCATTGGGAGCTCATTGTGAAGAAGGGGCAGCATGTGTGGGATCAGTATGGAGTGGAGCAATGTAGGGGAGTCAATATCAAGAGTGAGGTAGTGTGTGTGGGGGGGGGTCTCAGCATAAGCGTTAGTGTGGTGGTCTTAGCATGAGTGGGGCAACATGAAGGTCTCATTATGGAAAAGAGGAAGGCAGCATTAGGAGCTCATGGAGAGGGACAGCATGCATGGGACATTGTGAGAAGGGGGCAGCATGCATGGGACACTGAGGAGGGGGCAGCATGCATGAGACATTGTGAGGAGGGGGCAGCATGCATGGGACATTGTGAGAAGGGGGCAGCATGCATGGGACACTGAGGAGGGGGCAGCATGCATGAGACATTGTGAGGAGGGAGCAGCATGCATGGGACATTGTGAGGAAGGAGCAGCATGAATGGGACATTGTGAGGAGGGAGCATCAAGCATGAGACATTGTGCGGAGGGAGCAGCATGCATGGGACATTGTGAGGAGGGAGCAGCATGCATGGGACATTGTGAGGCGGGAGCAGCATACATGAGACATTGTGAGGAGGGGGCAGCATGCATGAGACATTGTGAGGAGGGAGCAGCATTCATGGGACATTGTGAGGAGGGAGCAGCATGCATGGGACATTGTGAGGAGGGGCAGCATGCATGGGACATTGTGAGGAGGGAGCAGCATGCATGGGACATTGTGAAGAGGGGGCAGCATGCATGGGACATTGTGAGGAGAGAGAAGCATGCATGGGACATTGTGAGGAGGGGGCAGCATGCATGGGACATTGTGAGGAGGGGGCAGCATGCATGGGACATTGTGAGGAGGGGGCAGCATGCATGGGACATTGTGAGGAGGGGGCAGCATGCAAGGGACATTGTGAGGAGGGGGCAGCATGCAAGGGACATTGTGAGGAGGGAGCAGCATGCATGGGACATTGTGAGGAGGGGGCAGCATGCATGGGACATTGTGAGGAGGGGGCAGCATTCATGGGACATTGTGAGGAGGGGGCAGCATGCATGGGACATTGTGAGGAGGGGGCAGCAAGCATGGGACATTGTGAGGAGGGAGCAGCATGCATGGGACATTGTGACGAGGGAGAAGCATGCATGGGACATTGTGAGGAGGGGGGCAGCATGCATGGGACATTGTGAGGAGGGAGCAGCATGCATGGGACATTGTGAGGAAGGAGCAGCATGCATGGGACATTGTGAGGAGGGAGCATCAAGCATGAGACATTGTGCGGAGGGAGCAGCATGCATGGGACATTGTGAGGAGGGAGCAGCATGCATGGGACATTGTGAGGCGGGAGCAGCATACATGAGACATTGTGAGGAGGGGGCAGCATGCATGAGACATTGTGAGGAGGGAGCAGCATTCATGGGACATTGTGAGGAGGGAGCAGCATGCATGGGACATTGTGAGGAGGGGCAGCATGCATGGGACATTGTGAGGAGGGAGCAGCATGCATGGGACATTGTGAAGAGGGGGCAGCATGCATGGGACATTGTGAGGAGAGAGCAGCATGCATGGGACATTGTGAGGAGGGGGCAGCATGCATGGGACATTGTGATGAGGGGGCAGCATGCATGGGACATTGTGAGGAGGGGGCAGCATGCATGGGACATTGTGAGGAGGGGGCAGCATGCATGGGACATTGTGAGGAGGGGGCAGCATGCAAGGGACATTGTGAGGAGGGAGCAGCATGCATGGGACATTGTGAGGAGGGGGCAGCATGCATGGGACATTGTGAGGAGGGGGCAGCATTCATGGGACATTGTGAGGAGGGGGCAGCATTCATGGGACATTGTGAGGAGGGGGCAGCATGCATGGGACATTGTGAGGAGGGGGCAGCAAGCATGGGACATTGTGAGGAGGGAGCAGCATGCATGGGACATTGTGACGAGGGAGCAGCATGCATGGGACATTGTGAGGAGGGGGCAGCATGCATGGGACATTGTGAGGAGGGGGCAGCATGCATGGGACATTGTGAGGAGGGGGCAGCATGCATGGGACATTGTCCTCACATCATGCTGCTCCCTCCTCACAATGTACAGATCATATTTCATAATCGAGGAAGATGTGGTGCATATACAGTAGTTTATAAGGGAGGGCAGTGTGGTGTTTATTAGGGGCAGTGTCACAGTCACAGTATATAAGTGGGGACGGTGTGGTGGGAATATTTTATACTCATGCTATGTTTTGATGTGCCTGTGGTGATTCCCATGGGGGGGGGGGGGGGTTCGTTTCTTATTGATACTTTTTAAAGTGTGCTACAGAGTAGATCTGCCTTAAACAGATGTCGTGTGCGAAAACTCAGTTTTACGTTGTCACTAAGGGGCGCGACCACTTAAAGTGCCTAGGGCAGCATGAAGGCAAAATACAGCCCTGGCTACAGCAGAACAAAGTGAAGGTTCTGGAGTGGCCATGTCAGTCTCCTGACCTCAATATCATTGAGCCACTCTGGGGAGAACTGAAGCGTGCAGATCAGGCAAGAAAGCCCCGAATTTACAGGAACTGGAGGCTTTTTGCCAAGAAGAATGGGCAGCTTTACCATCTGAGAAAATAAAGAGCCTCATTAACAACTACTACAAAAGACTTCAAGCTGTCATTGATGTTAGAGGGGGCAATACACGGTATTAAGAACTGGGGTATGTGAACTTTTTATCAGGGTGATTTGGATAAAGTAGTTTGATAATAAATGGTTTCACCCAACCACTAACCATGAGTACGAAAAAAGATTTTGTGTTATCATTCATATTCTCTGAAAAAAGGCTAAGAAAGCAAAAAATCTGCCGGGGTATATAAATTTATGATGAGCACAATTATAAGTCTGGAGCTACATGGAGTGACACTGCAGACTCATGGGTTTAGACTGGACAAACCCTTTAAAGGGAATTTGTCACCAGGTTTTTGCTCCCCCACCTGAGAGCAGCATAATGTGGAGACAGACCCTGATTCCAGCGATGTGTCACTTACTGAGCTGTTTGCTTCATTTTGATAAAATATTTTCTCTGCTGCAGATCTAGCAGTTATACAGAGCTCATGAATATGCTGGACTACTTGCAGCATGCCAAGTAGTCCTCATGATAATTTACTGCTAATTAATCAGTGTTTTCATCAAAACTACACTAAGCAGCCCAGTAAGTGACACATCGCTGGAATCAGGATCTCTGCCCCTATGTTATGTGGCTCTAAAATTAGGTGGAAACAACTTTGTGACAGATTCCCTTTAAATAATAGGTAACTATCAATTTACCAACGTTTTTATGTATTACAGGAGCTGCAAAGTGCTGACCATTCAGATCGTGCTGTCAGTTGCTCACCCTGATATTTATATATCCCATTACCAATGTGTGCTAGTCCGGCACCCGTCAGCAATGCAATCTCGGGGGCCGATGTGTTGTGTCTGCAGCCGGGGACCCTCTGAGGGTCCTACTATGGACTTCATAGGAGGAGCGATCTTCATATATATTTTAATAATGGGGATTCCCCCATGAAGAAGCGGGATATGTAATTAGTGAAATACGCATCGGGGTCTCTTTACTACATGCCTGTCCATCACTGAACCTTGGAAGTGGTAGGTTGTCTGCTGAACATAACATACTATAACCATGTTCTGTGTATGTTACTCTTCATCACTGCAGCTAGACTTGTACACCTACACTGGAGATCAAAATTAGAGAACAATGTATGATTAGTTGCTTTTTTCAGAAATAATGTAATCTACATTGATGAACAGTTTTCTGTTTTTCTGTAAGGGGTACACCATGCCACTAAAACAGTGTTTTACAAGAAATCCAAAGTTTATCAACATAAAACCTTTATTTTGCCCAAAACGTGATGATCATAATTAGAGAACAGCAATGACTGTAGCACAGAGAAAGATTATAAGTGCATTTTCTGCAGATAACAACAGTCACCAATCAGTAGGACGTGTACAGGCCTTTACTTTGAATGGCTTCAGCAGATCTGCGGCCACAGGACATCACTAGTCTCTCACACTGCTCTGGTGGGATTTTGCTCCACTCGTCTTCCAGTCTCTTCCACAGTTCTTTGACTGTTGTGGGTTTCTTGGCCATAACTTTGTCACCAAGGATTTTCCAGAGGTTTTCTATTGGGTTTAGATCAGGACTCTGGGCTGGCCATTTCATTGTTTCAGTGTTTTCTGTTTCAAGGAACTGCTTTACCCATTTTGCTGTGTGACAGGGGGCATTGTCCTGCATGAAAATTCGTGGCTGATTGAGTGATGAATGCAAGTAAGGAACCACGCGTTGTTGAAGAAGGTTCTGATACACACTTGCATTCACTCTGCCATGTAGCTGTATGAGAGGTCCAACTCCTGCTGCAGAAAACATTCCCCAAACCATGACACTTCCTCCACCACCTTTCACTGACTTCCTAACACACTTTGGGTTAAGTCTTACCTCACTTTGTCAATGAACATAATGTTTCCCATCAGACCCAAAGAAATTAAACTTGCTTTCATCACTAATATGAACTGTGGAGCACTTCTCCTCTGTCCACACAACATGCTGCCCACCAAAGGTGAGTCTAGCCTTTTGAATCTTTTTGCTAATGAGAGGTTTGGTCACTGCAGAGTGGGCTTTCAGTCCAAATGCTCTTAAACATTGTGATACTGTATAACGAGACAGATCCTTACCCTGAACTGAACTGGCGAGAAATTCCAACGACAGTGTTGAAACGATTATCCATGGAGAGCCTCCACATTATCCTGTCCCTTTCACTTGTCTTTTGAGAGCGACCAGCCTTCATGGGGGACTTGAAAGAGTTTGTGATGTTATAAAGATGCAATATTCTCGAAATCACAGACTTGGAACAACCAACTTCTCTTGCTATGGCTGATAGCGTCACCCCCTTTGGCCTTCATTTGGACAACCTGCTGCCGGAGGGTTTCAGTCACTTTGGAACGGCATACCATTTTTGCAAACTCAGTGTAAACTGGAAAGTTAGGCCGCCAGTTACATAGGGTTTGTCAGATAATTAAGGAAATTAGCACCAGGAGCCAGATTAACACCAATAACTTTCAGGTATCTGAAAGTCTCTAATTCTGATCTGTGTTCTCTTTCATTTATCTCATTTACATTTTTATTATGTGCTTTACAATAAATTCAATTTATGAAATAAGCTTAAAAAAACAGCAAGTTTCCTCATGTTAGGATATAATCACATAGGACGAGACAATGACCTTAACATTTAGAAAATTGTGTGTTCTCTAATTTTGATCTCCAGTGTACATGTTTTGCTCTGATTTAGCTTTATACTTCTTATTACTGCAGCTGGACTCTGCATTCTCGTGTCCATAATGGGTGCCTTTATGATCACAGTATTATGGTACAGAGAATATTTTGGGACTCACATTTGCATACCTATTACACACTAATCACTTCTCTACAGGAAGTTTTGTAACGGTCAGGCATCTACAGTAGGGAAAAAAAGTATTTGGTACACTGACTATTTTAAATGTTTTCCCACCTACAAAGAATGAAAAAGGTCTGTAATTATTATTGTAGGTACAGATCAACTGTGATAGACAGAATGCCCCCCTCCCCAAAAAAAAATCCAGAAAATCACATTTTATGTTTTTTACATAATTGGAATTTTATTACATGAAATAAATAGTTGATCACCTACCAACCAGCAAAAATTCTGTCTCTCACAGACCTGATATTTTTTCTTTAAGAAGCCATCATACTCTGCACTCATTACCTGTATAAATTGCACTAGTTTTAACTTGTTACCTGTATAAAAGACACCTGTCTATGCACTCAATCAATCACACTCCAACCTTTCCACCATGGCCAAGACCAAAGAGCTGTCTAAGGACACCAGGGACAAAATTGTAGACCTGCACAAGGCTGGGATGGGAAACAAAACAATAGGCAAGCAGCTTGGTCAGAAGGCAACAACTGTTGGCACAATTATTAGGAAATGGAAGAAACACAAGATGACTGTCAATCTTACTAACTTGTGGGGTTCCATGCAAGATGTCGCCTCGTGGGATAAGGATGACTCGGAGAATGGTCAGGAATCAGCCCAGAACTATACAGGAGAACCTGGTCCATGACCTGAAGAGAGCTAGGACCACAGTCTCAAAGATTACCGTTAGTAATGAACTACGCTATAATGGATTAAAATCCTGCAGGGTATGCAAGGTTACATTGTTCACACCAGCACATGTCCAGGCCAATTTGAAGGTCACCAATACCCATCTGGATAATCCAGAGGAGGCATGGGAGAAGGTCACATAAGACCAAAATAGAACTTTACGGTATCCACTCCACTTGCCATGTTTGGAAGAAGGATGAGTACGACCTCAAGGTCAACGTCCCAGCGGTGAACCATGGCGGTGGAAACATCATACTTTTTGGGGTGCTTTTCTGCTAAGGGGACAGGACAACTGCACCGTATTGAAGTGAGGATGGATGGGTTCATGTATCGTGAGATTTTGGCCAACAACTTTTTTCTCTCAGTAAGAGCATTGAAGATGCGTCATGGCTGGGTCTTCCAGCATGATAATTACCCAAACACACTGCCAGGACAACTAAGGAGTCTTTCTGTAAAAAGAATATCTAAGTCCTGGAGTGGACTAGCCAGCAGGGCTGTGGAGTCGGTAAACCAAACCTTCGACTCCGACTCCTCAATTTCTCTTGCACCGACTCCGACTCCACGACTCCGACTCCTACATATATTGCTTATAGTTAGGTGAAAAATTTATTGTAGTACTTGAAATTGTGTATGTGAACATCAGACATTTAATAATTTTTATGATACAATAATCAAGATATTTGGATAGAACATAAAATATATTTATTGGAATACAACTTTAGAAAACTGTAATAAATTGTAAATATGTAATACACTATGTAATATACAGTAGATTACATATATATCGTGTGTGTGTATATATATATATATATATATATATATATATATATATATATCTTACATATTGTATTGCATATTTACAATTTATTAGGTTTTTGTGTTCTAAAGTTGTATTCCAATAAATATATTTTATGTTCCATCTAAATATCTTGATTATTGTATCATAAGATTAATTAAATGTCTAATGTTCACATTGTACTACAATACATTTTTCACTTAAATATAAGCATTATACTAAATGTTATTATTTAGTAAAATATTCAGCACATTCTGCATTGCACTACTGTCCCCAATTTATTATATATTTTAGAAGTCGGAGTCGGTGCATTTTATACCGACTCCGACTCCACTAAAATGAGCTCCAATTCAGACTCCGACTCCATGACTCCGACTCCACAGCCCTGCTATCCAGTCCCCAGGCCTGAACCCAATACAAAACCTTTGGAGTGAACTGAAACTCAATGTTACCCAGCGACAGCCCCGAAAGATCTGGAGAAAATCCGTATGGAGTATTGGGCCAAAACTGCTGCTACAATGTGTGCAAACTTGGTCATGAACTACAGGAAACGTCTGACCTCTGTAATTGCAAACAAAGGTTTCTACCAAATATTAACTTCTGTTTATTGTATCAAATACTTATTTCATGTAATAAAATGCAAAAAGAGAATTTTGTTTACTTACCGTAAATTATTTTTCTTATAGTTCCGTATTGGGAGACCCAGACAATGGGTGTTTAGCTTCTGCCTCCGGAGGACACACAAAGTACTACACTTAAAAGTGTAGCTCCTCCCTCTGAGCTTATACACCCCCTGGAGAACCAGATCTAGCCAGTTTAGTGCAAAAGCTGAAGGAGAATAGCCACCCACAAGTAAAACAGAGCAAGAACCGGAACAACCGGAGACTCTGTCCACGACAACAGCCGGTGATAACACGCGGAACAAGAAATTGCCAACAGGCAACAGGGAGGGAGCTGGGTCTCCCAATACGGAACTATAAGAAAAAGAATTTACGGTAAGTAAACAAAATTCTCTTTTTCTTTATCGTTCCTATGGGAGACCCAGACAATGGGACGTCTCAAAGCAGTCCATGGGTGGGAATAAACAGAAAAACTAAGAAGCAGGCGGAGCCTAACTTCACAAATGGGCGACAGCCACCTGAAGGATGCGTCTGCCCAAGCTCGCATCTGCCGAACCATGAGCATGCACTTGGTAGTGCTTTGAAAAGGTATGCAGGCTAGTCCAAGTGGCAGCCTGACAGACTTGTTGAGCCGTAGCCTGGTGCCTGAAAGCCCAAGAGGCACCGACAGCTCTGGTCGAGTGTGCCTTGATCCCCGGCGGGGGAGGCACCTGAGAACACTGGTAGGCATCCGAAATGGTCGACCTAATCCAACGGGCTAAGGTCGGCTTAGAAGCAGAGAGGCCCTTGCGCCGACCTGTGGTTAGCACAAAAAGAGAGGTGCACCGCCTAAGAGCAGCGGTGCGAGACACATAGATCCGGAGAGCACGCACCAGATCCAGAGTATGCAACGCTTTTTCAAAGCAATGAACAGGAGCCGGACAAAAGGAAGGTAGGGTAATGTCCTGGTTAAGGTGGAAAGGAGAAACCACCTCAGGCTACTTTCACACATCAGTTTTCTGCATTCAGGCACAGTCCTTTATTTTCCTGATCCAACGGATCCTGAAAAAAAAGTGCAAACCGTATCCACCGGATCCTTTTTTTAACGGATCCGTTATGCCGGATCCGTTAAAAAAACGGATCCGGTGGATACGGTTTGCATCCGTTTTTGCATCCTTTTCGTCCGTTTTTTGGCTGGATCCGTTTTGTTAATTACATTGGAGCATGCTCAGTTTAGAAAAACGGATCCGGCGGCCGCATCCGTTTTTTACCGCATTACGCCGGATCCGGCGTCCATAGGCTTCTATTGTAAAACACGCCGTATCGCGCCGGATCCGGCGCGATGCGGTTTTTTTGCCGGACAAAAAAACGTTGCAAGCTACGTTGCCTCCGGCCGCCGCTTTTACTAATTTTGCCGCATCCGGAAAAAAACGGATGCAACGCAAAGCCATCCGGTACAATCCGGTAACAATGCAAGTCTATGGGGAAAAAACGGATGCGGTACCGGATCCGTTTTACCCGTTTTTTTCCGGATTGAACCTGATGGCAAAAAACTGATGTGTGAAAGTAGCCTTAGGAAGAAAGTCCGGAGTCGGACGGAGAACCACCTTATCTTGATGAAAAAACAAAAAAGGTGATTCCGAAGAGAGCGCAGTCAAATCGGAGACTCTCCTGAGGGAAGTTATGGCCACTAGAAAGACCACTTTCTGTGAAAGACGAAACAAAGAAACCTCCCTAAGAGGCTCAAAGGGGGGTTTCTGCAAAACCGTGAGAACCAAATTGAGGTCCCAGGGATCCAAGGGCCGCCGGTAAGGTTGAGACGCGCCCTGCCTGAAGGTGCGGACCTGAGCCAGCCGGGCGATACGCCGCTGGAACAGCACTGACAGAGCCGAGACTTGTCCCTTGAGAGAGTTGAGGGACAGTCCCAGCTGCAGACCGGACTGTAGAAAGGACAGAAGGGTCAGCAAGGAAAAAGGCCAAGGAGGATGGCCGGAAGAGCGACACCAGGACAGGAAAATTTTCCAAGTCCTGTGATAGATCTTGGCGGAGGAAGACTTACGGGCCCGAGTCATAGTGGAGATGACTTCAGGAGGGATACCAGAAGCCGTCAAGATCCAGGACTCAAGAGCCACGCCGTCAATCTGAGAGCCGCCGAATTCTGGCGGAATAACGGACCTTGTGAGAGAAGGTCTGGACGGTCCGGAAGATGCCACGGCACCTCTACGGACAGATGGAGCAGGTCTGGGTACCAAGCTCGCCTGGGCCAGTCCGGAGCAATGAGGATGACTCGACGGCCCTCCATTCTGATCTTGCGCAGGACTCTGGGCAAGAGAGCTAGAGGGGGAAACACGTAGGACAGACGAAACTGGGACCAGTCTTGCACCAGAGCGTCCGCGGCGAATGCCTGAGGATCGTGGGAGCGAGCCACGTAAACGGGAACTTTGTTGTTGTGACGGGATGCCATTAGGTCCACGTCCGGAGTGCCCCATTTGCGGCAGATTGACTGAAAAACTGCCGGGTGCAGGGACCACTCGCCACTGTCCACGGTTTGATGGCTGAGATAATCTGCCTCCCAGTTTTCCACGCCTGGAATGTGGACTGCGGATATGGTGGACTTGGAGTCCTCCGCCCATTGAAGGATGCGTTGTACCTCCAACATTGCCAGGCGGCTGCGTGTCCCGCCTTGGTGATTGATGTAGGCAACCGCTGTCGCGTTGTCTGACTGGACTCGGATGTGCTTGCCCGCCAACAGGTGGTGAAAAGCTAGGAGAGCCAGAAGCACGGCTCTGGTTTCCAGCACATTGATCAAAAGGGCTGACTCGGACGGAGTCCAAGTGCCCTGCGCTCGGTGGTGGAGACATACCGCTCCCCAGCCGGATAGACTGGCATCCGTGGTGAGGATCACCCAGGACGGGGCCAGAAAGGAGTGCCCCTGAGACAGAGAGAGGGGCCGAAGCCACCACTGAAGAGAGCTCCTGGTCAGTGGCGACAGAGCCACTAACCTGTGCAAGGAGGAAGGCCGCTTGTCCCAACAGCGGAGAATGTCCAGCTGCAGGGGACGCAGATGGAACTGGGCAAAGGGAACAACCTCCATTAACGCCACCATCTGACCCAGCACCTGCATCAGGCGCCTGAGGGAATAACGGCGGGGCCTCAGCAGAGAGCGCACCGCCAGTTGTAGGGACTGCTGTTTGACTAAGGGCAACTTCACAAGTGCCGGCAGAGTCTCGACCTGCATCCCTAGGTACGTGAGACTCTGGGTCGGAGTCAGAGTGGATTTGGGAAGATTGACAAGCCACCCGAATTGGGCTAGAGTGGCGAGAGTGAGCGAGACACTCCGCTGACAGTCTGCGCTGGATGAAGCCTTGACTAGAAGGTCGTCCAGGTAAGGAATCACTGCCAACCCCTGGAGGTGCAGAACCGCAATCACTGCTGCCATGACCTTGGTGAATACCCGAGGGGCCGTGGCTAACCCGAAGGGGAGAGCCACGAATTGGAAATGTTCCTCTCCGATTGCAAAACGTAGCCAACGCTGGTGTGAAACTGCAATTGGCACATGCAGATAGGCATCTCTGATGTCGATGGATGCCAGGAAATCCCCTTGGGTCATTGAGGCAATGACTGATCGCAGAGACTCCATGCGAAAATGCCGCACCTGAACATGCTTGTTGAGAAGCTTGAGATCCAGGATGGGCCGGAAGGAACCGTCCTTTTTGGGGACTAGGAAGAGATTTGAGTAGAAACCTCTGAACCGTTCCCGGGCGGGAACCGGTACAATTACTCAGTTGGCCTGCAAGGATGCCACTGCCTGAGAGAAGGCGGCGGCCTTGGAGCAGGGGGGAGTTGACAGAAAAAATCTGTTTGGCGGGCTGGAAGAGAATTCTATCCTGTAGCCGTGAGAGATGATATCCCGCACCCACTGATCGGAGACGTGTTGAAACCACGCGTCGCCAAAGTGGGAGAGCCTGCCACCGACTAAGGATGTTGCTGGAGCGGGCAGATAGTCACGAGGACGCTGCCTTGGCGGCAGCACCTCCTGCGGTCTTCTGTGGACGCGCTTTTGGGCGCCAGTTGGATTTCTGGTCCTTGGCTGAGTTAGTGGACGAGGCCGAGGGCTTAGAGGACGACCAGATGGAGGAACGAAAGGAACGAAACCTCGACTGATTCCTGCCCTGGACAGGTTTCCTGGTTTTGGTTTGTGGCATGGAAGTACTCTTCCCGCCAGTAGCTTCCTTAATAATTTCATCCAGCTGTTCACCGAACAGCCGGGACCCAGCAAAAAGGAGTCCAGCAAGGTACTTCTTTGAAGAAGCATCTGCCTTCCACTCTCGAAGCCACAAGATCCTGCGGATAACGAGGGAATTAGCCGAAGCCACTGCAGTGCGGTGAGAAGCCTCCAGCATGGCAGACATGGCATAGGATGAAAAAGCTGAAGCTTGGGAAGTTAAGGTAACCATTTCGGGCATAGACTCCCTGGCGAGGGAATGCATCCCCTCTAGAGACGAAGAGATGGCTTTGAGAGCCCACACTGCTGCAAAAGTCGGGGAGAACGAGGCCCCTGCCGCTTCATATACAGATTTGGCCAGAAGGTCAATCTGGCGGTCAGTGGAATCCTTAAGAGAGGTGCCATCAGCCACCGATACAACGGTCCGGGCTGAGAGTCTAGACACCGGGGGGTCTACCTTTGGGGAATGAGCCCACTCCTTGACCACCTCAGGTGGAAAGGGAAAACGGTCATCAGAACCACGCTTTGGGAAGCGTTTGTCAGGACAGGCCCTGGGCTTGGTCACAGCGGCCTGAAAACTGGAGTGGTTAAAGAACACACTCTTTGCCCTTTTAGGCGAGGTAAACTGGTGCTTTTCTGCCAGAGAGGGTTGTTCCTCTGATACTGGCGGATTGAGATCCAGTACAGAATTAATGGACGCAATCAAATCACTAATATCTGAGTCACTTTCGGACAGATCAATGGGGTACATGGAGTTAACCTCCGAGCCCCCCGTAAAGGCATCCTCCTCGTCCTGCGAGTCAGCTCCTGAATCAGAGCCGCGGGACGAGGAAGGAGAGGGAGCCCTGTGTCTCCTCTTAGGAGGACGGGGTCTGGGACCAGATGATGAATCCTCTGTGAGCTCCGGTCCTGAGAGACCCCTAGCAGCAGAGGCACCCTGTGAAGGGGGCTGATGCATATTCAGCAAAGTCTTGGACAGAAGTCCCATGGAGTCGGCAAAAGACTGGGAGATAGACCTAGAAAAGGATTCTACCCAAGCCGGGGGTTCAGCCACAGGAGCAGGAGCAGCCTGAGAGACCACTGGGAGTGAGACTCCAGGCTGAGGCACCGTCAGGTTAGAGCAGGCATCACAATGTGGATAGGTGCTCGGTTCAGGCAGTAGGAGCTTACATGCAGTGCATACTGAATACAGCTTTGGAGCCTTGCTCCTCGTGTGAGACATGCTGCTGGAGTGGGGGCTCTGCCAGAGAAGGACCCCCAGAGAGTATATACAGAGGTCCACAACCAGAGGTTGTGGCTTACCAGACCGCTGGAGCGGTGTTGTGTGCCCTCCAGATCCCGAAGCCCGGACCCCCAAGCACAGCACCTCAGCAGGGATGCTGCAGACCAGCGCTGCAATGACTGATCGCAGGGGGAACGCTGAGAAAATGGCCGCCGGAGCGATGAGAGGGGGCGGGATTTGCTTGGGAGCGGGATCTGGAGGGCCATAGAGACCTACAGGGGAGGGGACATACACTGCAGTGAGGAGTGTCCCTCCCCTGTGCAGAACGGCCGCCAGGCGGAGCCGAGCCTGTCCCTCTGCATGAGTGACATGCGAGGGCAGAGAAACCGAAACTAGGCCTCCGGCGAAGCCGGGGCCTAAATTTGAGCGGTGCGGCCGGCGCGCAGGCACCATCGGCGCGGTTCTCAGGCGACAGCCAGAGAACCCGCCGGAAATGTCATAAAACACAATCAGCACACTCTCCCACAACAATAAAGTACAGGGACCCCCAATATATAAACGCCTCAGGTACTTAGCTTGCTGAGACGCAGGGTTCCAAGTCCCTGGGGATGAGTGCTCCGGTCCAGCAGGATCCTGAAGGGCTGCGGATGGAGACCGGTCTCCTGCCAAGCATGGAGAACCGTGCTGGCTCCCACTTCAAGCCAGAGCCCAGGAGGGATGGTGAAGGAGCGCGGCATGTAAGGCTCCAGCCTTGGAATCAACCTTAACAACACCGCCGACACAGTGGGGTGAGAAGGGACATGCCGGGGGTCCAGACTTGGACCCGCTTTTCTTCAAACTCTTTCCAAAAATCAAAAATCAGATGAGAATGCATGTGTGGATGTATGCCTCCTGAACACAAAGCGATAAACTGGCTAGATCTGGTTCTCCAGGGGGTGTATAAGCTCAGAGGGAGGAGCTACACTTTTAAGTGTAGTACTTTGTGTGTCCTCCGGAGGCAGAAGCTAAACACCCATTGTCTGGGTCTCCCATAGGAACGATAAAGAAATTAATTTTTAAAATCATACAATGTGATTTTTCTGGATTTTTTTTATTCTATCTGTCACAGTTGAAGTGTACCTACAAAAAGGTTCTGTGCGCGCGTGTGCGTTTTTCATGTGTTTCGGCAGCGTTTTAAACAGCAGCGTAAATGCATGCGTTGTGCGTCTCCAGCAAAGTCTATGAGAATAAGCAAATTCCATGCGCACATTGCTTTTTTAAACGCAGTTTTGGATGCCAAATATTTGACAAAATCTTGCGTTTAAAAAAGCAATGTGTCACTTCTTTTGTGCGTTTTGGATGCTTTCCCCACCCACTCTCTCTCTCTCTGTGGGCGCACACTGTTAAAAATGCATCCAGAATGCATCCCAATTGCAGCGTTTTGGATCCATTTTTTAACGCACATGCAGTGTCAAAACGCTGCATTTATTTGACAACCAGAACGCACACGTGCCCACAAAGCCTAAAAATTACAGATCTCCATTCTTTATAGGTGGGAAAAATCTTGCAAAATCAAAATACTTATTTCCCCCACTGTATTTTGTCACTTTCATTCATCATATCATGCCAATGTATGTAAAGCGGTGTGTCGCGTTTTTTTATTTTTGTATTAATAATAGTGATTATTAAAGCAAGTATTTTTAATACAAAATTAAAATCGCTGCTTATTTAGTTTTTATTGAATTCTAATTTTACTGAAGGCATTGGGGGCTGCCATCTTGGATTTGGTGTTTGTAACGACAGCTAGTCACCTTCTTTATGGCAGCCCCCAGGGCACAGATTCTGATGGTCGGGCTCCGACCCCATTTAGTAACATTAGACTAGGCGTCTGCTGTGACCTGGACGCGCCCCCTGGGCTGTCCAGATCACAGCAGAGGGAGGAGATCAGCGCCATCATTATGGAGCTCACAGCCATGCTGTTTGCTCCACTTTACCCCTGTCAACCGCCGAGATGTGTGAGTACGGGCCGCCTACCCTCCCCTCCCCCTGCCGTTACCGTCTCCAATGACACCCCCTTCCCCCGCTCTACTCAGCCCCGCTCTCCCCCGCCGCCGCTGGCATGCATGCAGCAGAGCTGTGTGTGTTTGTGTGCATGCAGAGCATATTAGTACCGGCACCCGTCCCCCCTCCACCGCCGCCGTTACTGTCTCCGATGCTCCAATGACACCCCCTCCACTCTCCTTGCTGCAGCTGCTGCAGGCATGCATGCAGAGCAGTGTGTGATTACCGACGCCTCTCCTCTCCCCCGCCACCGCTGCTACAGTCTCCAATGACACCCTAATCCTATCCTGTGTGTGATACTGTCTGCAGAGCTAGGTATCTCATCCTCTCCTGTGTGATACTGTCTGCTGAGCTGTATCTAATCCTATCCTGTATGTGATACTGTCTCCAGAACTGGGTATCTAATCCTCTCTTGTGTGATACTGCCTGCTGAGCTGTGTATCTAATCATCTCTTGTGTGTGATACTGTCTCCAGAGCTGTGTATCTAATCCTCTACTGTGTGATACTACCTGCTGAGCTGTATCTAATCCTATCCTGTGTGTGATACTGTCTCCAGAGCTGTGTATCTAATCCTGTCCTGTGTGGTACTGTCTGCTGAGCTGTGTATCTAATCCTGCCCTGTGTGATACTGTCTGCTGAGCAGTGTATCTAATCCTGCCCTGTGTGATATTGCCTGCTGAGCTGTATCTAATCCTATCCTGTGGGTGATATTGTCTCCAGAGCTGTGTATCTAATCCTGTCCTGTGTGGTACTGTCTGCTGAGCCGTGTATCTAATCCTATCCTGTGTGATTCTGTCTGCTGAGCCGTGTATCTAATCCTGTCCTGAGTGATACTGTCTGCTGAGCTGTGTATCTAATCCTATCCTGTGTGATACTGTCTGCAAAGCTGTGTATCTAATCCTATCCTGTGTGATACTGTCTGCACAGCTGTGTATCTAATCCTATCCTGTGTGATACTGTCTGCACAGCTGTGTATCTAATCCTATCCTGTGTGATACTGTCTGCACAGCTGTGTATCTAATCCTATCCTGTGTGATACTCCTGCTGTCCTTGGTGACACTTTAGACATTTCTGGTGACCAGCAAAATGGCTCCGCACTGTGATCCTAAATTTCATTCTCTGTTATCCTTTGGAAACACCCAGATTGGGAGGGGGGAGGCGTGCCATCACACACAGGAGAGCAGAATCTGCCCACTTTACTGCAGCTGTAATCCAGGCTTTTTCTACAGTGGGATTTCTGTGGGATTTCAGCAGCTGCTCCCCCTAGTGTTTAACAGTGGAAAATATCAAACTTTTTTTTTTAATATTTTGCTCAATTAAAAACAAATAATAATATTTAAACAAAACATTAAAACATTAATACTTTACATTTTTTCAGTTATTGAATTTTTTTTTGGAGGACACCCTCCCTTTAATAGTGCTATATAAATGAATAAATATTATTATTATTATTATCATCATATGATCTTGCACTTATGTTATGCTTCTGGTATTTAATAACGACTGTCTTATTCTACAGAATCTCCATTTTTCTCCTTTTTTTGCTGCTATATTCTAATACTGTAATATTTAGCACAAGTAATCAAGTGATCACAGGTTCAGGCCCCATAAAGGGGACAAAAAAAGTGAGAATCATTAAAATAAATGATAAAAATATCATACATAATATATATATGATTTATATGATGGAATCACCTCATTTCACAATTCAAAAATATATATATATTGTTTTTCTCAGCATATTACTACTTTTAGAATTTGTTTTCCAGCAGATGGGACAGTGCAATGAATGGTGTGAGTCAAAACTACAGCTTGTCCCCTACGGTTATGTGGACACAATATGGCCCTAGGTAAAAGGAGAAGGAAGAAAAAAAAAAAGCTCTAAAGTAAAAATGTGTCTGTCTGGAAAGGGTTAATGGGGCGGAGCTGCAGCACCCGCCAGGTGTAGAGCTGCCCCAGGTAGAAAGTAGCTGTTAGCCTACTCATGAACAGCCCCTTTAAGAATAACTCAGGTGACTATTGCAGGCCCCTCCTCTGCTCTCAGAACACCACACACAGGAAACAGAACCCCTCCACCCATAATGTTACCATGGTAACAGCCGGTCCAGCCATCCCGGCCGACGTGAGAGGAGCAGCAGCAGCAGCAGCAGCCGACCGCTGCCGGGACCCGAGCGCGAATCAGCCGCGTCTTCTAGCGATTGGCGGAACACGGGCTGTGACGTCATCAGAGCGCGGCAGGGGGCTGGTCGCGGGATAGTGACGTGTTGAGGCAGGCATGGCGGACAGGAAGCGGCGAGCCAGGAGAAGCAGCAGCAGCAGCAGCAGCAGTAGCAGTTCTAGTTCTAGTTCTAGGAGTGAGGACGAGAAGCGGGTGAAGAGGGATGAGCCGCAGAAGCGTGAGGAGGAGGAGGAGGACGATGGCGGCTGGGTCGGACCTCTGCCAGCTGAGGCATCTCAGACCAAGAAGCGGAAAGGTCAGTGATGGCGTCTCCTGCTGGTGTCACCTCCCAGTGCTGGAGATCCAGACCTGCCGATGGCGCTCTCCTGTCACCGCCAATGTGACGTGTATGTGTGTATATAATGACATAACACAATGCAGAGTGAACGGTGCCCCCCATAATCTACAGGGTGACAGATGTGTCCTCCAGAGGCGCCTGGTGAGGCGTCCACGCACCCGATCCACTGGGGTCCCTGGAGAACCATGCCCTCCCCTGCACCCGATCCGCAGGGGTCCCTTGAGAGCTGTGCCCGCCTCCCACACCCAGTCCACAGCGGTCACTATAGAGCTGTGCCCTCCCTCCCGCACCTGATCCGCAGGGGTCCTTAGAGAGCCGTGCCCTTCAACCAACTTAATCCACAGCAGTCTCTAGAGAGCCATGCCCTCCCCTGCACCCAATCCGCAGGGGTTCCTGGAAAGCTATGTCTTCCCCCTGACTTAATCCGCAGGGGTCTTTGGAGAGCTGTGCCTTCCACCCACATCTAATCTGCAGGGGTTACTAGAGAGCTGTGCCCTCCCCCCAACTCAATCCGCAGGGGTTCCTGGAGAGCTTTGGAGAGCCGTCATTTACCCCACCTCCCCAACCCAATCTGCAGGAGTCCCTAGAGAGCTGTCACCCTGACTCCACCACTCTATTAGCTTGGACTGAAGCCCCTTCATCATGCTGACAACCTAGGCTCCCCCTTCCTCTCCAAGAAATAGCAGCTAAGACGTCTCCCATGCCTTATATGAGGCTTAGCTGTAGAAGCCCCTCTCTTGGTAATTGACCCAGTGAATCGACAGTTATTCCAAATTAGGGGCTCCCCCTTTCGCTATCCAATGCAGCCACCACCTTGCAGGTGACTGTCAACCAAAATTTCCCTTTGTCATAAGAATGCCAACCAAGGCCCTGTGTATAATTGGTCCCTGTGCACTGAAATCTCATTAGTAGAAAACGTCATATATAGATTAAAGAAGAACAACGAGGATTTCTTCACCAAAGATGTCATTGTAATCAGTATTAGTGCCATGGAAGAAAGCCATTGTGAGTGAAGTTATTGCCTGAAACCGCACATGGACAGTAATATAAGAAGGTGTTCTGCTTTTTCTTTCCTCCTAAGTTCTTGAGTTTGAGAGAGTGTACCTGGAGAACCTGCCCAGTGCCTCAATGTACGAGCGCAGCTACATGCACAGAGACGTCATCACCCACATCGTCTGCACCAAGTAAGAGCCGCTTTTATTTGCAGTTCATCTCCTCTCTCTCAGGCTATGTCCACTGTCTTGGGTTTCTCCTGCTCACTAATACATTATCCTGCAAGAACGTTAGGTTCCTTTTTTGTTGTTTTTCTGACCCATGATCAACAGAAAGGGAAAAATGATAGAACATGTCTATCTGGGGTGGTCATCATTGGATTTTTTTTTTTCTGCATCCATTGTGAAAGATAGGTAATCAAAAAATCTGTGTGTCGTGGTCCGTTGAATGCAAAAGCTAAGTATCTTAATTTGGTTTTCATAGCAGTAATGGATATCTATATTCCTTGTTACACATATCTAAAGCTTAGGTCACACGTCACGACGCAGCAGCGATCACGACGACGACGATCTGACCTTATCAGGATCGCTGCTGCGTCGTTACATGTTCGCTGGTGAGCTGTCAATTAGTCAGATCTCACCAGTGACCAGCTCCCAGCCAGCAGCGATGCGTGGAAGTGATGCTGCGCTTGGTAACTAAGGTAAATATCGGGTAACCAAGCAAAGTGCTTCGCTTGGTTACCCGATATTTCTTTGGCGCTCCATTGGGAGACCCAGACAATTGGTGTATAGCTACTGCCTCCGGAGGCCACACAAAGCATTACACTTAAAAGTGTAAGGCCCCTCCCCTTCTGCCTTTACACCCCCCGTGGGGTCACGGGTTCCTCAGTTTTCAAGCTTTGTGCGAAGGAGGTCAGACATCCACGCATAGCTCCACTGTTTAGTCAGCAGCAGCTGCTGACTATGTCGGATGGAAGAAAAGAGGACCCATACTTGGGCCCCCAGCATGCTCCCTTCTCACCCCACTTTGTGTCGGCGGTGTTTGTTAAGGTTGAGGTACCCATTGCGGGTACAGAGGCTGGAGCCCACATGCTGCATCCTTCCCCATCCCCCTTTGGGGCTCTGGGTGAAGTGGGATTTACCGGTCTCCAGGCACAGAGACCGTGCTCCGTCCACAGCCCCTGGGGATTCTGCTGGATATGGAGCGGAGTATCGTCAGGGACAGGGCCCTGCTACGTCAAGGTACTCTGTGTCCCCGTACAGACCGCGCACACACTGCAGCATTGCTGGGTGTGTTAGTGCGCCGGGGACAATAGCGCTGCTGCGCTTGTGCCACACTTCCACAGCTTGCTAAGGGAGTTAGTGTGTGGGGAACTGCCGCGCCGGCCCCTGCTGACAGTTTTTACTGCGACGCGGCTGGGACTTGTGGTGCGCCGGGGACTTCCGCGCTGGCCGTGCATATTTGTCGGCCGCGTTTTTTACTAGAGTCCCCGGCTTTTGCGGCCTAGTTCCCTTTCGTTCCCGCCCCCAGGCCTGCCAGTCAGGGGAAGGGCGGGACGCTATACAGAACGTCAGCGCCGAGGGCTGGAATCTGCTTTACATACTCCAGCCCTCACATTGAGCACAGTGGGAAGCCAGTTTCCCGCACTTTGTCTGAGGCACGCCCACGGTCCGCCCCTCTTCACAGAACGCCGGCAGCCATTCCTGTGTGCAGGCTGAGCTGGAAAGGGGAGACAAGTTCTGGGAGACCCAGGCACGGGATTCTGGCGACTACACACCCGCTTTAGCGGGCGGTAAGCGGCACCTTCGGTGCTGACCCCACTAGTGACGAAGTGTTCAATTGTATTTTTATGCTTGCATGCTATACATTGCACTAAACGGTCGCTGGTGATTCTTGGCTATATACCCTCCTGGATTGCTCTGTGGAGAATACAGCATGTCGTCCGCAAAAAACAGGGGTGCCAAGGCACAGGCTTTTTATGCTGCTTGCACCGCTTGTGAGGCTGTTCTACCGGCAGGTTCCACTGACCCCCATTGTGTGCAGTGTTCGGTCCCTGTGCCCCCTGCTCGGCCGGGGCCTCTGCTGGAGGTGCCCCAGAGAGATCCACCTGTGAATACTGTCCAGGTGACGGGGACAGAGTTTGCAATTTTTGCGGATAGATTATCTGTGACTATGTCTCAGATTCTGGAAACTTTGCAGTCTAGACCGGTATCTCAGACCATGGGCACTGTTGATTCATTGCTCCCTGGCCCCCCTCAGTTGGAACAGCTCCGGGCTCCGGGGGTGTCCCATGCATCCCAGGGTGATGGCTCTGACACGGACGACAGTCCCAGACAGCCTAAGCGAGCTCGCTATGAGCGGCCCTCTACATCATCTCACTGGTCAGGGTCTCAGCAGGAAGATTCTCTGTGTGATGAGCCGGAGGTAGCTGATCAGGATTCTGATCCTGAGACCGCTCTCAATCTGGATACTCCTGATGGTGACGCCATAGTGAATGATCTTATCGCGTCCATCAATAAAATGTTGGATATTTCTCCCCCAGCTCCTCAAGTGGAGGAGTCAGCTTCACAGCAGGAGAAATTCCATTTCAGGTATCCCAAGCGTAAATTAAGTACTTTTCTGGACCATTCTGACTTTAGAGAGTCAGTCCAGAAACACCACGCTTATCCAGATAAGCGTTTCTCCAAACGGCTTAAGGATACACGTTATCCCTTTCCCCCTGACGTGGTCAAGAGCTGGACCCAGTGTCCCAAAGTGGATCCCCCTATCTCCAGGCTTGCGGCTAGATCCATAGTTGCAGTGGAGGATGGGGCATCACTTAAAGATGCCACTGACAGACAGATGGAGCTCTGGTTGAAATCCATCTATGAAGCTATCGGCGCGTCGTTTGCTCCTGCATTCGCAGCCGTATGGGCACTCCAAGCTATTTCAGCTGGTCTTGCACAGATTGACACGGTCACACGTACATCTGTTCCGCAGGTGGCATCCTTAACCTCTCAAATGTCTGCATTTGCGTCTTACGCGATTAATGCTGTCCTGGACTCTACCAGCCGTACGGCAGTGGCATCCGCCAACTCCGTGGTTTTACGCAGAGCCTTGTGGTTAAGGGAATGGAAAGCAGATTCTGCTTCCAAAAAATGTTTAACCAGTTTGCCATTTTCTGGTGACAGGCTGTTTGGTGAGCGCTTGGATGAAATCATCAAACAGTCCAAGGGTAAGGATTCATCCTTACCTCAGCCCAGACAAAACAAACCCCAACAGAGGAGGGGACAGTCGGGGTTTCGGTCCTTTCGAGGCTCGGGCAGGTCCCAATTCTCCTCGTCCAAAAGGACTCAAAAGGATCAGAGGAGTTCAGATTCTTGGCGGGCTCAGTCACGCCCAAAAAAGACAGCCGGAAGACCCGCTACCAAGGCGGCTTCCTCATGACTTCCGGCCTCCTCCCTCCGCATCCTCGGTCGGTGGCAGGCTCTCCTGCTTTGGCGACATTTGGCTGCCACAGGTCCAAGACCGTTGGGTGCGAGACATTCTGTCTCACGGGTACAGGATAGAGTTCAGTTCTCGTCCTCCAACTCGATTCTTCAGAACGTCTCCGCCTCCCGACCGAGCCGATGCTCTCCTGCAGGCGGTGTGCACTCTAAAGGCGGAAGGAGTGGTGATCCCTGTTCCTCTTCAAGAGCAAGGTCACGGTTTTTACTCCAATTTGTTTGTGGTACCAAAAAAGGACGGGTCTTTCCGTCCCGTTCTGGACCTAAAACTTCTCAACAACCACGTGAGAACCAGACGGTTCCGGATGGAATCCCTCCGATCCGTCATCGCCGCAATGTCTCAAGGAGATTTCCTAGCATCAATAGACATCAAGGATGCTTATCTCCACGTACCGATTGCTCCAGAGCATCAGCGTTTTCTACGCTTCGTTATAGGAGACGAACACCTTCAGTTCGTAGCCCTGCCTTTCGGTCTGGCGACAGCCCCACGAGTCTTCACCAAAGTCATGGCAGCTGTAGTTGCAGTCCTACACTCTCAGGGACACTCCGTGATCCCTTACTTAGACGATCTGCTGGTCAAGGCGCCTTCTCAAGAGGCATGCCAACACAGCCTGAACGTGGCGCTGGAGACCCTCCAGGGTTTCGGGTGGATCATCAACTTTTCCAAGTCAAATCTAACCCCGGCCCAGTCGATAACATATCTTGGCATGGAGTTTCATACTCTCTCAGCGATAGTGAAGCTTCCGCTTGTCAAACAGCGTTCATTACAGACAGGGGTGCAATCTCTCCTTCAAGGCCAGTCACACCCCTTGAGACGCCTCATGCACTTCCTAGGGAAGATGGTGGCAGCAATAGAGGCAGTCCCTTTCGCGCAGTTTCATCTGCGTCCACTACAATGGGACATTCTCCGCCAATGGGATGGGAGGTCGAAGTCCCTCGACAGCAACGTCTCTCTCTCTCAGGCGGCCAAGGATTCTCTTCAATGGTGGCTGCTTCCCACCTCATTGTCGAAAGGGAAATCCTTCCTACCCCCATCCTGGGCGGTAGTGACGACAGATGCGAGTCTGTCAGGGTGGGGAGCAGTCTTTCTCCACCACAGGGCTCAAGGTACGTGGACTCAGCAAGAGTCCACTCTTCAGATCAACGTTCTGGAGATCAGAGCAGTGTATCTTGCCCTACAGGCCTTCCAGCAGTGGCTGGAAGGCAAGCAGATCCGTATTCAGTCGGACAACTCCACAGCGGTGGCATACATCAACCACCAAGGAGGAACTCGCAGTCGGCAAGCCTTCCAGGAAGTCCGGCGGATTCTGACGTGGGTGGAAGACACGGCTTCCACCATATCCGCAGTTCACATCCCAGGCGTGGACAACTGGGAAGCAGACTTCCTCAGTCGCCAGGGTATGGACGCAGGGGAATGGTCTCTTCACCCGGACGTGTTTCAGGAGATCTGTCGCCGCTGGGGGATGCCGGACGTCGACCTAATGGCGTCTCGGCACAACAACAAGGTCCCAGTTTTCATGGCACGGTCTCACGATCACCGAGCTCTGGCGGCAGACGCCTTAGTTCAAGATTGGTCGCAGTTCCGGCTTCCTTATGTGTTTCCACCTCTGGCTCTGTTGCCCAGAGTGCTGCGCAAGATCAGGTCCGACTGCCGCCGCGCCATCCTCGTCGCTCCAGACTGGCCAAGGAGGTCGTGGTACCCGGATCTGTGGCACCTCGCGGTAGGCCAACCGTGGGCACTACCAGACCGACCAGACTTGCTGTCTCAAGGGCCGTTTTTCCATCAGAATTCTGCGGCCCTGAACCTGACTGTGTGGCCATTGAGTCCTGGATCCTAGCGGGTTCAGGATTGTCTCAAGAGGTCATTGCCACCATGAGACAGGCCAGAAAACCTACCTCCGCCAAGATATACCACAGGACGTGGAAAATATTCTTGTCTTGGTGCTCTGCTCAGGGAGTCTCTCCCTGGCCATTTGGATTGCCTACTTTTCTTTCCTTCCTGCAATCCGTGTTGGAAAAAGGTTTGTCGCTCAGCTCCCTTAAGGGGCAAATCTCAGCGCTATCTGTATTTTTTCAGAAGCGCCTAGCACGACTTCCTCAGGTACGCACGTTCCTGCAAGGGGTCTGTCATATCGTCCCTCCTTACAAGCGGCCGTTAGAGCCCTGGGATCTGAACAGGGTTCTAATTGTTCTTCAGAAGCCGCCTTTCGAGCCTATGAGGGATGTTTCCCTTTCTCGCCTTTCACAGAAAGTGGCCTTTCTGGTAGCGGTCACGTCTCTCCGGAGAGTGTCCGAGCTAGCAGCGCTGTCATGCAAATCTCCCTTCCTGGTGATTCACCAGGACAAGGTGGTTTTGCGCCCGATTCCGGAGTTTCTCCCTAAGGTGGTATCCCCGTTTCATCTTAATCAGGATATCTCCTTGCCTTCCTTGTGCCCTCATCCAGTTCATCAATGTGAAAAGGATTTGCATTTGTTGGATCTCGTGAGAGCGCTCAGGATCTACATTTCCCGCACGGCACCCCTGCGCCGCTCGGATGCACTCTTTGTCCTTGTCGCTGGTCAGCGCAAGGGGTCGCAAGCTTCCAAATCCACCCTGGCTCGGTGGATCAAGGAACCAATTCTTGAAGCCTACCGTTCTGCTGGGCTTCCGGTTCCCTCAGGGCTGAAGGCCCATTCTACCAGAGCCGTGGGTGCGTCCTGGGCATTACGACACCAGGCTACGGCTCAGCAGGTGTGCCAGGCGGCTACCTGGTCGAGTCTGCACACGTTTACCAAACACTATCAAGTGCATACCTACGCTTCGGCGGACGCCAGCCTAGGTAGACAAGTCCTTCAGGCGGCAACTGCCCACCTGTAGGGTAGGGCTGTTTTTACGGTCCTATCTCGAGGGGTTATTATACCCACCCAGGGACTGCTTTTGGACGTCCCAATTGTCTGGGTCTCCCAATGGAGCGCCAAAGAAGAAGGGAATTTTGTTTACTTACCGTAAATTCCTTTTCTTCTAGCTCCAATTGGGAGACCCAGCACCCGCCCTGTTTGCTTAGGGATTTTTGTTTTTTCGGGTACACATGTTGTTCATGTTGAATGGTTTCGGTTCTCCGATGTTCCTTCGGATTGAATTTGTTCTTAAACCAGTTATTGGCTTTCCTCCTTCTTGCTTTGGCACTAAAACTGAGGAACCCGTGATCCCACGGGGGGTGTATAGGCAGAAGGGGAGGGGCCTTACACTTTTAAGTGTAATGCTTTGTGTGGCCTCCGGAGGCAGTAGCTATACACCAATTGTCTGGGTCTCCCAATTGGAGCTAGAAGAAAAGGAATTTACGGTAAGTAAACAAAATTCCCTTCTTACCTTGGTTACCAGCGCACACCGCTTAGCGCTGGCTCCCTGCACTCGTAGCCAGAGTACACATCGGGTTATTAAGCAAACCGCTTTGCTTAGTTACCCGATGTGTACCTTGGCTACGTGAGCAGGGAGCCGGCTTCAAGAAGCTGCGGACGCTGGTAACGAAGGTAAATATCGGGTAACCAAGCCTTTGCTTGGTTACCCGATATTTACCTTGGTTACCAGCGTCCGCAGACGCCGGGTCCTGCTCCCTGGACTTTCAGTTTGTTGCTCTCTCGCTGTCACACACAGCGATGTGTGCTTCACAGCGGGAGAGCAACGACCAAAAAATGGTCCAGGACATTCAGCAACAACCAGCAACCTCACAGCAGGGGCCAGGTCGTTGCTGGATGTCACACACAGCAAATCATTAGCAACATCGCTGCTACGTCACAGAAAATGGTGACTTAACAGCAACGTCGCTGTCGTTGTGTGTGACATGACCATTAGAACTACAGAGTGCAACTGTATCTTTTTTTTTTTTTTTTTTTTTTATACTATGTTTCATGCTGTTTCCGTAGTTTTTGAGAACAGAGAGAAGTTTTTAATAAGAGGGGAATAGCAAAGTCGCTTGTTTTTACAAACACTTTGCAATTTTAGCTATTTAAGAGCTTTCGATTACCCCTTTAACATAATCCTGTTGTTTTGGGTTTTTTTTTATATTCTAGGACAGACTTTATCATAACAGCCAGCCATGATGGGCACGTCAAGTTCTGGAAGAAAGTGGAAGAAGGAATTGAATTTGTGAAACATTTCCGCAGTCATTTGGGTGAGGACAGGATTATAGGAACCTGAGGGGGGAAGTATTCAGGTCTGTTGAAGTCCTGCAGCAAGTGTAACCTGCTCTGTAGCACACGTATATGAAAGCCAATGTCTGAATAAGGGTTTAGATTTTGTATTCATTTTCTAAAAATAAGAAATGGTCAAAATAATAAAAAATGCATTGCTTTCCGACCTGAAATAATGCAAAGAAAACAAGTTCATAATCATTTAGTAACAACAATACTAATCTTTTTTTTAACTCATGAAGAGTTCAGAAATTTAATATTTTGTGGAATAACCATGATTTTTAATCACAGCTTTCATGCGTCTTGGCATGCTTTCCACCAGTCTTTGACCAATGCTTTTGGGTGACCTCATGCCACTCCTGGTGCAAAAATGTAAGCAGTTCTTTGTTTGATGGCCTGTGACTATCCAGCTTCTTCTTGATTACATTCCAGAGGTTTTCAATGGAGTTCAGGTCTGGAGATTGGGCTGGCCATGACAGGGTTTTGATGTGGTGGTCCTTCATCCACAGATTGATTGACCTAGCTGTGTGGCATGGCACGTTGTTCTGCTGGAGAAACCAGTCCCCAGAGTTGGGGAACATTGCCTGAACAGAAGGAAGCAACTGTTTTTCCAGGATAACCTTGTATGCGGCTTGATGCATATTTGCTTCGCAAAGTTTAATCTGCTCAATTTCTAGAGTAAAGTAATCTTTTCTGATGAGTCTAATTTTCAGCGTTGCCCAACACCTGGTCGTCTAATGGTTAGACCTGGAGAGACATACAGGCACAGTGTCTTGCACCCACTGTGAAATTTGGTGGAGGATCGGTAATGATATGGGGATGCTTCAGCAAGGCTGGAATTGGGCAGATTAAACTTTGCAAAGGATGTATGAATCAAGCCGCATCAAAGGTTACCCTGGAAA
Source organism: Anomaloglossus baeobatrachus (assembly GCF_048569485.1). Lineage (NCBI taxonomy): Eukaryota > Metazoa > Chordata > Amphibia > Anura > Aromobatidae > Anomaloglossus > Anomaloglossus baeobatrachus. Next base: position 867,799,406 of record NC_134353.1, on the reverse strand, counting down.
AACATTGGCTTCCTTCTGCTCAGGCAATGTTCCCCAACTCTGAGGACTGGTTTCTCCAGCAGGATAATGCGCCATGCTAGGTCAATCAATGTGTGGATGAAGGACCACCACATCAAATCCCTGTCATGGCCAGCCCAGTCTCCAGACCTGAACCCCATTGAAAACCTCTGGAATGTAATCAAAAGGAAGATGAATAGTCACAAGCCATCAAACAAAGAACTGCTTAAATTTTTGCACCAGGAGTGGCATAAGGTCATCCAAAAGCAGTGTGAAAGACTGGTGGAAACCAGCCAAGACGCATGAGAGCTGGGATTAAAAATCATGGTTATTCCACAAAATATTGATTTCTGATCTCTTCCTCAGTGAAAACATTATTAGTGTTTGTTTCTAAATGATTATGAACTTGTTTTCTTTGCATTATTTCAGGTCTGAAAGCAATGCATTTTTTTGTTATTTTGACCATTTCTCATTTTCAGAAAATAAATACAAAATGTATTACTTGGAAATTTGGAGACCTGTTGTCAGTAGTTTATAGAATAAATGAACAATTTACCTTTTACTCCAAATTATACCTATAAAGAGAAAAATCAGAAAAACTGACAATTTTGCAGTGGTCTCTTAATTTTTGGTGGGTGGGTCTGTGTGTGTTTGTCTGTGTGTGTCCAAAAACATTAATATACGTTAGAAAACAACCATGGAAATCTGTTGTTCTGTCATTCAGGAGTCTTGAGTTGTCAGAATTGATATAGTGTAAGTGGAGGAATGTTCCTGTTGTGATGTAATATTAATAAACCGGTCTTCGTGTTTTTACGCTTTCTGCATGCCTCGTTGGTTCAGGAGTCATAGAGAGCATTGCTGCCAGCTCTGAAGGGTCACTCCTATGCACTGTTGGAGAAGACCAAGCTATGAAAGTATTTGATGTCGTCAACTTTGATATGATCAACATGCTGAAGCTCGGGTAATGTATCCTACAGGTATCCTGTTGTATTTATGTAACGTCATTGTGAGCAAAATCACATTGAATACCAGTGAGACCGGGCAGCCTATATTTTAGTGTTATATGCTTTTATGCTGCTGCTATTGTATCAGCTTCATGTACTTGTTAGCCACATAGCATGACAAGAACACTCTGCCACTTAAGTCAATATATTTTTTTTTTTCCTAATGTTCATGTAGCTGATAAAGAATATCCCCCAATATTTTTGTCAAAACACCAGATCGGAGAAGATTTCTGTCATAATATACAGAAAATAGACTAGAAAAATGTAAGAACAGGTTATAAAAAAGCTACAGTGGAACCTTGGTGTACAAGAACAATTCGTTCTGGGAGTGTGCTTGTAAGCCAAGTTACTCATCTAGCAAAGCAAGATTTCCCATAGGAAATAATGCAAGCTCAGACAATTCGTCCACAACTTGTTCAATGTCCCATCCTGGTCCCCTATTGTGCCATTACACACACACACACACACACACACACACACACACACACACACACACACACACACACACACACACACACACACACACACACACACACGTTATGCTCACCTTATCTTCCGTTCCATCGCCGGCCTCCCGGTTCTTGCAGTTCGCCGGTACAGGATGTGTATCGGGTAACCATCGCGACCAATGCCGGAGCTTCCGCTGCCAGAGCGCTGACGTCAAAGTCATGAGCCGCTTGCCTCTGATTGGTCAGCGTGCTGCCTTTGAGAAGCGTCTGACAGCGGAAGTTCCTCCATCATCGTGATGGTTACCCGATACACATCCTGTACCGGCGGACTATAAGAACCAGGAGGCCGGCGATGGAACGGAAGGTAAGGTGAGCATTATGTGTGTTTATGCGTGTTTGTGTGGACTGCAAGAGCGGGTCAGAGCGCGGTGAAAGTACAAAACCGGAAGTGTGTGCAGTGAGTATTTGCTCATACAGCAAAGCTTGCTCGTAAACGTGAGTTACAAATTTACAGCAAGCTTTGCTCGTATAGCGAAATACTCGCACACCAAGTTACTCGAAAACTGAGGTTCCACTGTACTTAGAATTTACAAATGATGTCTAAAATGTAGACACATTGCCGAGAGTCAGAAGTTGCACTAAATTTATTCTGGTACGTCCACGTAATCAGGAAACGCTATTTCTCTATCGTTTCATTGGGGGACACAGGACCATGGGTTATGCTGCTGTCACTAGGAGGCTGACACTAAGTAGACAGAAAAAGTTAGCTCCTCCCCAGCAGTATACACCCCAAGCCGGAGGCGGGCTCAATTCAGTTTTAGCTTAGTGTCGTAGGAGGCTGATGTGGGCTGTTCTCGGCCCCCCTCAGCCATTTGCTTTTTGCGCTTTTTTCCCTTTTTTCGGCGCCGCTCATCGCTCTCATACCTGTCTTCTCGTTTCTGCAGGTATTTTCTTCTTCACTCATCCTCCGCAGCCCTGTGGGTACCACTCCCCAGGGTCGCAGGGGCTTGAGATTTCGGGCCCTCTCCCCCGTCCATCCCCGTGGTACCACTCCCGGGGTTGCGCGTGTGGGCAGGTTGTCGTGGGCACCCCTGATTCGCCCTGCGGTATCACCCCAAAGGGCGTACAGGGGCATACAGCAGGGATGGGACCTCAGCAGCACGTCTGAAATCCGATGGGGCCCGCATCGCTGCCTTCTCCTGCAGGGGGGGCTCCTTACCCCCATCATGATGTCCACTTCCCTGCCTCAGCACGCTGCTCCCCCGGAGCCACCAGTCTTCCAGGACGGGGGCACTGCACACAGGCAGGGGCAGGGAGCCCTGTCTGCACCGCATCCATCTCTGGGCCGGCGCCGCCGAGGTCAGGTAGGACCGACCTTCTCCTACCTTCTTCTCCAGGCGGCTACAAAATTGAGGCCCCGGTCTCGGCCTACACGCTCTGCGCCCCAGCCACGTCTCAGCAGTTGGCGGCGCGCGCTGGCACAAAGGCAGAGCTCACTCTCGGCGCTCCGGTCATCGCTGCTGCGCCACCACTGCTTGCAGGTACGGCCGCCTGTCTCTACCTCCCTGCACGCTGGCAGCCCCAAAATTTAGGCCCCGGCTCCGGCCTTGTCTCCAGTGTCCCAGGCCCGCCCTTCACTGCAGCGCTATTGGTCGCCGTCCGTCCGTCTCCGCCCTCCGCTCTGCCCCAGGCATCACAGGGGGGGCGGTGGCTGTGTTTTTCCCGCTCTACAGACTCCTTCAGCGTCCATCTTCTCAAAAAAAAAAAATAGAAAAGAAATAGGACTCCCGGTGTGCGGATTGCTGAGGCTGCAGCAACCGTTTATAACAGTAAAAACAAGCCTCAAAAGAGCCACAATCATACAGGGATTGTGTTTTTATCAGAGGTTGAGTTTATTATTGTATATGTGTATGTGTGTGTGTGTATATATATATATATATATATATATATATATATGTGTGTGTGTGTGTGTGTGTGTGTGTGTATATATATATATATATATATATATATATATATATATATATATATATATATATATATATATATATATATATATATATATATATATATATATATATATATATATATATATATATTAGAATTGTACAGGTGCCATCGGGCAACTAGTTGGCATGATAGATACATACATATCGAAGGGAACGGTGGTTTTTACTGTCCACATATATTCCCAGAATATTATCTCATTAGAGTTAATGCATAGAATCCTCAGAGCTAAAAAAAAAAAAAAAAAAAAAGTTAATTATTCCGGACCGGTAACGGTCAAGATTGCTGTACCCTCAACTTTTGAATTCACCCAAATCATGTCAGATTTAGTGATTACAGCCACCGCAGCCCCTGACACTGCAGGTCCCGGTATCCCCCCCCGGCCGGCTGGTTAGCGCCCCTGTCTCAAGCCATAAATTCACTCGCTGACGTCCTCGGGTCAGTGCGCATACGCTGCGTCCCTGGCCGACGCTCTGTCATACCTCCACAGGACTGGCGCAATCCCCTCGGGGAGTTTTCACCTTCATCCCCAGGTCCAGACGGCCGCTCCTCCCGAAGTCTTTCGACCTTTTGGGCGATGGCCCAGGCGTACCGCCTCTGCTGGATTCCAAGCAGGCGCCTGATGTTCGGCGCATGACGAATAGCCTGGTAGAAATGGTGAGTCATGCCATAAAGGTACGGACAGCCCTTTTCTCTCCGTGCACACACAGGGGGAGGTGAGTCCCGTGCCAGGGACCTTATCCACGGCTCGAAGCGGACCCGCCTGGTCTCTTCGGCGCCCCCGCCTGGTTTTTCCTTGATTCCCAGGTCCAAACTTCTGCTCCACCGGAAGCCTTCCGACCCCTCTGGTGATGACCCAGGCGTAACACCTCAGCTGGATTCCGAGCAGGCGCCCGAGGTTCGGCGCATGACGATTAGCCTGGTAGAAACGATGAGTCAGACCATAAGAGCACGGTGAGTCCTCTTCTCCTCTCTGAGCACACAGGTCTCCTTTAAGACTTTTCTGGCGGACCCATGATGTATTCAGTGGACATCCAGTAGGGCTCCGGAGAGAAGGGGCATGCTCCCCTGTGATCGACCCGCCAGGGTTCCACCTAGCTTATCATCCCTAACGTGACGTCTCTCAGGGACTCCACGGACACCCTACGCAGCGGTCTACGTTCCATCTCTGCCGATTCAGAACTGGTTGACATCTTCGGTGAGTATCTTCTCAACACAGCCCTGGCGTCTGCCAGTGGCACGGTCTAAGCCTCTAGCAGCAGTGTGACCACCTGTTTAGCACTCTAACGCAAGATCTGGAATGCGGATGCGACCTCTATGGCTGGTCTCCCTTCCGCTCTTAGGGGAGCGTCCCTTCGGAAATGGGCTAGTCTAGTTGGTCCCCTAGGCCACCTGAGGGTAGAGATTCTTCCCCTACCCAACATCGGCCCAGAGGCATGCGGGTGCGTCGCTCCACCGCTCGGTTCCAGTCCTGTCGCGCCTCAACCTTTCAAGGCGCCTCTATACCACCAATAGCTCATCCACCTTGCGAGGCAAGGGACCTCTTCCTTGCTTAAGGGTCGTTACAGGGATCATAGCGGCTGCCATGCCATCCTACACTCCAGAGCTATTATAGTCACTCCGCCCTGGGACGACCTGGTGGTCAAGAGTTCTTCCCTCAAGGGCTGGCGTCTGGGTGTGTAGATGGCCATCGTCGCCTTTTCGCTTCTAGAGTAGCTGATCTTTCAGGAAAGGTCTTCTCAGATCCCGCCCCGGCGGATCATCCCTTTAGACACGGTATTCAATACCGTCCGAGGTCAGGTACTCCTCGCACAAGAGTGGTTCTCTTCCCTGCACCGAGGCCTCCGTACTCTCTGCCATCCGCACCCGTTTTTCCATCGGTCTTGGTATGCGAGTCCCCGGTCAGTTGCCGGCGGGGATATAGGCAGTACACTGTACCCAGTTGCATCCTCGGCCCTTTCAGCGGGCCCTGACGAAGAAGGGGGTCAAATCTCTCCTTGCTATGGACCGCTGGTCCCGTCTATATCGAATGACCGCCATTCCCTTCCTAAGTGGACCATTCTTCGCAACCTCCCTGGGGAGAGTCCCTTCTCTTCTTCTTCTTCTCTGGAGGATAGTGTCCATCGTCACCGATCTCCAAGACTGGGGTGTGCCTCTCCATTCCTGCAGCACAAAGTTGTTGGACACCCCTGAGTATTGTCTCCCTATCAACAGTCCGGAATTCAGCCATACGGCTAGCCCGGGTACGATTTCAGCACCGTGTACTGGGTTGTCCAGTCAGATTCCAGTCTGACCATGCCGCAGTGGTGGCGTGCATCATCCACCAGGAAGACACAAGGAGTATCATGGCAATGGGTGAAGTCAAGAGGACCTTGCACTGGGCCGGATCTCTTCGCGCTCTAATCTCGGCAGTGCACATCCCTAGCGTGGACAATGGAACGGCTCTCTTTTCTCGGCAGGGATGGCCCCGCGTCAGGCAGATGGTTCCTCAACAGAGAAGTCCCCAGCCAGATTTTCGGCGAAGGAAAACTCCGGTCGGGGACCCAATGGCCTCCCGATTCAACTATCAGGTCCACGGTTCATCGAGTGGTGCTACCTCCACTTGGCCTAGGTGTCGACGCCCTCGCCCTGTCGTGAAGCCAGTTCAGGCTCCCGTGCATCTTCCCTCTGCTTCCCAGGATTTCAAGGTTTCTCCAAAGAATCAAGGCAGAAGGTGGCGCCAGAGTGGCCCGGGCGAGCATAGTTCACACAACTCACTCAGCTCCTCACAGTTGCCCCGTGGCACCTTCCAGACCCTCCAGATCTTCCGTGTAGGGGCCCTCTCTTCCACCAAGACTCAAAGGTCCTTAATTTGACGACCTTACTAGTGGATCCCGGCTACTGGCTCAGACAGGCCTTTCGACAGGAGCGATACACACAATGTTTAAGGCCGGACAGCCAGTTTTCATCGAGAATCTGTTTCCACACGGGGAGAGTTCCTCCGGTGGTGTAAGGAGCGCATCTGCTCTTCTCTTTGCTCCTTCTCCCTTCCGTCATTGCTGGCATTTTTGCAGTCAGGTCTGGATGCGGGTCTCTCGCGCGTCCCTTTAAGGGCCAGGTGTCTGCTCTATCAATTCAGTTTCAGAAGCCTCTCGCTTCTCGTCTGCCAAATCAGGACTTTCACCCAAGAAGTCACCCATCTGACTCTACTGTATTGTCATCCACTAGAGACGTGGGACCTATATCTGGCGAGGGGTTCGCTTCAGGGTATCCTGTTTTTTCTTTCCTAGTTTCCTTCGGTTCTCACCTGTTTTGGAAGGTGGGTTCCTCATTGCCATCACGTTTTTTACGAAGGGCATCAGGACGGGCAGTCCTCTCTGGTCGTTTTTTTCCTCCTTTTTCTGGGCCTCCACCTGCACAGGGGGGGGTGCTCCGACCAGACCCCGCCTTTGGTCCGGTGCTGTCTCGCCGTTCCACCTAGATAGGAGATTGGGTTTCGGTCATTCTGTCCTAGTCCTTCTCTCAGCCTGAAAGGGGCCTTGTTTACTCTGGCCCTGGTACGAGCTCTCAGGTTTTTGTTATGTCCTCAGGACCGCACCTTTCGGTGACACCGACAGTCAGTTCATGCCGGCGCCCAAGGCCAAGATTGCCACATGGTTCCAATTCCGCTAGAGTTGAGGCCTACCGCAGGAAGAACGGATCCCCGCCGTGGGCAGTGAAGGCGCACTATACCCGTGCAACGGGAGCATCTTGGTCGATTAGACTTCGGACGTCGACCGGCCAGGTCCGCGAGGTCGCCTCCTGGTCTAGTCTGCATACCTGTACTAGGTCCTACCATGATCACACCCAGGTATCGGCAGAGGCCAGTCTTGGTGTAGGTTTTTACGGGCGGCAGTAGCACACCTGTAACAAGATAGGTACTGGCAGGTCTGGGTCAAGCCCGACAGGGGGAAGATGTTTCCTACCTGTCTCCGGTGCTTGCTCTTTTCCCACCCAGGGACTGCTTTTGGACGTCCCATGGTCCTGTGTCCCCCAATGAAACGATAGAGAAAGAAGGATTTTTGTGTACTCACCGTAAAATCTCTTTCTCTGAGTCTTCATTGGGGGACACAGCACCCACCCTGTTTTGTCTTGTGTTACATAGGCAGGCAATATCGCCTCAGTGGTCCATATTTCCAGGCCACTTGTCGCACGGCGACTCGGTTATAATTTTTACTGTGACTTATCTATGGGTCTTTGTTTTGGTTCTCCTCCTACTGCTTGTGCATTAAACTGAATTGAGCCTGCCTCCGGCTCGGGATGTATACTGCTGGGGAGGAGCTAACTTTTTCTGTCTACTTAGTGTCAGCCTCTTAGTGACAGCAGCATAACCCATGGTCCTGTGTCCCCCAATGAAGACTCGGAGAAAGAGATTTTACGGTGAGTACACAAAAATCCTTCTGTTTTAGACGCAGTGTCATTCCTCTTCCGGAGACGCAAGTGTTTTTTGTGGGAGAATGCAGTGTCCATGCCCACAATCAGGATTCGGGGCACAGCGTGTTTTCTCTGTTCTCCCGCTGAGAACACTCGCGTCTCCGCAAGCATAAATGGGTATGCTGCCGCTTGGGAAGCCACGCCACATGTCAGTTTACACTGGCGAGAAAATCCCACTGTGCTTGTACTGTACAATGCAGCGTTTTGCACTTGGCGAAAACACACTGCCTCCAAAACACTGATCGTGTGGACATAATCTTACAGTAGTGAAAACATAGAAGAAGAACGTAAAAGAAGCTACACAAAATCTGCATGTGCAAATATATGAAAAATATATATTTTATCGTAGACACAAAAGGAGCACTGATAAAAACAAAAAGGCTATAATAACCCAGAAGAAATACCTAAACCAGCAGCAAAATTTTAATTGATGAGCAAATAATCACAGAAGTGACGATCAAAATATTCTCAATAAGCCCCATAGATAATAATGCTCCCCTGAAAACTGAGCCTTAAGATAATTACCATAATATGTAAAGTGTGATACACTGGTATCTATAGGATGCCCGCAATGGGCCCAATTCACTGACACTTTCATGCCAGAAATGTGGTGCAAAAGATTTGAAAAGTAGCAAACTTAAGGTGCGAGTTGGAGTTGCGGCAACACTTGCCACTTTTGGAGTTGCCAAGCCAGTTTCTTCCAGCCACTAAAATGGGCAATAAGGACCTGACACCACAGCCTGTTTAATTCACGATGAGCTTTGGGTTTTCGTACCGCAGAAATCTCTCTAGTACCTGACTGGAGGAAGACTTTTGGCAAATTGTATGAGGTGCACAACACTCATCAGATGTCCCAGATTCTTGAAGACGTGCACCTCTTTATGAATCCGTATGGTCTGACTCAATCAGTCCCCCCTCATCAACACAGCCAAGAAAAATTACGGTTCTTTATGAATCCAGGCCAATGTGTGCAAATAATATAATATTTATTAATTTATATAGCGCTATTTATTCCACAGCGCTTTACATACATTGGCAACACTGTCCCCATTGGGGCTCACAATCTAAGGTCCCTATCAGTATGTCTTTGGAGTGTGGGAGGAAACCGGAGAACCCGGAGGAAGCCCACGCAAACACGGGGAGAACATACAAACTCCTTGCAGATGTTGTCCTTGGGGGGGATTTGAACCCAGGACCCCAGCGCTACAAGACTGCAGTGCTAACCACTGAGCCACCGTGCAAAGAAATCTGTGCTACACCTGCAGCAGTTGAACTGCTCGGATCCGGGGTCGCTATGGCTCGAGGGTTTCCGGACCCGGGGGTTTGCGGCCACTTCGAAATGTAAAGGGGGGAATATTTACAAGGGGGAGTTCGTGACTGCACTCGTGGTTCGCTGTGAGGGGAGTACCGCCGCTACCTATGGGAGCACCTGGGGGAGATGGAGTGGGGCAGACAGATGGTGATACCCCCCCCACGGGTAGGGGAGACCCCTGGACTCTAGAGATAAAGGTGGCGTGTAGCGTTGTTCAGGCTATGCGGGTAGACAGGATGCAGTGGGCACAGTGTACTCACTCAGGCTGTGTGGATGTAAGTGCGGCCAATAAGCAGACTCTTGACACAGAAGTAAACCAAGTCTCTGGGTGCCGCTATCCATCCCCACTGGTATTGTTAGTGGTCTGGAGCCTGCCTCCACGCACATGTAGATAATGTTTGAGTGACCCCTCGGCCTGAAGCGGTCGGGGTCCCGCTCCCTATTTTAAAATAGGGAAGCTGTCCTCTCGATGGCTGACACTTGGGATTTCAGTGGGCTGCATAAGCTGGAAAGCCCTATTCCCCTCGTTGTGTGGGTGCCTTCGATCTCTGAGCTCTTGGGGAAGTTCATAAAGAGAGTATCCTCCACAGGTTAATTATCAGGTTGTGTGAAGCTCCCTGATCTAGGGTCCTGTACCCCCCCCATGCTCGGTACCGGTCCGGTTACTGGACCTTCCTGTGCCAACCGTTCCCCAAAACTAAGTCTGGCCACCCTTCTCCAATACCCTGCAACCGGGTCTCCGACTCCTCCAGTCCCAACTCCCTCAGCTCCTCACTCTCTGAGGGCTATTTCTGAACTGACTATGTCCTTCCCACCAGTCTGCCTGACCCCTAGGCGGGTGGCCCTTTTCCAGCTAGACCACCCACTGGTGTGCCTGACAGGGTGTGGTGTGAGGTGTGGTTAGGATTCGAGTGCTGATGGGAAACCATACCAGAGTTAGGATCCCAGAACCATGGAGGGTGAGTTCTGCACCATAAGAGAAAGGAGTGCAGTTCCCTGTGACACCCTAATAGGGTCAGGAGCATCACAAATCAATGCAATAAGAGTAAATTATACAGCCTAGTAAAGGAGATGTAATCATACAAAAGCACACTAAGGCAAAGTGACATATAAGAAAATAGCATCCAAAGAGGTACATCCTTAGTACAAAACCGGGGGGGGGGGGGGGCATGAAGAGCGCTGCTGGGAGATGCGGATCCCATCTCGTATTGCCAGCAGTGGGAAGCGTCACCGGTGTCACTCGCTGTGTGGTTAGGCACATCTTCTTACAAGTTACTCTTTTCCTTACCTTGATGCTTTACTTATGCCAAAAGTGGCTCTTGCTCCCTTATTATCTGGCTCTGCCTAGCACACTCCCTTTCCTACATGTCTCAGAAGAATCAAAAAAGCAACCAAAACCAGTAAAAATGATTGCGCTTGGTACGTGCACGAGAATTGTCACATTTCTAGTTGGGTATTGAACTTCTATGTTAATATCAGGCTTTGTCTAGTCTTTGAATATGAGCTCAGCCTTTCTGATGTTTCTTCTGTATTCCAGCTATCATCCTGGCCAGTCGGAATGGATTTACTGTCCCGGGGATGCCATCTCAGCCATAGCCTGCTCCGAGAAGAGTACGGGGAAGATTTTTGTGTACGACGGTCGTGGAGATAATAAACCGATGCACGTGTTTGACAAGCTGCACTCCTCACCACTAACTGCGATCCGGCTGAACCCCGTGTACAAAGTGGTGGTGTCGTCTGACAAGAGCGGGATGATTGAGTACTGGACCGGGCCTCCCCGCGGCTACAAATTCCCCAATAATGTGAATTGGGAATTCAAAACAGACACAGACCTCTACGAGTTTGCAAAGTGTAAGACTTGTCTCGCTGGTGTCAATTTTTCCCCAGATGGTAAAAAGATGGCGACTATTGGAGCTGACAGGAAAGTTCGGATCTTCCGTTTTTTAACTGGGAAACTGATGAGAGTTTTTGATGAGTCACTAAGTGTAAGTAAAGCGTTCCCGGCATCGTGAAGCTTTTTATGTGATGTCTTACAGCAGAGATACCACACTGATCGTCATTCCAGCCCTTTTTTAATATTAAGCCTCTGATGACCAGTGACGTACAGATTACGTCACAGGTCGGGTGTGTGTGTGTGGAGAAGGTTCAGGAACTGGACATCCACTATGGCAGAACACTGAAAGACTGCAGCCAATTACCAGATCTGATTGGCTGCAGCAGTCATGTTACTGCCACGACCCACAGCACCGATACTGCAAGAGTGTGCCAGTTTGGGAGACAAGTGTATGTTTTATAATTTCTTTGTCGCTCCATTGGGAGACCCAGACAATTGGGTGTATAGCTTCTGCCTCCGGAGGCCACACAAAGTATTACACTCAAAAGTGTAACCCCTCCCCTCTGCCTATACACCCTCCCGTGCCTCACGGGCTCCTCAGTTTTATGCTTTGTGTGGAAGGAGGCACACATCCACTCATGCATTCCCATTTTAGTCAGCAGCAGCTGCTGATGTTATCGGTTGGAAGAAAAGAGGGCTCCCACGGGGCCCCCGGCATGCTCCCTTCTCACCCCACTACGTCGGCGGTGCTGTTAAGGTTGAGGTACCCATTGCGGGTACAGAGGCTGGAGCCACATGTCGTATTTCCTTCACCATCCCTTGGGGGCTCTGGGAGAAGTGGGATCCTGAGCGGTCATCCAGGTACTGGGACCGTGCTCCCTCCGCAGCCCCAGTGTGGAATCTGCCGGACCGGAGTATTTTCTTTATCAGGGACCGGGCCCTGCATCTGTCAGGTACTCTGTGTCCCCATGGGGACGGTTCATGGAGCGCCTGGCACCCGGACGCTGCAAGGGCTGCTAGGCCGTGAAAGCCGGGGGACTTCCGCGCCGACCGCGCCTGTTCGTCGGCCGCGGTCATAAATTTAGTCCCCGGCTTCAGTTGCGGCCTACTTGCAAAATCTCGCCCCCGGACCTGTCTGTCAGGGTAGGGGCGGGACAGCCGACCGGACGCTGCCTGGGACACACAGTGGCTGCTGATCCGTGAAAGCCGGGGGACTTCCGCGCCGACCGCGCCTGCTTGTCGGCCGCGGTCATAAATTTAGTCCCCGGCTTCAGTTGCGGCCTACTGGCAAGACTCCCGCCCCCGGACCTGTCTGTCAGGGTAGGGGCGGGACAGCCGTCCTGACGTCGGCAGTGAGGGCTGGAGCATCCTGTATGCTTCCTCCCCCCTCTTTGATCACAATAGGGACCCCAGATTCCCGCACTTTTTCATGGTGCCGCCCACCGCTCCACTCCCCCTCTGAGAGCTCCAGCAGCCATTTTTTTCAGACATTCTGCGCTGGAGAATCATCAGGAAAGAGCTCTTCACCGCTGGGAGACCTGGAGCAGGGAATCTGGAGGACACACACGCCGCTTTTTAGCGGTCGGTAAGCCACACCGGTCATCCGGTGCTGGTCCCCCTGGGTTGCCTGAATAGATACGTATTATATATCTTTATATATATATATAGATCTCTGTTCGGCCGGGCTGTATACTCTTCCCTTATACCCTCTGTGATCACTCTCCTGGGACACAACAGCATGTCATCCACAAGGAGCAAGAGCGCTAAGGCACAGGGTTTCTTTGCGACCTGTACCTCTTGTGGGGCTATGTTGCCTGCGGGTTCCACCTACCCTCACTGTGAGCAATGCTCGACCCCTGTTACACTGACTCAGCCGGAGCCGGGACCACTTGTGGGCCCCTCGGCTCAGGTAGACCCCCAGGCTACCACTGTCCAGGCGGCAGGGACAGAGTTTGCAGTGTTTGCTGAGAAGCTCTTTGAGTCACTTTCACAATCCATGGCTAAGTCTATGGACAAATGGTCTGCCAAGCTGCTAGAAGCCTTGCAGTCCAGACCGGTCCTTACACAGACCCAGGACACTGTTGGATCGGCGCCTCCAGGTCCCTCTCGGTCCACGCCGCAGCGCGCTCCCGGGGTGGGCTCTAGGTTTCACGTGGAGGACTCCTCCACGGTCCACAGCCCCAGACCAGCTAAGCGGGCCCGCTTGGAATCATCAGCTTCATCACGCTGCTCAGGTTCCCGGCTGGAGGACTCGCTGGAGGACGAGGCGGAGGTCGCAGCTCAGGGCTCTGACCATGACGTTGCCCTCAACCTTGATACACCTGAAGGGGACGCCTTAGTAAATGATCTTTTCTTTATCGTTCCTATGGGAGACCCAGACCATGGGTGTATAGCTACTGCCTCCGGAGGACACACAAAGTTACTACACTCAAAACGTGTAGCTCCTCCCTCCTAGCATATACACCCCCTGCTAGCCAGTCCTAGCCAGTTTCTTGCTTTGTGTCAGGAGGATCACACACACACATGCATCCTTTTTTCATTTTTCATTTTTTCTAAAGATTTGGAAGAAAAGCGGGTCCACTGGACCCCCGGCATGTCCCTTCACACTCCCCTGGCGGCAGTGCTGTTAAGGTTGACTTCAGGGCAGAAATCCCTTCATGCCGCGCTCCTTCACCATCCCTTATGGGCTCTGGCTTGAAGTTAGAGCCAACACGGTTCTCACTGCCTTGCAGGAGACCGGCCTCCATCCGCAGCCCTTTGGCAGGACCCTGCTGGACGGAGCACTGGACCCCCACCCCACCAGGGATTGGACCCTGCGTCTCAAAGCTAAGTATAGAGACGTTGTTCAAGGGTCCTTCTACAATGTGGATTTATTGAGGGGACAGTGATTTATGTTGATAATGCTGCTTTTTACAGTTTTTCCGGCCGGTTTCTCAGTTTTTACTGAGTACCGCGCCGATGATGCCTGATTTTCGGCCGCATGTATAACTCTAGGCCCCGGCTTCAGCCGCGGCCTAGTTTCGTTTTGTTCCCCTGCATGTTACTCATGCAAGGGGACACTGCAGCGCCGCCCGCCGGCCGCTCTGCACAGGGGACGACACTCCGTTTTAGGAGATGATTCCCTCCCCTGTACATGCCTTAGCCCTCCGATTCCCGCTCCTAGGTTAACCCCCGCCCCCCCCCCTCTCACTCTGGCGCCATTTTCTCAGCGTTCTTAGTACGCTGATCGGCGCTGGCTGCTCTGCAGCAGAGGGAGTGGATATATGGCTGGGGGTCCAGGCTTGGAACCTGAGGGGGCACTCACAATAGCGGCCTGATAAGTCACAACCTCTGGCTGTGCACTTTTATACACGATCACGGCATTCTGAGGGAGTTAATTCTTTATTATAGAACCTCCTCAGCAGCATGTCTCACACTAGGAGCAAAGCTCCAAGGCTGTATACTACATGTTCTGCATGTAAACTCATATTGCCTGAACCGGCACGGACCCACACTGTAATGGTCCTTATGTGGTGCCTCTGCCTGGAGTCTCCCCAGGCTGACCCCTGTTTTGGGTATTCTAGACATTCTAGACATAGCCCCCCACCTCTGCAGCATGTCTCACAGAGCGAGGCTGCAGGCTGTTTTTAGTATCCACTGCTGGTAGTCTCGTACGGCTGTACCGAGCTCATAACCACTGTGGCCCCTCAGCTTGGAGGCTCATTCAGGGTCCCTCCAGCTGCTCCGGTCGATGGCTGACCCCTGGGGGAATCTTTTTTCCAGGGGTCGGCCTGTCCCGGCATCTGCTGAGCATGCAGCCCCCTTCTCAGGGCGTTTTCTGCTCGCTCAGCAAAGCTCTCAGACCCCGTCCTCCTGACAGGGAGACGCAGGGTCCCCTGTCCTCCCCGTCCCGCAGCTCCGATTACGAGCTGACTCATTGGACGAGGAGGATGTCACGGACGCTACTTTAGGTACTTTGATCCGTCCGTAGGTGACGCGGATGCGACTGATTGGATTGCGTCCATTATACTTGTATTGGACCTCCATCCGCCTGTATCAGGGGAGTATTCCCCGCTGGCAGTAAGGCATCAGTATACCTTTAACAAGACGAGGAGTGTGTTCCTTAACCACTCCAGTTTTCAGGCGTCCAAGCCCACAGCCTGTCCTGCAGATCCCACAACAGGGTTCTGCTGCCTGTCTCCCCCTCCCATCAGAGGTGGTCAAGGAGTGTACTCATTCGCCAAGGGTGGCCACTCCGGTGTCTAGACTTTCAGCCCGGATAGTTGTATCAGTGGCTGACGGCACCTCTATAAGGATCCCACGGTACATTAATTTTGTACTGGACCTCAATCCGCCGGAGTTACCTTATCTAGGTGAACACAACGTGTGTTCCTTAACCACTCCGGTTTTCAGGTCCCTGTGACCAGCCCAGGGTCCGCTCTGACAGTCGCTTCCCATGAAGCGTGATTCTGAGGACTGTGTTTCCCCTGTCCACCAATAGTGGTCAAGAAGTGGGCTCATTCACCTCAGGTGGCTCTGCCCGGACCGTTATGTCAGTGGCTGATGGCTCCTCAGAGGAGATGCATTCCCTCACAGGGACCCTATGCCCAAAACGGTTGCCTGAACTTCCAGACTTCAGTCTTTTCATCCTCTGCCTAGGTCTGCCATGCTGGACACCGCACGGCGGTGGTCTTGGCTACTTTCCTCGCTGTCCGCAGGCTCCTGTGGCTTCGGAAATGGAGGGCAGATGCCTCTATAGAGGTTCCTTGCTGGGCTCCTCTTTGGTGGGACCAGTCTCTTCGGAACCGACTGGATGAAATTTAGGAAGCTCTTGGCGGGGAGAGTTCTTCCTTGCCACAAACCTAAACCAGGGAACCTGTCCAGGGCAGGAATCAGTTGAGGTTTCGGTGGTTTCCGTTCCTCCATCTGATCGTCCTCTAGCTCGGCCTAGGTTCATAGAACCAATTGGCTTGAAGCTGCGTCTTCAGAAGACCGCAGGAGATGCTGCCACTTAGTCAGCTTCCTCCGAGCTATCTAGCCACGCCAACCTCCTCCTAGTCGGTGGCAGGCTCTCTCCACTTGGCGACGTATGGTTCTAACACGTCTCCGTTCAGTGGGGGCGGGATTATATCTCCCATGGCTACAAGATGGAGTTCTGTCCACCCGCCAAACAGATTTTTTCTGTTACCTCCTCCCGGCTCCAAGGCCGCCGCCTTCTCATAAGCCGTGGCATTTCTTGCAGGCCAATGGAGTAATTGTACCGAATCCCGACTGGGAACGGTTCTGAGATTTTTGTTTAAATCTATTTCTAGGCCCCGAAGAGGGCGGTGCCTTCCGACCTGGATCTTTAGCTTTTCAAGCATGGTCAGGTGTGGCGTTTTCACATGGAGTCTCGGTCTTGTTCCGTGTGTTTTTTTTCACCGGATCAATCAAGAACCCAAGGAGATTCCCTCGCAGCCTTCGGCATCAGAGATGCTTTTCTGCAACGGTCAATCGCAGTTTCACACCAGCGTTGACTGCGTTTTGCCATCAGAGTGGTCCAATTCGTGGCTCTTCCCTTGGGGTTGGCCACGGCCCCTCGAGTATTCTCATTGGGGCTGCTGTGATTAGGGTCCTGCACCCCTAGGGATTGACAGTGATCGTTTGCCCTAGACAGGCCTTCTTCCAGTGCAGACTCTTAGCAGAGTACTTCGCTTACTCTCGCCACTCTAACCTATTCGGGTGGCTTGTCATTCTGTTCAAGTCCACTCTGACTTCGAACCAGAGGCTCTCAAGGACGCAATTCGAGACTGTCGGCTCTTGTGAAGCCACTCTTAGTCGATAAGTAGTCCCTCCGCTGGCGGTCGACGTCGTTCTATCAGACACCAAATACAGGTGCTGGTCAGACGGTGGCGTCAATGGAAGCGATTCCTTGCCCAGTTTCTCCTGTGCCCTCTGAGACTGGATGTTGTCCGCTGTACACGCGAACTCCCTCCTTCCACGGGGTGGTGGCTTTGCCACTGACCTGGGGCTCGTTTTCAGGGGTGGTTTCGACCACTCTGTCTCAGGGACGCTCCTTCCTGGCCCCGTCCCAGGTGATTCTCACCAGGGTGCTGGTCCTTCCGCCTTGGGAGCATTATATCTCCACCGCGGAGCGCAGGGCGCTTGGACTCTGTCCGAATCAGCCCTCTAGATCAATGGGCTAGAAATCAGAGCTGTATTCTAGCTCTCTAAGCCTTCTCCATTTGTTGGCGGCTAGGCACATTCGAGTTCAGTCGGATAACGTTACAGCGTTTTCCTACATCAATTTCCAGATCGGGACACTCAGCCGCCTGGCAATCTTGGCGCCTCAACATTCTTCAGTGGACAAGGGACTCCTAGTCCACCGTATCCGCAGCCCACATCCTAGATGTCAAAACTGCGGGCAGATTATTTCAGCTGTCCAACCGTGGTCCACAATCCTCAGGTTTTGCGGTAGACACACTGGTTCATGTTTGATCCCAGCTTCGTCTCTACCTCTTGCCCAGAGCCCTGCACAAGATCAGGGAAGGGGGCCGTCGGGTCATTCTCTTACAGACTGACCCAGGCAGGCTTCGTATCCTGACCTGCTCTTTCTGTCCGTTGGATTGCCATGGCATCTTCCGGTCCGTCCAGACCTTTTCTCAGAAGGTCCGTTTTTTCCGTCAGAATTCTGGATTCTCGGATTGACGGCGTAGCTATTGAGTCCTGGATCTTGGCGACTTCTGGTATCCTTCCTGAAGTCATCTCCGCTATGACTCGAGCTCCAAGGTGTCCTTGGACCTTTTTAGCCTTGCCGACCCTCCTGTCCCTTCCACAGTCCGGTCTACAGCTAGGACTATCCCTCATTAAGGGACAGGTCTCCGTTCTGTCGGTATGTGCCAGCGGCGTATCGTCCGGCTGGCTCCGGTGCGCTCCTTTAAGGGCGCGTCTCACATCATTCCGCCTTTCCGGCGGTCTATGGAGCCCTGGGACCTTAATCCGGTCCTCCCGGTTCCCGGAAACCCCCCTTTGCGCTTCTTAGGGAGGTTTCTTTGTTTCATCTTTCACAGAAAGTAGTCTTTCTAGTGGCTATAATTTCCTGCCAGGGAGTTCTGGCGGCACTCTCTCTGAGTCACCCCCTTTTTTGGTCTTTTGCATCAAGACAAGGTGGTCTCCGTCCGACTCCGGACTTTTTTCCCTAAGGTGGTTACTGCTTCCACCTTATCCGGGGCAATTTTCCTGCCTTCCTTTTGTCCGGCTCCTCTTCATCGCTTGAGAAAGCGTTGCATATCCTGGATCTGGTGCGGGCGCCCCGGATCTAGGTGTCTCGCACCGCCGTTATTAGGCGGTGCACCTCTCTCTAGTACTGACTGCTAGTCAGCATAGCGGTCTCTCTGCATCTAAGCCGACCCTTGTTCGTTAGCTTAGGTCGGCCATTTCCGAGGCCTACAAGTGTACTCAAGTGCCTTCCCCGCTGGGGATCAGAGCACATTTGATCAGACCTGTCGGTGCCTTTTCGGCTTTCAGGCTACGGCTCAGTAGGTCTGTCAGACGGCAGCTCGAATTAGTCTGCATACTTTTTCGAAGCTCTATCCAAGGCATGCTCTTGCTTTGGCAGACATGGGCTTCGGCAGACGCATCTTTCAGGTGTCTGTCGCCCATTTGTGAAGTTGGGTTTTCCTGCTTCTCAGTTGTCTGTTTATTCCCACCCATGGACTGCTTTGGGACGTCCCATGGTCTGGGTCTCCCATAGGAACGATAAAGAAAAAGAGAATTTTGTTTACTTACCGTAAATTCTTTTTCTTATAGTTCCGTCATGGGAGACCCAGCACCCTCCCTATTGCCTGTTGGCAAGTTTCTTGTTCCGTGTGTCTTCACCGGCTGTTGTTGTAGACAGAGGCTCCGGTTATTCCGGGTTTTACTCTATCTCTACTTGTGGGTGGATGTCCTCCTTCAGCTTTTGCACTAAACTGGCTAGGACTGGCTAGCAGGGGGTGTATATGCTAGGAGGGAGGAGCTACACGTTTTGAGTGTAGTAACTTTGTGTGTCCTCCGGAGGCAGTAGCTATACACCCATGGTCTGGGTCTCCCATGACGGAACTATAAGAAAAAGAATTTACGGTAAGTAAACAAAATTCTCTTTATCTCGTCCATCAACCAGGTGTTAGATCTATCTCCCCCGCCTCCACCTATAGAGGAGTCGGCTTCTCAGCAGGAGAAACACCAGTTTCGGTTCCCCAAACGTACACGGAGTGCGTCTTTCGACCACTCTAACTTCAAGGATGCTGTCCAGAAACCCAGAGCGGTTCCGGACAAGCGCTTTACTAAGCGCCTTGCTGACACACGTTACCCCTTCCTCTCTGACGTAGTTAAGGGTTGGGCTCAGTGTCCCAAGGTGGATCCTCCAGTCTCTAGATTGGCGGCTAGATCTGTGGTATCGGTTGCAGATGGCTCATCGCTAAAAGATGCCACTGACAGGCAGATAGAGCTCCTGGTGAAATCCATCTATGAAGCCACGGGCGCGTCCTTTGCCCCGGCTTTTGCAGCCGTGTGGGCACTCCAAGCTATCTCTGCTTGTCTAACCGAGATTAATGCGGTCACACGTACTTCTGCTCCGCAGGTTGCGTCTTTGACTTCTCAGGCGTCGGCGTTTTCTTCATACGCCATGAAGGCAGTCCTAGACTCTGCTAGCCGTACAGCGGTCGCATCCGCTAATTCTGTGGCAGTCCACAGAGCCATGTGGCTGCGCGAATGGAAGGCAGACTCGGCTTCCAAGAGATTCCTAACCGGTTTGCCGTTTTCTGGTGACCGATTGTTTGGAGAACGATTGGATGAGAGGGAAAAGACTCCTCCTTACCCCAGTCCAGACCGAAGCGACCTCAGCAACGTAAGATACAATCGAGGTTTCGGTCCTTTCGCCCCTCCACCAAGTCCCAATCCTCTTCGTCCAATAGGCCGGAGAAAGGTCAGAGGAACTCCTACGCGTGGCGGTCTAAGTCACGCCCCCAAAAGGCTGCCGGAGGCACTGCCTCCAAGGCGGCCTCCTCATGACTCTTGGCATCCCCGAACCGCATCCTCGGTCGGTGGCAGGCTCTCCCGCTTTTGCGACACCTGGTGGCCACATGTTCAAGACCGATGGGTGAGAGACATTCTGTCTCACAGCTACAGGATAGAGTTCATCTCTCGTCCTCCAACTCGTTTCTTCACAACCTCCCCCCCCCCCCCCCCCCCCCCCCCCTGGTCGGGCCGACACACTTCTTCAGGCAGTGGCCGCTCTGAAGACAGAAGGAGTTGTGATTCCCGTCCCCCCTCAGGAACAGGGGCGCGGCTTTTACTCCAACTTGTTCGTGGTGCCAATGAAGGACGGTTCATTCCGTTCCGTTCTGGACCTCAAACTGCTCAACAGACATGTGAGAACCAGACGGTTCAGGATGGAATCTCTCCGCTCGGTCATCGCTTCGATGTCACAGGGAGACTTTCTCGCATCGATCGACATCAAAGATGCTTATCTCCATGTGCCGATCGCACCCGAACATCAACGCTTCTTGCGTTTCGCCATAGGGGACGAGCACCTTCAGTTCGTGGCATTGCCTTCGGCTTGGCGACAGCCCCACGGCTTTTCACCAAAGTCATGGCATCCGTTGTGGCGGTCCTACATGAGGCGCCTCATGCACTTCCTAGGGAAGATGGTGGCAGCGATGGAGGCAGTGCCCTTCGCGCAATTTCATCTACGCCCACTCCAATGGGACATTCTCCACAAGTGGGACAAGAGATCGACTTCCCTCGACAAGAATGTCTCTCTTTCCCTGGCAACCAAGACGTCTCTTCAGTGGTGGCTTCTTCCCACTTCTCTATCGCAGGGAAAATCCTTCCTGCCCCCAACCTGGGCTGTGGTCACCACGGACGCGAGCCTGTCAGGGTGGGGAGCAGTGTTTCTCCACCACAGGGCTCAGGGGACCTGGACTCCGAGGGAGTCTTCCCTTCAGATCAATGTTCTGGAGATAAGGGCAGTGTATCTAGCCCTATTGGCGTTCCATCAGTGGCTGGAGGGCAGGCAGATCCGTATCCAGTCGGACAACACCACTGCAGTCGCCTACATCAATCACCAGGGCGGCACTCGCAGTCGTCAAGCCTTCCAGGAAGTACGGCGAATTCTGCAGTGGGTGGAAGCCACAGCATCCACCATCTCCGCAGTTCACAGAGCTCTGGCGGCGGATGCATTAGTACAGGATTGGTCGCAGTTTCAACTGCCTTATGTGTTTCCTCCTCTGGCGATGCTACCCAGAGTATTACGCAAGATCAGGTCCGACTGCCGCCGCGCCATTCTCGTCGCTCCAGACTGGCCAAGGCGGTCGTGGTACCCGGATCTGTGGCATCTCACGGTGGGTCAACCGTGGGCCCTTCCAGACCGCACAGACTTGCTGTCACAAGGGCCGTTTTTCCATCTGAATTCTGCGGCCCTCAACCCTGACGATGCTAGGAGCCAGGACTCAATGGCCACACAGTCAGGTTATCTCAGGATGTCATTGCCACTATGAGACAAGCCAGGAAACCGACGTCCGCCAAGATCTATTACAGGACTTGGCGGATATTCTTCTCCTGGCGCTTTGTGAATGGGTTTACTCCCTGGCCTTTTGCCTTCCCCATTCTTCTTTCCTTCCTTCAATCTGGAATGGACAAAGGTTTGTCACTAAGCTCTCTCAAGGGACAAGTATCGGCACTCTCAGTATTTTTTCAAAGGCGCCTGGCCAGGCTCCCGCAGGTCCGCACGTTCCTGCAAGGAGTATGCCACATAGTCCCACCTTACAAGCGCCCACTAGAGCCCTGGGACCTTTACAGGGTGCTAACGGCTCTTCAGAAACCACCTTTCGAGCCCTTGCGAGATGTCTCCTTATCACGTCTTTCGCAGAAGGTGGCATTTCTAGTGGCAGTTACATCACTCCGAAGAGTGTCGGATCTTGCAACGCTGTCATGCAAAGCCCCCTTCCTGGTTTTTCACCAGGATAAGGTGGTTCTGCGTCCTGTTCCGGAATTTCTCCCTAAGGTGGTATCTCCTTTTCATCCAATCAGGATATCACCTTACCTTCTTTTTGCCCTAATCCAATTCACCGATGTGAAAAAGATTTGCACTCATTAGATCTAGTGAGAGCACTCCGGTACTACGTGTCTCGCACAGCGCCCCTGCGCCGTTCAGATGCACTCTTTGTACTTGTCGCCGGTCAGCGTAAGGGTTCGCAGGCTTCCAAGTCAACCTTGGCTCGGTGGATCAAGGAACCGATTCTTGAAGCTTACCGTTCTTCGGGGCTTCCGCTTCCTTCGGGGCTGAAAGCCCATTCTACCAGAGCCGTGGGTGCGTCCTGGGCATTGCGGCACCGGGCGACGGCTCAGCAGCTGTGTCAGGCAGCTACCTGGTCTAGCCTGCACACTTTCACGAAACATTATCAGGTGCATACCTATGCTTCGGCAGATGCCAGTCTAGGTAGGCGAGTCCTTCAGGCGGCGGTTGCCCACCTGTAAGAGGGAGCCGTGTCGGCTCTATTATCGAGGTATTCTTTTACCCACCCAGGGACTGCTTTTGGACGTCCCAATTGTCTGGGTCTCCCAATGGAGCGACAAAGAAGAAGGGAATTTTGTTTACTTACCGTAAATTCCTTTTCTTCTAGCTCCAATTGGGAGACCCAGCACCCGCCCCTGTTCCCTTCGGGCTTGTTGTTCAATTGTTTCTTTGGTTTCAGTTCTCCGAACATCCTTCGGATTGAATTTACCTTAGACCAATTTATAAGTTTCCTCCTTCCTGCTCTTGCACCAAAACTGAGGAGCCCGGGAGGGTGTATAGGCAGAGGGGAGGGGTTACACTTTTGAGTGTAATACTTTGTGTGGCCTCCGGAGGCAGAAGCTATACACCCAATTGTCTGGGTCTCCCAATTGGAGCTAGAAGAAAAGGAATTTACGGTAAGTAAACAAAATTCCCTTCTTTCTTATTATCTGGGGAACTTCTGCAGTTAAAGGGAATCTGTCACCAGGTTTTCCCTTTATGAACTACAGCCACCACCAGTGAGCTCTTATATACAGCATTCCAGAATACTGTATATAAGCGCCCAGGCTGATCTGTAGAACATAAAAACACCTTTTATTATACTTAGCCAGGGGGCGATCTGGTCCGATGAGTGTTGTCACTCTCGGTCCGGCGCCTCCTCTCTGCTCAGATTGCGGTCTTCCTTCTTATGAGCCTTGTATGGATGATGCTTCCTAAGTCATCCACAGAGGCCAGCATTGTGGTCCGGCGCAGGCGCACTGATCTGCCCTACCGTAATGCTCAGGCTCGAGGAAGGGTCAAAGATCGCCCACACATGCGCACTACAATAATTAGAACTTTTTAAAAGTTTTGTCTTGTAGTGAACATCTCTTCGGCCGGAGTCACAAACAAATTTCCTGTCCTCCCCCCATAATGACACCGTTGTAAGTTGCTGATCGGTTGTTGTTTCATCTCCAGATTTTTAATGTTTCTATGTACTGGAATACTGTATTTCTCCACTGTACAATGCAATTAAGTAAATGCTGATTTGAATCCCCCCCCCCCCAAAAGAAAGGTTAAATATATACATGGTGCTGTACATGAGAAGCGATTACATACAGAATACATATACAAGTTACAGTAGACAGACTAGTACAAAGGGAAGAGGGCCCTACCCTTGCGGGGTTTCATTCTATAGGATTTGGGGAGGAGACCGTAGGTGGGGTGTAAATTGGGCGGCAGCTCCGCACGGTGGTCGGGCGGCTGCGAGTTCATTGTAGACATTTCTGAACAGGTGGGTTTTCAGGTTCCGTTTGAAGTTTGCAAGGGTAGCGGATAGTCTGACGTGTTGAGGCAGCGAGTTCCAGCAGACTGGGAATGCTCGGGAGAAGTCTTGAGTTGGTTGCGTGAGGACCGAATGAGAGCGAAGGAGATCTTGGGAGGACCGGAGATTACGCTTTGGAGTGTAGTGGGAGAGTAGTTCGGAGATATACGGAGGAGATAGATTATAGATGGCTTTGTAGGTCAGTGTTAGAAGTTTGAATTGGATACGGTGGAAGATTGGGAGCCAATGGAGGGATTTGCAGAGGAGAAGCGGGGTGGTATTGAGGAGAGAGGTGGATCAGTCGGGCAGCAGAATTAAGGATGGACTGGAGAGGGTCGAGCGTGTTGGCAGGGAGACCACAGAGGAGGATGTTGCAGTAATCGAGGCGGGAGATTATGAGGGCATGCACTAGCATTTTTGTAGCTTGCGAATTGAGGAAAGGACGAATTCTGGAGATTTTTTTTTTTTTTAATCCAATTAGTTTTTATTGAAAACATGGCAGATACAAAATCATACATGGTAAATTAAGATAACATTTGTCAACTGCCCGCACATGAGGGCTCCATACATTAGTATACTCCAAGACAATCCGGTTACAATTCCTCTGCCTTACACTTTAACCACACAAAAACATGGGGAGGGAGGAGAGGGGAGGAAAGATGGGGACTTCCTGGAAATATTTTTGAGTTGAAGGCGACAGGAGGTGGTGAGGGTATGAATGTGTGGTAGGACAAGGCAGAGTCAAAGGTCACTCCGAGGCAGCGAACTTTGGGTGCTGGCGAGAGCGTGATGTTATTTATTGTAATAGATAGATCAGGTGGAGAGTGTAGGTGAGATGGAGGAAAGATGATTAGTTCAGTTTTGGCCACATTGAGCTTTAGGAAGCGAGAGGAGAAGGAGGATATAGCAGATAGACACATCAGGATTTTGGACAGCAGAGATGTGACATCTGGGCCAGAGAGGTAGATCTGAGTATCATCGGCATATAGGTGGTATTGGAAGCATGGGACTTTGAGTTGTCCCAGGCCAAATGTGTAGATAGAAAAAAGTAAGGGTCCCAGGACAGAGCCTTGAGGGACGCCAACAGAGAGATGGCGGGATGGAGAGGTTGTGTGGGAATGGGAGACACTAAAAGTGCGGTTGGAGAGGTATGAAGAGATCCAAGAGAGGGCGAGGTCTCTGACACCAAGGGAAGAGAGGATCTGCAATAGGAGGGAGCGGTCGACTGTGTCGGAGGACAGGTCTAGAAGTAGGAGTATGGAGAAGTGACTGTTAGCTTTGGCAGTAAGTCATTCATAATTTTAGTTTTATATATATATACAATATATATATATATATATATATATATATATATGTATATATATTATATATATATATGTATATATATTTATATTTTATATATATATATATATATATATATATATATATATATATATATATATATATATATATATATATATATATATATATATATATATAATTTTTTTTTTTATATATATATATAATAAATAAATTATAATATAATATAATGATAAACCTTATTTGGTATCACAAACTTCACAAAACTCCAGTATAGCTAAATATAAAATTATTTAATCCAAACCATAAATGTTTTAAAGAAAATAAAAAGCTGAAATGCTAGAATTGCTGTTTTTTTTTTTTTTTTTTCTTTTTGATTTAATCAAAATGTTGTTAGGACCCCAAAATGTCATCAATGCAGTGCAGCTCACCGCGCCATACTCATATAGGCCCATTAAATTCAATTGCAAAAAAATGTTTTGTTTGAGGAGTCCCGCAGTATGGGATAGTATGCTGAAGCCTAACCTTCCAATAGAGGCCAGAAAGGCACTATCGTCCTCTTTTGGAAGGCTTCAGCATACATAGGTACCGAGCCTGAGGATGGGTTGTCAGTGTTTGACTTCCAGAGAACCCCTTTAAATCCCTTTTCCATGGATGGATGTCACCTTACATGTCTGTATGTTGGATATTGTAGCAAGGCTGGGATTTATTGGGTGATGTTGAACGAGTCTGCCTGTAAATCTGTTCCTCTCTGCTAGAGGTGGCCACATTGCCCCGGACTCTTGCTGGTCCTCAGCTCTGGGTACGTGTTCACGCTAAAGGATCCCATATGATGTGGTTTGCACAACAATCTGTCAAACACAAATCTCCATGACTCTGTAACATTTAACGAAGCCTCCGCAGTCCGTAACAGGAAGAGTTTCCATTTTATTTGTACACAAAGCCGAACAATATGGTAAGAGCAGGAGGTCATCAGAGCGCGGCCGCCTTTCATGTCCTGCGCCGGCGTCTGCTCCACAGCTGTTCACTCGTGAGAATTTGTGGTCCTGAGACGGCTGCCCTGATCTCTGCCAGATGTATGGCAGCTCCTGGGATGGATGGGATTTGCTTTTTTGTTAACTGATTCAGCCTGTTTATTTTTACGATATTCAGTCCCATTAGTTTGTGACGAACTGGACAAACTCCAGGAGCGCAGATAGCCGCTGTGCCCAAAATATATATCTGCACCTCATTGTTTTGTGCTTTACCCTTTTTGTTGTATATGGATATTTTTCATCTGAGTAGCTCCTAGCCTGTCGTCATTCCTATATTCCTTCCTGACACGAGCTGACTTGCTTGAGAACATAAGTGGTGACAGCCGCCTTCTGTATACGGCGTATTTTACCGGTCCTCTGCAGAGACCCCCAGTAACGGGCCGTAAACTGCGCTAGAATCTGGCTGCAATCGTTTCATTTTGCTGCAGTGCCCCTGCAGGGGACAAACAGTATTACACTTATTTATGAAGGACCTGGTGCAAATTGTGCTTTTTTCCAGAATTCAGTGTTTATTTTGTGTTCATGCGCCTCTCTATACCTGAGATATAGGTCTATCCTCCTGATATATACAGTATATCCTAAAAGTGAGTACACCCCTCTCATTTTTGTAAATATTTTATATATTTTCATGGGACAACACTGAAGATCTGACACTTTGATACAATGTAAAGTAGTCAGTGCACAGCTTGTGTAACAGTGTAAATGGGATGTGCCCTATAAATAACTCAGCACACAGTCATTAATGTCTAAATCGATGGCAGCAAAAGTGAGTACACCCCAAACTAAAAATGGCCAAAGGGTGCTCAAAATGTGCATAGTTTGTGTGGCCACCATTATTTTAAAGCATTGCCTTAACTCTCTTGGGTATAGCGTTCACTAGAGCTTCACAGGAGTCACTGTTCACTCTTCTATCCTCCATGACAACATCACGGAGCTGGTGGATGTTACAGGCCTTGTACTCTTCCACCCACTGTTTGAGGAGGCCCCACAGATGCTCATTAAGGTTTAGGTCTGGAGACGCTTGGCCACTACAGCACCTTTTACCCTCAGTTTCTTTAGCAAGGCAGTGGTGGTTTTGGAGTGTGTGGGGTCATTATTATGTTGGAATCCTGCCGTGTGGCCCAGTTTCCGAAGGGAGGGGATCATTCTCTACTTTAGTATGTCACAGTACATGTGGGCATTAATGGATCCTTCAATGAACTGTAGCCCCCCACAGCCAGCTGCATTCATGCAGCCCAAAACCATCACACGCCTACCACCATGCTTGACTGTAGGCAAAACACACTTGTCATTGTATTCCTCACCTGGTTGCTGCCACACACACTTGACACCATCTGAACCAAATAAGTTTATTTTGGGCTCATCAGACCACAGGACATTGGTTCCAGTAATCCATGTCCTTAGTCTGCTTGTCTTCAGTAAACTGTTTGCAGGCTTTCTTGTGCATCATCTGTAGAAGAGATTTACCTTCTGGGACAACAGGCATGCAGACCAATTTGATGCAGTGTGCAGTATATGATCTGAGCACTGACAGGATGACCCCACGCCCCCCCACCCCTGTAACCTCTGCAGCAATGCTGGCAGCACTCGTATATCTATTTTGAGAAAACAACCTCTAGATATGACGCTGAGCACGTGTACTCAGATTCTTTGGATGACCATGGTGATGCCTATTCTGAGTGGAACCTGTTTTGTTAAACCACTGTATGGTCTTGGCCACCATGCTGCAGCTCAGTTTCAGGGTGCTGGCAATCTTCTTATACTTTAGGCCATCTTTATATAGAGCAAAAAAATATTTCAGCTCCCCAGAGAATTCTTTGCCATGAGGAGCCATGTTGAACTTCCAGTGACCAGTATGAGAGAGTGTGTGAGCGATAACACCAAATTTACACACTCCTCCCCATTAACACCTGAGACATTGTAAACACTGAGTCACATGACTTCAGGAAGGGAAAATGGCTGGGCACAATTTGCCAATTTTCACTCAGAGGTATACTCACTTTTGTTGCCAGCGGTTTAGACATTAATCGATGTGTGAGTTATTTAGAGGGCACCACATTTACACTGTCATACAAGCTGTACACTGACTACTTTACATTGTATTAAAGGGTCATATCTTCAGCGTTGTCCCATGAAAAGATGGAATAAAATATTTACAAATGTGTGAGGGGTGTGCTCACTTTTGTGATGTAAAGCTATTCTTTTAGCCAAATGGGTGTGGTCCTCAACAAGACTCCAATGGGGAGCTATAACCACACCCACTTGTATAAAAAGACTAGAGAATAGGGGTCCATATTTCAGGAATGGAGAGGAGCAGAAACAAAAGAAGTCGTTCTAGATTCAGGAGAACGGCGACATTTACACCAGGTGAATGACATATTTATCTGATGTGACACCTCAATGAATAGTCCTGTAATTGGCGGACTCTGGATTGATAGGTTATGGTTTTTCGGGGCGGGGGTGTTTTGCTATATTTTTAACACTAAGGTTCAGATACAGCTTTAAAGAAGGCAATTAAGTAATTTTATTATAAAGGTTAATATGAAATACAAACTTAAAGGAAAAGTATGATATTGCGTACACTTTTGTATATTCAACATACAAAGGTTAAGTACAGTTAAATATACTTACATCACCAAGGAGCATTGAAACATCATCTGTCTGGAATATTAAGAATCAGAGAAGCATGACATAGACAGAGAACTCCTGGACATCACTGCCCGGACGTCTCACGGAGGCAGGAAACACGAGCTTCTGTCTGTGCTATACCTCAGCTGATCTTAAAAAGGCTTGAACAATATTACAAGCCTTAAAGTTAATGTGTTGTAGTCTTTTTGATCCATGCCCTTTGATGGCCAGTCATTGGGCATAGATGAACCAGAGATACATCAGACAATGGGGTAATAAACCCACAGCATTCAAGTCTCCCAAGAATACACATCAGGTATTTGAGCTAGGTAAATGGATATATTGTTTGTCTGTATATTCAAGACAAACACACAGAAATCCTTAAGTATATACAAGATTTTGTAACCATGTACACTTTGTCTGTCTGATTAATCAATATGTTATAGTATAACATAATGTATAAACTCAAAAATAGCCATTTTTATATTTGCAATACAGGGGGGGAGGGGGGGTTGCCTCTCTTTATTCTGGCGAATAGTTGAGGGGACCTTCTTGATTGGGAGCACAAGTCAACTTGATCATCTCCTTTTGCGACTCCTATGTTTTTGCTATTGTGCCTTAGGAATACCTTCCTTCTTCCATATAAATGTCATCTGGCAAAGTATTTTGCTCAGCTGTAAGATCTCATTTTTTTCCCTGTCTGTCTTGGCAGATGTTCACAGAGCTGCAGCAGATGAGGCAGCAGCTCCCAGACATGGAGTTCGGGAGGCGCATGGCCGTAGAGCGGGAGCTGGAGAAGGTGGACGCCATTAAACTCATGAACATTATTTTTGATGAGACCGGCCACTTTGTGTTATATGGGACAATGCTCGGGATCAAAGTGATTAACGTAGAAACAAATAGGTAAGTTTCATAACTTTTTATATACCGTGTGTTACGGACTGTAAGACGCACTCTTCCCACCCCCCCAACCCCTCAACTGTGGGTAACATGGGGGTGAGTGTTACAATGTGGATATGCTACGTTCTACAACTACGTTCGGGTGTTCGCCTGCAGAAAACTTGTGTGCAAAAATTGTGCAAGACAGAGCACACGCTAACGGAGCCTGCTCCATTATAGTCAATGGCCCTGTCGGCGCATGCGTCCAAAACACGTTTTGCGGGGTGGGAGAGGGGCGGTTCGGAAGGATGACCCGACTGCACCACTGAACGTAAGTAAAAGCGCAATGTGAAAGGGGCCTAACACTAAGTTTTGTCCATTATAAAAAAAAGAATTTAAGGCATGGATGCAATTAAAATAAAAAAAGTTTCATATAAAAAGGGGTTGTCCACGTAGTAATATTTATAGCTGAGAAGTGAATGAAACCTCACATTTGGAGACCAATCTGATATTGTCCGTGTATATTCTTCTGATAGGTGTGTGCGTATTCTGGGCAAGCAGGAAAACATCAGGGCCATGCAGCTGGCTTTGTTCCAAGGCGTGGCCAAAAAGCACCGCGCTGCCTCCACTGTGGAGATGAAGGCTTCAGATAACCCCGTCCTCCTGAGCGCTCAGCCAGACCCCACCATCGTATGCACATCCTTCAAGAAGAACCGTTTTTACATGGTTGGTATAGTCTGCCCCTGCAAGTAACACAGTAATCGCATCAGTCATAACCTTAAAGAGGTTGACCACTATACATTGGTGGCCTATTTTTAGAATAGGTCATCTATGTCTGAGCAGCCGCGGTCCGACACTCCACATCCTTGCCGATCAGCTGTTCTTTGTGTCTGCAGCAGGAAATGCTCAGCTCCAGAGCTGCCTCGTCAACTGATAGGGGCCGGGTACTGGATATCCCATTCAAATCAATAGGAGGCAGATATGCAGTACCCGGCCGCTATCAGAAGACTGAGCATTTCCTGCTGCCAGCACCGGGCACTGCTGATCAGTGTGCAGAGTGTCGGACCCCGGCTGATCTGCTATTGATGACCTATCCTAAGGATCCACCATCAATATCAAGATTTCTCACGAGCTGCGCCAATGCTCTGGAACACACTACCAAGAAAAATCCGATTAATTCCCAACATCCACACCTTTTTAAGCAAGCCCTAAAAACGCATTTCTTAGCCTATCACCTCCCTGATGTAATCTAGTCCCTTTCTGCCCTTCATAAAATTTACTTTAATTCTTGTCCCCTGTATCTTCTGATTTCATTACTCGCCATGTACTTTTTTTACACTCTATACCTGTATTAATTCTGGCTGGTGACCGGTACACGCAGCTGGTTTTGAATCCCCTATTAAATCGATGGCTGGACCATACGTGACAAGCTCCACCCCCCCCCCTCCTCCATTCACCTTTTGTGCCCCACCCCCCTATTTCCTCATAGACTGTAGCTTACGAGCAGGGCCCTCGCTCCTCTTGGTATCTTAATTTTATTATTTTATATTGTCTCATGTTGTCTATACATGTCCCCTTTGAATTGTAAAGCGCTGCGGAATATGTTGACGCTATAGAAATAAAAATGATCAATATTAAAGTAGTGGCCAGCCTCTTTAAGTCCCCCATACACATTACACTATTGTCAGACGAACCCGTAGACAGTCTGTGTATTGTGGCTTCCAGAACACTTAAACTTATGATGAGGTCGGGAGAGGGAAGGGTCTGACTTGATGAATTTCAGTCGCCCATCCTTTTGTTCTGGAGATTACACCGTGTGCAGAATTATTAGGTAATTGTATTTTAGAGGATTTTTTTTATTATTGATCAACAACTATGTTCTCAACCAACCCAAAAGACTCATAAATATCAAAGCTTAATATTTTTGGAAATTGGAGTGTTTTTTTTTTTTTTTAGATTTGGCTATCTTAGGAGGATATCTGTTTTTGCAAGTAACTATTACTGTGCAGAATTATTAGGCAACTTAATAAAAACCAAATATATTCCCATCTCACTTGTTTATTTTCACCAGGTAAACCAATATAACTGCACAAAATTTAGAAATAAACATTACTGACATGCAAAAACAAACCCCCAAACAATTAGTGACCAATATAGCCACCTTTCTTTCTGATGATGCTCAACAGCCTACCATCCATAGATTCTGTCAGTTGCTTGATCTGTTTATGATCAACATTGTGTGTAGCAGCCACCACAGCCTCCCAGACACTGTTCCGAGAGGTGTACTGTTTTCCCTCCCTGTAGATCTTACATTTTATG
This sequence comes from Anomaloglossus baeobatrachus, assembly GCF_048569485.1. Taxonomy (NCBI): domain Eukaryota; kingdom Metazoa; phylum Chordata; class Amphibia; order Anura; family Aromobatidae; genus Anomaloglossus; species Anomaloglossus baeobatrachus. The sequence goes on along the minus strand of NC_134353.1, from coordinate 867,767,398 downwards.
AGGGACCACAGGTTCTCTATGGGGTTCAGATCAGGTGAACAAGGGGGCCATGTCATTATTTTTTCATCTTTTAGACCTTTCCTGGCCAGCCACGCTGTGGAGTAGTTGGATGCATGTGATGGAGCATTGTCCTGCATGACAATCATGTTTTTCTTGAACAATACCGACTTCTTCCTGTATCACTGCTTGAAGAAGTTGTCTTCCAGAAACTGGCAGTAGGTCTGGGAGTTGAGCTTCACTCCATCCTCAACCCGAAAAGGTCCCACAAGTTCATCTGTGATGATACCAGCCCATACCAGTACCCCACCTCCACCTTGCTGGCGTCTTGAGTTGGAGTGGAGCTCTCTGCCCTTTACTGATCCAGCCTCTGGCCCATCCATCTGGCCCATCAAGAGTCACTCTCATTTCATCAGTCCATAAAATCTTTGAAAAAAGAGAATTTTGTTTACTTACCGTAAATTCTTTTTCTTATAGTTCCGACATGGGAGACCCAGACCATGGGTGTATAGCTTCTGCCTCCGGAGGACACACAAAGTACTATACTAAAAGTGTAGCTTCTCCCTCCGAGCATATACACCCCCTGGATGACAAATTTAACCAGTTTAGTGCAAAAGCTGAAGGAGGACATCCACCCATAAGTAGAGAGAGAGTAAAACCCGGAATAACCGGAACCTCTGTCTACAACAACAGCCGGTGAAAAACACACGGAACAAGAACTGCCAACAGGCAACAGGGAGGGTGCTGGGTCTCCCATGTCGGAACTATAAGAAAAAGAATTTACGGTAAGTAAACAAAATTCTCTTTTTCTTCATCGTTCCTTATGGGAGACCCAGACCATGGGACGTCTCAAAGCAGTCCATGGGTGGGAAATAAACAGAAACTGAGAAGTAGGCAAAACCTAACTTCACAAATGGGCGACAGCCGCCTGAAGGATGCGTCTGCCCAAGCTCGCATCTGCCGAAGCATGAGCATGCACTTGGTAGTGCTTCGAAAAGGTGTGCAGACTAGACCAAGTGGCAGCCTGACAGACTTGCTGAGCCGTAGCCTGGTGCCTGAAAGCCCAGGAGGCACCGACAGCTCTGGTCGAGTGCGCCTTAATCCCTGGCGGTGGAGGCACCTGAGAACATTGGTAGGCATCGGATATGGCCGACCTAATCCAACGAGCTAGGGTCGGTTTAGAAGCCGAGAGACCCTTGCGCTGACCCGTGGTTAGCACAAAAAGAGAGGTGCACCGCCTAAGAGCGGCGGTGCGTGACACATAGATCCGGAGCGCCCGCACCAAATCCAAGGTATGCAACGCTTTCTCAAAGCGATGTACAGGGGCCGGACAAAGGGAAGGCAATGAAATGTCCTGGTTAAGGTGGAAAGGAGACACCACCTTAGGGATAAAGTCCGGAGTCGGACGGAGAACCACCTTGTCTTGGTGAAAAACCAAAAAGGGTGACTCCGAAGAAAGCGCAGCCAAATCAGAGACTCTCCTGAGAGAAGTTATGGCCACCAGAAAGACCACTTTCTGTGAAAGTCGAAACAAAGAAACCTCCCTAAGAGGCTCAAAGGGGGGTTTCTGTAAGGCCGTGAGGACCAGATTAAGGTCCCAGGGATCCAAAGGCCGCCGGTAAGGAGGAATGATGTGAGATGCGCCCTGCATGAAGGTGCACACCTGAGCCAGTCGGGCGATACGCCGCTGGAACAAGACTGACAGAGCCGAGACCTGTCCCTTGAGGGAATTGAGGGATAGTCCTAGCTGCAGACCGGACTGTAGAAAGGACAGGATGGTTGGCAAAGAAAATGCCTGAAGCCGTCAGAATCCAGGACTCAAGAGCCACGCCGTCAATCTGAGCCGCAGAATTCTGGCGGAAAAACGGACCTTGAGAGAGAAGGTCTGGGCGGTCCGGGAGATGCCACGGCATTTCTACGGACAGACGGAGCAGGTCTGGGTACCAAGCTCGCCTGGGCCAGTCTGGAGCAATGATTATGACCCGACGGCCCTCCATTCTGATCTTGCGCAGGACCCTGGGCAAGAGAGCTAGAGGGGGAAACACGTAGGCCAGACGGAACTGGGACCAATCTTGAACCAGCGCGTCCGCTGCCAAGGCCTGAGGATCGTGGGAGCGAGCCACTTAAACCGGGACCTTGTTGTTGTGCCGGGATGCCATTAGATCCACTTCCGGAGTGCCCCACTTGCGGCAGATTGACCGGAACACTGCTGGATGCAGGGCCCACTCGCCGCTGTCCACGGTTTGACGGCTGAGATAATCTGCCTCCCAGTTTTCTACGCCCGGGATGTGGACTGCGGATCTGGTGGACTTGGAGTCCTCCGTCCACTGAAGGATGCGTTGAACCTCCAACATCGCCAGGCGGCTGCGAGTCCCGCCCTGGTGATTGATGTAGGCAACTGCTGTCGCGTTGTCCGACTGGACTCGAATGTGCTTGCCCGACAACAGGTGGTGAAAGGCTACGAGAGCTAGGAGTACAGCCCTGATTTCCAGCACATTGATCGAGAGGGCTGATTCGGACGGAGTCCAAGTGCCCTGTGCTTGGTGGTGGAGAAATACTGCTCCCCAGCCGGAGAGACTGGCGTCCGTGGTGAGGTTCACCCAGGACGGGGTCAGGAAGGAGCGTCCCTGAGACAGAGAGAGGGGCCGAAGCCACCACTGAAGAGAGCTCCTGGTCTGTGGCGACAGAGCCACTAGCCTGTGCAAAGAAGAGGTCCGCTTGTCCCAAAAGCGGAGAATGTCCAGCTGCAGAGGACGCAGATGGAACTGGGCAAAGGGAACCGCTTCCATTGACGCCACCATCTGACCCAGCACCTGCATGAGGTGCCTGATGGAATGACGGTGGGGCTTCAACAGAGAACACACCGCCAGAAGAAGGGACTGCTGTTTGACTAAGGGCAGCTTCACAAGTGCCGGCAGAGTCTCGAATTGCATCCCTAGGTATGTAAGTTTCTGGGTCGGGGTCAGAGTGGACTTGGGCAGATTGACAAGCCACCCGAAATGAACAAGTGTGGCGAGAGTGAGCGAGACACTCCACTGACAGTCTGCACTGGATGAAGCCTTGACTAGAAGGTCGTCCAGGTAAGGGATCACTGCCAACCCCTGGAGGTGCAGAACCGCAACCACTGCTGCCATGACCTTGGTGAATACACGAGGGGCCGTGGCTAACCCGAAGGGGAGAGCCACGAATTGGAAATGTTCCTCCGATTGCAAAACGTAGCCAACGCTGGTGTGAAACTGCAATTGGCACATGCAGATAGGCATCTCTGATGTCGATGGATGCTAGAAAATCTCCTTGGGTCATTGAGGCAATGACCGATCGCAGAGATTCCATGCGAAAGCGCCGCACCTGAACATGCTTGTTGAGAAGCTTGAGATCCAGGATGGGTCGGAAGGAACCGTCCTTCTTGGGGACTAGGAAGAGGTTTGAGTAGAAACCTCTGAACCGTTCCCGGGCGGGAACCGGAACAATTACTCCGTTGGCCTGCAAGGATGCCACGGCCTGTGAGAAGGCGGCGGCTTTGGAGCAGGGGGGAGTGGACAGAAAAAATCTGTTTGGCGGGCTGGAAGAAAATTCTATCCTGTAGCCGTGGGAGATGATATCCCGCACCCACTGATCGGAGACGTGTTGAAACCACACGTCGCCAAAGTGGGAGAGCCTGCCACCGACCAAGGACGTTGCTGGCGCAGCCAGATAGTCAAGAGGAGGCTGCCTTAGTTGCAGCGGCTCCTCCGTTCTTCTGAGGACGCGGCTTCGCGCGCCAGCTGGGTTTTCGATCCTTGGCTGAGTTAGTGGACGAAGCTGAGGGCTTAGAGGATGACCAGTTAGAGGAACGAAAGGAACGAAACCTCGACTGGTTCCTGCCCTGGACAGGTTTCCTGGTTTTAGTTTGTGGCAAGGACGTACTCTTCCCGCCAGTAGCTTCCTTAATAATTTCATCCAGTTGTTCACCGAACAGCCGGGACCCAGCAAAGGGGAGCCCAGCAAGGTACTTCTTGGAAGAAGCGTCTGCTTTCCATTCTCGAAGCCACAAGATCCTGCGGATTGCGAGTGAATTAGCGGAAGCCACCGCCGTGCGGTGAGAAGCCTCCAGAATGGCAGACATGGCATAGGATGAAAAAACCGAAGCCTGGGAAGTTAAGGCAACCATTTCGGGTATAGAGTCCCTGGCGAGGGAATGTATCTCCGCCAGAGAAGCAGAGACTGCCTTAAGAGCCCACACTGCTGCAAAAGACGGGGAGAACGAGGCCCCTGCCGCCTCATATACAGATTTGGCCAGAAGGTCAACCTGGCGGTCAGTGGGATCCTTAAGTGAGGTGCCATCGGCCACAGATACAACTGTCCGGGCTGAGATTCTAGACACCGGAGGATCCACCTTTGGTGACTGAGCCCACTCCTTGACCACCTCTGGTGGAAAGGGAAAACGGTCATCAGAACTACGCTTTGGGAAGCGTTTGTCAGAACAGGCCCTGGGCTTGGTCACAGTGGCCTGAAAACTGGAGTGGTTAAAAAACATACTCCTTGCTCTCTTAGGTGAGGTAAACTGGTGTTTTTCTACCAGAGAGGCTTGTTCCTCTGACACTGGTGGATTGAGGTTCAGTACGGAGTTAATGGATGCAATCAAGTCACTAACATCCGCATCACCCTCGGATAGATCAATGGGGTACATAGAGGTAGCGTCCGAGCCCACAGTAAAGGCATCCTCCTCGCCCTGCAATTCAGCTCGTGAATCAGAGCTGTGGGACGAGGAGGGAGAAGAGTCCCTGCGTCTCCATTTAGGAGGTCGGGGTCCGGGAACAGACAAAAAATCTTCTGTGAGCTCTGCAGAGTGAGTCGGAACAGCAGAGGCGCCCTGAGAAGAGGGCTGATGCATGGTCAGCAGAGTCCGGGACAACTGTCCCATGGAGTCGGCAAAGGACTGTGAGATAGCTTTAGAAAACGATGCTACCCAAGCCGGGGGTTCAGCCACCGGGGCTGGAGCAGCCGGAGAGACCCCTGGGGAGGCTCCAGGCTGAGGCACCACCATGTTAGAGCAGACATCACAATGTGGATATGTGCTCGGTTCAGGCAGTATGAGCTTACACGCAGTGCATATAGAGTAAAGCCTTGCAGCCTTGCTCCTAGTGAGAGACATGCTGCTGAGGTGGAGGCTCTGCAGTAAAGAATACACTCCTTCAGAATGACCCCCAGAGAGTGTATAATAAAGTCCACAACCAGAGGTTGTGGCTTACCAGACCGCTTTTTGTGTGCCCTCCGGATTCCACAGCTCGGACCCCCAGACAGATGCAGAAGCTGCAGCAGCCAGCGCCGATCAGTGTGTGAACGCTGATAAAATGGCGCCGGAGTGAGGAGGGGGGGCGGGGTTTAGTCCAGGAGCGGAAACCGGAGGGCCAAGGAGAAATACAGGGGAGGGAAACATCTCAGAGAGGAGTGTCCTCCCCTCTGCTGAACGGCCGGTGGGCGGCGCCACACTGTCCCCCTGCATGACTGACATGCAGGGGCACTGAAAACGAAACTAGGCTGCATCTGAAGCCGGGGCCTAGATTTTTCCATGCGGCCGACGAGCAGGCACCCTCGGCGCGGTTCTCAGGAAAAAACCAGAGAACCGGCCGGAAATCACAGCACAGTGAACAAAACACACTCTCCCCACAATAAATGTACAAGGGACCCCTGAATAACGTCTCAATACTTAGCTTATGAGACGCAGGGCCAGGTCCCTGGGGGGTGAGCGCTCCGTCCGGCAGGAACCTGAAAGGGCTGCGGATGAAGACCGGTCTCCTGCAAAGCAATGAGAACCGTGATGGCTCCCACTTCAAGCCAGAGCCTCAGGGGATGGTGAAGGAGCGGGGCATGTGAAGGCTCCAGCCTTGTAAAATCAACCTTAACAGCACCACCGACACAGTGGGGTGAGAAGGGACATGCCGGGAGTCCAGATTGGACCCGCTTTTCTTCCAAATCTTTGAAATCAAAAATCAAAATTCAGATGAGAATGCATGTGTGTGTGACCTCCTGAACACAAAGCATTGAACTGGTTAGATTTGTCATCCAGGGGGTGTATATGCTCGGAGGGAGGAGCTACACTTTTAGTGTAGTACTTTGTGTGTCCTCCGGAGGCAGAAGCTATACACCCATGGTCTGGGTCTCCCATAAGGAACGATGAAGAAAATCATATTTCTTGGCCCAGTCTTGACGTTTTAGCTTATGTTTCTTGTTCAAAGGTGGTCGTTTTCAGCCTTCCTTACCTTGGCCATGTCCCTGAGTATGGCACACCTTGTGCTTTTTAATACTACAGTAACGTTGCTGCTCTGAAATATGGCCAAACTGGTGGCAAATGGCATCTTGGCAGCTTCACGCTTGATTTTCCTCAATTCATGGGAAGTTATTTTGCGCCTTTTTTGCCCAACACGCTTCTTGCGACCCTGTTGGCTATTTGCCATGAAACGCTTGATTGTTCAGTGATCACGCTTTAAAAGTTTGGCAATTTCAAGACTGCTCCATCCCTCTGCAAGACATCTCACAATTTTGGACTTTTCGGAGCCTGTCAAATCTCTCTTCTGACCCATTTTGTCAAAGGAAAGGAAGTTGCCTCATAATTAAGCACACCTTATAATATTATTATTATTATTATTATTATTATTATTATTATTATTATTATCATTATTTATAGAGCACGATTGATTCCATGGTGCTGTACATGAGAAGGGGTTACATACAGAATACATATACAAGTTACAGTAGACAGACTAGTACTGAGGGAAGAGGACCCTGCCCTTGCTGGCTTACATTCTATAGGATTTATGGGGAGGAGACAGTAGGTGGGGGGTAGATTGGGTGGCAGCTCCCGCACGGTGGTCAGGCGGCAGCTCCGCACGGTGGTGAAGGAGTGAGGTCATATAGGGTTATATAGAGGTTTTAGGGATATAGGGTGTTGATGTCATTACACCACACCCCTCCTCATTACAGAGATGTACATCACCTGATTTACTTAATTGGTAGTTGGCTCTCAAGCCTATACAGCTTGGAGTAGGACAACATGTATAAAAAGTATCATGTGATCAAAATACTCATTTGCCTAATAATTTTGCACACAGTGTAGCTGCTGCTGGAAGAGTTGGGCAGTGGCTCTATGAACTTGGGATACACATGGTCGAGCCAAATTTTCCTGTGCCTTTGTGAGTTGGGGCAGACAGTTGTTGGGCAGACAGCTAGGCCTTCAGATCAGTCAAGTGTTCAATATATAATATTAGTTCTCCATTTATTAACACCATTTATTTAGGTAATAAGGGGAAAGAATACAGGGCAGTAACAAGGCTGTCCAGGCTTATGATATTGATGGTTTTCTCCTTCGGCTGTAAGCAGTGAATGGAGATACAGCTGTGCTCACTGCATAGAGCCCGGTGCTGAGAATAGCAGCTGTAGTCTTATGTAAGTGAATAAGAGCTGAGCTGTCATTTCTCTATCGTTTCATTGGGGGACACAGGACCATGGGACACAGGACCATGGGTTATGCTGCTGTCACTAGGAGGCTGACACTAAGTAAACATAAAAAAAGTTAGCTCCTCCCTAGCAGCATACACCCCGAGCTGGAGGCGGGCTCAGATCATTAGTTTTAGCTTAGTGTCGTAGGAGGCTGATGTGGGCCGTCTCGGCCCCCCTCAGCCATGTATGTTTTTGAGCTTTTTTTCTTTTATTTCGGCGCCGCTCATCACTCTCATACCTGTCGTCTTTTTCTCTGCAGGTATTCGCTTCACTCATCCTCCGCAGCCCTGTGGGTACCACTCCCCAGGGTCGCAGGGGGCTTGAGACTTCGGGCCCTCTCCCCCGCCCGTCCCCGTGGTACCACTCCCGGGGGTGCGCGTGTGGGCAGGTTGTTTTGTGAGCACCCCTGATTCGCCCTGCGGTATCACCCCAAAGGGCGTACAGGGGAGTACAGCAGGAATGGAACCTCCGCAGTGTGTTTAATAGATGGGGCCCTGTCACGCTGCCTTCTCCTGATAGGGGGCTGATCTACCCCCATCATGATGTCCACTACCCTGCCTCAGCACGCTCTCCCCCGGAGCCTTCCTGGACGAGCAGCGCTGTACACAGGCAGGGCCAGGGAGCCCTGCCTGCACCGCATCCATCGCTGGGCCGGCGCCGCCGATTGCAGGTAGGACCGACCTTTCCTGCACTTTCCCCCGGCCCTCTCCATAAATTTAGTCCCCGGTCTCGGCCTAGTCGCTCCTGCGTCCTAGCCACGCCCCCGCTGCAGCGCTATTGGCCGCCGGTCGTCTCCCTCTGTACCCTCCCACTGATCTGCCTCCTGGCTGATGGTGGGGGCTGTGAATCCTCTGGGTTTTCGCGCCGGAATCCTGCTCCTCCCCCAGCCTCCTCCAGCGTCCCCTCGCCATTTTAGCCTGCCTCTGGTCCCCTGAGGCTGCAGCGCGCCGGCGTTCTGACTCTTCTGGCCAGCTCACTCCTGGACTCCTCTTCTGGACTGGTGGGCAGCACGCAGGACCTGGGTAAGCTCTGCTCCTAAGGAGTAGCCCTCACTAGGCAGCATTCTGAGTTTAGGGACGAGTTTACCCTCTCCTGTCTCCTTCCTAGCAGCCACCAGGGAGAGTGCCTGTTTTCACCATGCCTAAGGCTAAGCCCACCCAATCCAAGCAGGCCCCCTTTGCACTATTTTTTGCATGTTCCTCCTGCAAGTCCAAGTTTTCCCAGGGTCAGGACGCCCCACTATGCTCCGTCTGTTCTACAGACGCACAGCCTCCGCGGCCGACGCTTCTGATACCGCAGACGCCACAGCGCCATATGCTGCAGGGCCCTGCGTCCCGCCCCCCCCCCCCCCCCCCCCCGACTGGCTAGCGTCCCTGTCCCAGTCCGTAGATTCCCTCTCTGAGGCTTCTCGGACCATCGCGCAAGCTCTGCGCCTGCTGCCGTCGCTCGCCCAGATTCCCGCAGACCCGGCGCAATCGCCTCCGGAGCAGGTGAGCCCCGTTGCAGGGTCCTCCTCTGCTGCTCAAAAACGGACCCGCCAGGTCTCGTCCTCAGACTCTTCCCAGGTTTCACCTTCATCCCCAGGTCCAGACCGTCAGTCCTCCAGGGAGGCTTCTGACTGCTCCGATGATGATTCCGATGCGGCACCCCTGCAGGACTCAGAGCAGGCGGCTGATATTCGGCGCATGGTGAATAGCCTGATAGAAGCAGTAAACCAGACCTTGAAGGTACAGGTGGACCCCGTCTCCTCCCAGAGCACCCAGGTCTCGTTTAAGCGGGTGAAGCGGGCCCAGAACACATTCAGCGGACATCCAGAATTCGCTGAGTTACTGCGCAGCCACAGGCAACAGCCGGACAGGGTATTTACCAGCGGTAAGTCCATCGATTTGCATTATCCCTTTCCTGAGGGTCTTCGAAAGGATTGGGCAGGCTCCCCTGTGGTCGACCCCCCCCAATCTCCCGCCTGTCTTCTCACACAGTCCTTCCACTCACTAACGGTACGTCTCTCAAGGACCCTACGGACCGTACTATTGACAGGTTGGCCCGCTCCGCCTTCGAGGCAGCGGGCACATCCCTCTCTCCGGCCTTTGCCTCGGTTTGGGTTGCGAAGGCCCTGATGTCCTGGGCGGACACGCTACGTTGCGGTCTCCGCGCCATTCCTGCCAATCCGGACCTGGTTTCCATCGCCTCGCAGATTTCCCTCGCGGGTGAGTACTTGCTCAATGCAGCCCTGGCGTCTGCAAGTTGCGCGACCCAGGCCGCCAGCAACAATGTGGCCATCCGTCGAGCCCTCTGGCTCCGGTCCTGGAACGCGGATGCGGCCTCTAAGAAGTCACTAACTTCCCTGCCCTTCCTAGGGGAGCGTCTCTTCGGAGATAGGCTGGACCAGCTGATCTCCGATGCAACGGGAGGAAAGAGTACATCTCTCCCCCAATTGCGCGCTAAGCGCTTCCAGAATCGGCGCCCCACCGCTCGTTTCCGGCCCTTTCGCAGCTTCAACTCCAATCCCCAGCCACGGAAAAGCCGCTCTCCTCCGAGAGACAGGAAGACCCCGTCATTCAAGACCAATCCTGCCTGGCGTTCACGCTCCCGCCAGCCCACGAGATCCTCTTCTGGTTACCGCCGACGTTCCTCCAAGTGACTCGCGGTCGGCGCGCAACAGCGCCAGACTTGTGGGAGGGTGTCTGTCTCGTTTTCAGCATGTGTGGATCCCCCTGACCGCCGATGCCTGGGTCAGAGAGATCATCACATCAGGCTACAAAATAGAATTCGAAGCAAAGCCACAGAGACGTTTTTTCCTATCTCGCCCTCCCGAGTCTCCCGCGCGGGCTCGCGCGTTCTTTCACTCCATAGACTCCCTCCTCCGAGCCGGAGTCGTAGTACCAGTCCCTCCCGCAGAGCGTTTCAAGGGGTTCTATTCCAACCTTTTCGTGGTCCCCAAAAAGGACGGCTCTGTCCGTCCCGTCCTCGACCTAAAGCTTCTAAACAGGTCGGTGAGGCCTCGGCCGTTTCGAATGGAGTCACTCCGGTCCGTCATCGCGTCCATGGAGGTAGGCGAATTCCTGGCATCGCTGGATATTCAAGACGCCTATCTTCACGTCCCGATAGCCACCTCTCACCAACAGTTCCTCCGCTTTGCGATAGCGGAAGATCACTTCCAGTTCACGGCTCTCCCCTTCGGCCTCGCATCCGCACCCAGGGTCTTTACGAAGATCATGGCTGCTGCCATGTCCGTCCTGCATTCCAGGGGTGTCATGGTCATCCCGTACTTGGACGATATGTTGATAAAGGGCTCTTCCTTCGAGGACTGTCGTCTTGGGGTTCAGGTCACGATCGACACCCTTTCACGGTTAGGGTGGCTGATAAATCGGAAGAAGTCCTCTCTGACCCCGGCCCGTCGGATCACCTTTTTAGGCATGGTATTCGATACCATCCAAGGGCGAGTTTTCCTCACACAGGAGAAGATGTCCTCCCTACAACGAGGCCTCCGCGCTCTCCGGCGTCAGCGCCAAGTTTCCATCAGGTTCGGCATGCGGGTCCTCGGTCGTATGGTGGCGGCGATGGAAGCGGTACCCTTTGCACAGTTCCATCTCCGGCCCCTCCAGCTGGCCTTGCTGAAGAAGTGGGACAGATCTCCCTTTTCTCTGGACCGCAGGTTTCATCTTTCGCCGGAGACCCGCCATTCCCTCCGTTGGTGGCTCAATCAACGCAACCTCGCATCAGGAAGGTCTTTCCTCCCGCTCCACTGGAAGATAGTAACCACCGACGCCAGTCTCCAGGGCTGGGGAGCAGTGTTTCGGCATCACACAGCGCAGGGCCGATGGTCACCGAGGGAGAGTTGTCTCCAGATCAACATTTTGGAGATAAGAGCCATCCGACTAGCCTTGCAGCAGTTTCGGCACCTAGTACAGGGTTGCCCGGTCAGGATCCAGTCGGACAATGCGACGGCGGTGGCGTACATCAACCACCAAGGCGGCACAAGAAGTGTCGGGGCAATGCGAGAAGTCAAGAAGATTTTGCACTGGGCCGAATGTCATCACTCCCTGATCTCAGCGGTACACATCCCAGGCGTGGACAATTGGGCGGCGGACTTCCTCAGCAGGGAAGGCCTCGCCTCCGGAGAATGGTCCCTCAACCGGGAAGTCTTCAACCAGATCTGCGACAGATGGGGAGTTCCGGACGTGGACCTAATGGCCTCCCGGTTCAACCGTCAGGTTCCGCAGTTTGTAGCGCGGTGCCGCGACCGCTTGGCTTTAGGAGTCGACGCCCTCACCCTGTTATGGAGCCAGTTCAGTCTCCCGTACATCTTCCCTCCGCTCCCTCTAATTCCGAGGGTTCTCAAGAAGATCAAGGCGGAAGGAATTCCGGTCATCCTAGTGGCTCCGGACTGGCCCAGGCGAGCATGGTTCGCGGAACTCACTCAGCTCCTCGCAGACGCTCCGTGGCGCCTTCCAGACCGTCCAGATCTCCTGCAGCAGGGACCTCTTTTCCATCAGAACTCACAGGTCCTAAATTTGACGGCCTGGCCATTGAATCCTGGGTTCTAGCTAAGGCTGGTTTTTCCTCAAGAGTGATTCAGACAATGATTAGGGCCAGGAAGCCATCTTCATCAAAAATTTACTACCGCACGTGGAAGGTTTTCTTCAGATGGTGTGAAGAACATAATATTTCTTCTCCACTCGCCTTCTCCCTTCCTTCCCTGTTGGCATTCTTGCAGTCAGGCCTAGATGCGGGTCTCTCGCTCGCAACACTAAAGGGCCAGATATCGGCGTTATCAATCCTGTTTCAGAAGCCACTGGCCGCTCGTTCACAGGTTAAGACCTTCATCCAGGGAGTGGCCCACCTGGCACCGCCGTACCGTCGGCCTCTAGAGCCGTGGGACCTTAATCTAGTCCTAGGGTCACTTCAGGGCCCCCCATTCGAGCCCTTGCGAGAATCTTCCCTTTCTCACCTGTCTTGGAAGGTGGTGTTTCTCGTTGCCATCACTTCTATTCGCAGGACGTCAGAGCTGGCAGCTCTCTCTTGTCGTTCCCCCTTTTTGATTTTTCACCAGGACAAAGCGGTTCTCCGGCCAGATCCCGCTTTTCTCCCAAAGGTGGTCTCCCCGTTCCATCTTAACGAAGAAATCGTTCTTCCGTCCTTCTGTCCGGGCCCCTCTCACAGCTTGGAGAGGTCCTTGCACACCCTGGACCTAGTGCGTGCACTTAGAATTTATGTCTCCAGAACCGCGCCGTTCCGTAAGTCACATGGTCTGTTTGTCCTCCCTTCTGGTCCCAAGAGGGGTGAATCGGCATCCAAGGCCACAATTGCCAGATGGATCCGTTCCGCCATATCAGAGGCCTATCGGATTCGGGACAAGTCTCCGCCGCGGGGGGTAAGAGCGCACTCTACCCGTGCAGTGGGAGCCTCTTGGGCGATTAGGCATCAGGCGTCGGCCGACCAGGTCTGCAAGGCCGCCACCTGGTCTAGCCTGCACACCTTTACTAGGTTCTACCAGGTTCACACCCAAGCATCGGCAGATGCTAGTTTTAGGAGAATTGTCTTGCAGACAGCAGTTGCACACCTGTAATAGGGTGGCAGCATTCAATTATAGTGCAAGCCCGCCGAGGTAGGTTGTTGTTTTCTTCCTATCTGCGGGTTTTTCGGTATTCCCACCCAGGGACTGCTTTTGGACGTCCCATGGTCCTGTGTCCCCCAATGAAACGATAGAGAAAGTAGGATTTTTGTGTACTCACCGTAAAATCTCTTTCTGAGTCTTCATTGGGGGACACAGCACCCACCCTGCTTGGTTTTTTGGTTGTTCAATTGCATTTGCCTGCTATTTTTCGGCGGTCTTATGTTCATAGACCTCTTGTTTGCACGGCTGCATTGTTTTAGTTACAACTTGTTTTTATGTATGGTGATTCTGGTACTCCTCCTACTGCTTGTGCACCAACTGATCTGAGCCCGCCTCCGGCTCGGGGTGTATGCTGCTAGGGAGGAGCTAACTTTTTTTATGTTTACTTAGTGTCAGCCTCCTAGTGACAGCAGCATAACCCATGGTCCTGTGTCCCATGGTCCTGTGTCCCCCAATGAAGACTCAGAGAAAGAGATTTTACGGTGAGTACACAAAAATCCTACTTTTTGGCATTGCGATCTTACACCTACTACCTCTTTGCAGAGTGAATCTGGCAGAGGATGGTTGGAAGTCTCTGTTGATGCGTCTTGTGCTTTATTCACGCATCAGTATTTCATCAGTATTTCATCAGTATTTGCCAAAACCAGGAGCATCTCCAAAACACAGAACAGCTGACAATCTTTCAATTTATAGATTTTTTTTTTTTTTTGGGGAAGTTTCACTCCTGGTTTTGCCATACAAACACTGATGCAAAAATACTGCCCAAATACTGACGTGTGAATGAGGTCTTAAGCAGTTTTCTGTTTTGTGACTTTTATGCATCTGCTTGATCTCCCTCTTCCCCAGATCCCACCAGTTAGTGCTCCTCAGAATTACCTGCAGATACGCTGGAGTCCAGATGTTGTGTGACTGCAAGTCAATGAAAAATGCCAATGTAGAGGGTTGGCTTCGCTTCAAGCACTTGTTTTCAGATTTTATTTTCTTAGCATTAGCACTTTTATGTGGTTTTCTATGTAATTTTGTGACTTGGAGAAGATTTATATGAATTTACTGAAATTTTTCACATTTCAGTTCACCAAACGTGAGCCGGAAGATACGAAGAGTGCCGATTCCGACAGAGACATATTCAATGAGAAACCATCGAAAGAAGAAGTAATGGCAGCCACGCAGGCTGAAGGACCGAAACGAGTTTCTGACAGCGCCACTATCCACACCAGCATGGGCGATATTCACGTTAAGCTCTTTCCTGTTGAGTAAGTGTCTGTGCAGATCCTCTCCCCCTAGTTTGCCAGATTATTATACAGACAGTGAAGCCTGAATCTTCTCATGGTTTCCAGTATTCCTGCAGCATCACCTCCCTGCTAAAGCACCATCTTCACCTGCCAAGATTCATTTTTACAATTTGTTTTTTTAATGTGAGGTTTGCTTTATACTTTTGTATCCTATGGTTGGCATGAATGCTTAGTGCACAAGTTAATTAGGTGTATAATCCTTTTATTTTCACGTAGATGTCCTAAGACAGTGGAGAACTTCTGTGTGCACAGCCGTAACGGATATTACAACAGCCACGTATTTCACCGGATCATAAAGGTAAGGACAAGTGCATGGTGGTGGTTTTCTTATGTATGGTTTAAAAGGATATTTCCAACTTAGCAAGTTATCATCCAGCTAAATAGTAGAGTAGGTTATAACTTACTGATTTCTGGGACCATCGCTAATCTCATAAACAAGGCTCTGAAATGCCCCTTTAGATAGCAGACGGGGCATGCATGTGCGCCACTGCTGTATTGATTGCCCAATGCTATGCTCACATGTCCAGTAATAATCCATTAGGACTAGTGAGAAGTGAACCTGAAGTTTGGATTCGATACAAACTCGACTTTTCCAAGAAAGCAAAGTTCAGGTTCTTTGCGAATGCAAAGCACTCACGCGAGCATCACTGTCCTCGACCACGCACAATGCTCGGCCCAGTGCGAACCACTTGCAGTGTATGAACGGCTCCCACTGGGGGCAACAACAGCGTGATCAGATGTAGTGTGCACCAGAAAAGGAAAACCCCTCCACCCGGAAGTTCTCTGTTTATGGCTAGATGCATGTAGGTGGAGACCTGAACTGCTAATCAGTGGCTTCAAATGAAGTTCAGGTCAAGTCGGGGTCCAAAACTGAACTCTAAAAAAGTTCAGCTGGAGCATAAGAGCCTGAACTTCCACGGGTCCGCTCATCTCTAGTTATAACGGATCCAGCAGCAATCTGTTATCAAAAAAATTGTACAAACACAACTTTTTTTGTCCATGTTTATAAAAACTGTTGGATCTGTTTTCTTTTAAAATTGAGGTAAATGGAGAACGGGTCCATTAATCAGCCGTCCGTTTTGCTCTGATTTGACAATTGTTTTGTTTTCTACTTACTGGATCAGTTTCAAATGAAAGATAACAAGTGGCTAATTAAAAGATCAGTTCCACAAGCTTCAATATTAAAAAACTGAACCCTGGTGTGACCACCATTTGTCTCACACAGTACAACACACCTCCTATGCATAGAGTTGATCAGATTGTTGCTTGTGACATGCTGGTCCACTCCTCTTCAATGACTGTGCAAAGTTGCTGGACTTTAGCCGGAACTTGAACTTGCTTTCACATACACCGATCCAGAGCATCCCAACCGTGCTCAATGGGTGACGTGTCCGCTGAGTATGCTTACCATGCAAGATCTGGGATGTTTTCAGCTTCCAGGAATTGTCTACAGATCCTTGCAACATGGAGCCGTGCATTACCATGCTGCAACATGAGGTGATGGTCGTGGATGAGGCACAAGAGTGGGTCTCAGGATCTCGTCACGGTGTCTCTGTGCATTCAAAATGGCATCAATAAAATGCATCAGTGTTTATTGCCCATAACATACGCCTGCCCATACCATAACCCCACCACCACCGTGGGCCACTCAATTCACAACATTGACGACAGCAAACCTCTCACCCACACGACGCCATACACATAGTCTGCCATCTGCCCTGTAAAATGAAAACCGGCGTTCATCTGTGAAGAGAACATCTCTCCAATGTGTGAGCATTTTCCTATTCTAGTACTATAATGAACTGCAGTTAGGTGGAGACCCCGATGAGGACAACGAGCAGCAGATGAAATTCCCTGAGATGGTTTCTGACAGTTTGGGCAGAAATTCTTTAGTTTTACACACTGTTGCAGCAGCTGTCCGGGTGGCCGGTCTCAGACGATCTTGGAGGTGCTGGCTGTGGATGTGGATGTCCTGGTCTGGTGTGGTTACATGTGGTCTGCGGTTGTGAGGCCGGTTAGATGTACTGCCAAATTCTCTGAAACTCCTTTGGATTATTGCACAGGTGTGCCTTCAGGCTGGCCACAATAAAATATGCAGTTTTATCATACAGCACAATGCCACAGATGTTGCAAGTTTTGAGGGAGCAATATGGCATGCTGACTGCAGGAATGGCTGCCAGAGCTTTAGCAGGTGAATTAAATATTCACTTCTCTACCATAAGCAGTCTTATGGTAGAGAAATTAATATTCAATTCACCTGCGAAAGCTGACAAAAATATAAATATAACACTTATTTTTGCTCCTATTTTTCACATACATCGCTGCGGGATTTCACTCCATTGACTCCAATGTTAATCATGAAATCCCGCAGGGAATAACGCAGGCAGCAAATTCTGTGCGGTTCACTGCGCTTTCCTGCGTTATTCCCTGCGGTATTTCGCGGTTTACCTCCGGTAATGTACATCGCTTGTCTGCGGTTTTGCAGGGAAGTGATGTCATTACAGGAAGAGGAAGCCGTGCAGAGAGTAAACACAAACACATCACAGACACAGATAGACATCACAGACATAGAACACAGACACAGACACATAGAACACACATAGAAAGAAAACGAAAATATAGAAAACAAAGAACGTGGGCTCCGCTGCATATTTACCGTCCAGCCGAGGTAAGCACACAGTGGCGGCCCGGTATTCTCAGGCTGGGGAGGGAGAGGGGCAGGGTTAATGTCCCCCGCCTCACTCCCCCTCCCGCAGCCGAGAATATCAGCCGCAGCTGCCCCGGTACTGTCGCATCCATTATGCGGCAGCACCAGCGTGTCCCCGGCTCTTCTTGCTGCCGTGTAGCAGTGGCAGCAAGGTAATACAAGGGGTTAATGGTGGTGGATCACCGCCATTAACCCCAGGCTTGATCATGGCAGTGTCTATGTGACAGCTGACATGATCAACCCGTAAGTAAAGTGAATAAAGCACACACACAGAAAAATCCTTTATTTTAAATAAAACAAACAAGCCTCATTCACCATTTTTTTAACCCCTCCCGCACCAAAGCTCCGGCGTAATCCACAGCTCCGACGTCCTGCGCTGCTTCCATCCAGCCGCGACTGTCACAGACACAGCGCTGAATGAATGCAGCAGACAGCAGAGGTAATTACTGGTCATTTCCCACGGCCGGTAATGTGAACTCACTGCCGACCGTGGGAAATGCAGCGATCTGTCCTCTATCTATCTATCTATCCCTCTATCTATTCTTCTGTCTATCTATCTATTATCTCAGAATTAAATGACTTTTTCTTTGTCGCTCCATTGGGAGACCCAGACAATTGGGTGTATAGCTTCTGCCTCCGGAGGCCACACAAAGTATTACACTTAAAAGTGTAAAGCCCCTCCCCTTCTGCCTATACACCCCCCCGTGAGTCATGGGCTCCTCAGTTTTTATGCTTTGTGCGAAGGAGGCACACATGCACGCATAGCTCCACAATTTAGTCAGCAGCAGCTGCTGACTATTTCGGATGGAAGAAAAGTGGGCCCATATAGGGCCCCCAGCATGCTCCCTTCTCACCCCACTCTGGTCGGCGGTGCGGTTAAGGTTGAGGTACCCATTGCGGGTACATAGGCAGGAGCCAACATGCTGTTTTCCTTCCCCATCCCCTAGGGGCTCTGGGTGAAGTGGGATCCTAATCGGTCTCCAGACACTGGGACCGTGCTCCCTCCGCAGCCCCTGGGGAATCTGCTGGACAGGAGCTGGGTATCGTCAGGGACAAGGCCCTGCTACTGTGAGGTACTCTGTGTCCCCTTGGGGACAGCGCATGGAGCGCTTGTGTCATACACGCTGCAGCACTGCTGGGTGTGTTAGTGCGCCGGGACTACCGCGCTGACCGCGCTTGTTTGACGGCCGCGCTTATAACTTTAGTCCCCGGCTTTTGCGGCCCAGTACCGCATATTCCCGCCCCCGGGCCTGTCAGTCAGGGGAAGGGAGGGACGCTGCACTGGACGTCAGCGCTGAGGGCTGGAGCATACTTTGTATCCTCCTCCCCCCTCACTGAGCACAGTGGGACACCAGATTCCCGCACTTTCTTGGGCACGCCCACGGCCCCCTCCTCCTCACAGAACGCTGGCAGCCATTCCTGTCAGCACTTCTGAAGCTAGAGAGGACAGACAAACGGCTCTGGGAGATCCAGGCAGGGAATCTGGTGGTCACACAACCGCTTTGGGCGGTCGGTAAGCCGCACCTGTTTCTAGGTGCTGGCCCCCCTGGGTGCCGAAGTGTATATATATAGGTTTATATGCTATACATTTACTCTGTACGGTCGCACTGTTGGTTTTTGGCTATATACCCTCCCAGATTGTACTCAGAGGAGACAACAGCATGTCGTCTGCAAATAGCAAGGGTGCCAAAGCACAGGCTTACTTTGCAACCTGTACCTCATGTGCGGCTATGCTACCTGCAGGTTCCACCTACCCTCATTGTGTGCAATGCTCGGCACCTATGGTACTTACTCAGCCGGAGCCTCAGCCACTAGTGGGACCCTCGGCCCAGGTAGAAACACCGGCTGCCACTGTCCAGGTGACAGGGACGGAGTTTGCAGTATTCGCTGACAAACTTTCTGAGACTATGGATAAATGGTCTGCTAAGATACTAGAAGCTTTGCAGTCCAGACCTGTAACACAGGCCCCGGGCACTGTTGAATCATTGACCCCAGGCCCCCCGCGGTTGGAGCAGCAAAGTGCTCCTGGGGTGACTCATAGGTCTCAAGGTGAGGTCTCTGACACGGACCGCAGTCCCAGACCACCTAAGCGGGGTCGCTGGGAGCTTCCCTCGACTTCATCACACTGCTCAGGGTCTCAGCAGGAGGACTCTCTAGAGGATGAAGCGGAGGGGGCAGATCAGGACTCTGATCCTGAAGCCGCTCTCAACCTAGATACACCAGAAGGGGACGTCATAGTGAACGACCTTATAGCGTCCATCAATCAGGTGTTGGATCTTTCTCCCCCAGCTCCTCCAATTGAGGAGTCAGCTTCTCAGCAGGAGAAATTCCGTTTTAGGTTTCCCAAGCGTACAATGAGCATGTTCCTGGATCACTCCGATTTCAGAGAGGCAGTCCAGAAACACCGAGCTTGTCCAGATAAGCGCTTTTCTTTATCGCTTCATTGGGGGACACAGAGACCATGGGTTGTATGCTGCTGCCACTAGGAGGCGACACTAAGCAAAATAAGGAAAACTCCTCCTATGCAGTATACACCCACCAACTGGCAATTGTACCTCAGTTTAAGCTTAGTGTCCATAGGAGGTGGACACACTTGGGGCTGCTCCAGCCCCTCAGGTTTGTATTTTTAATCTTTTCCCCTTTTTCTTTTCAGACACAGCTCGTTGGGCGACAGGGTGTAATTGCTCACCCTGCTCTCCCCCCTAGAGGCCGGTCGCACAGAAGTGGGGTCCGTCCGCCACTTCCGTTGACTTCCGTGCCTGTCTGGCAGGACCCTACCCCCCTAACACTCTCAAGACTGTTTGGGGGGCATCCGCACAGAGGGACAGGCGGATGGTCCTTGCCCCCCTCCCCCTGCACGCCCGCCCTCCACAGCCGGCCTGATCAGGGAGGGGAGACGAAAAAATCATTGGAAGAACCCCGTCTCCCTATGTCCTTCCCAGGGATCAAGCCAAGGAGTATAGGATCAAGCAAGGAGGACTATCAGCCACCGGGACAGGTACCCATCCCTTGTCCCGGGTCATGGGGGGCTCCGTTCCAAAAAAAAAAAAAAAAATGTCTCTTTAAATCATTATCTATCAAGCTTCGTTCTTACCCGGGTCAGCTTCCCCCCAGGCAGTACGCCCGGCTCCCCCACAAGGAGAGGGCACCCCAACCCCGTTCTCAGCGCCGTCCTCGGCTCCCCCTGCGGCCTCACCTAAAAATCTAGTCCCCGGCTTCTCTCCGGCCTAGCTCCCGTCAGGCCACGCCCCCTCCCGGCCGGCCTATCGCGTCTGCCCTTACTTCTAGCAGGCCCGCCCGCTCCAGCATTCAGTCAGGGGAGGCCTCTGCGCGCCCTTTCTCAGCCAACCACGGGCCTCCTCTCTCTCTCTCTCCCGGCCGATACCTGCAGTCTGCGCGCCGTTTTTTCGCGCTCTTTTTTCGGCTCCTCCTCCGGCCTGGGCCCTCAGCAGCATTCACTGCCCTGCGATCTCCTGTGCGGCAGACACGCTCCACGTGCAGCCACCGGCCTCACGTCCCTGCAGCTCCTCGGAGCCCCCACCTCTGCTCCCTCAGCCTGCATAGCTGAACAGGAAGCGCCTGCACACAGAGACAGCTCAAACACAGATCGACAGAATCTGGGTAAGCTCTGCCACTGGGAGGCAGCTCCTTCCCCAGTACCTCATCCACCTGGCATCCTCCTGTCTCTCTTCCCTTGCCTCACTCCCTCTCTTCTGTCCTATGTCCAGCACAAGAGCGACCCGCTCTCAGACACAGGCCATAGTGCTTCACTTCGCCTGCTCCTCTTGCCTAAAGAAATTTCCCTCAGGGCAGTCCTCCCCCATCTGCGTAGCCTGTAGCACCCCTAACATGACTACTACGGAGCCCCCCACCGCCCGTAACGAGGACTCGGCCCTCATGCCTGGGTGGGCCTCAGCACTCTCCCAGTCTGTGGACAACCTAACTAACATGTCTCAGTCCTTAGCTTCGGCCATAGACCGTCTGTCCGCCTCCTCCTCTGGAGTCCCTCCGGTAACCCAGAGCGAGTCTGAGCCCGCAGCGCCTCCAGCCCGGCAAGGCAGAACCCACAGGAGGTCTAGGAAGCGGTCCCTCTCTGGGTCATCCTCCAGCTCCCCTAGCCCTGCTATGGCCGCCAGAGCATCACGCTCGCCGTCTCCTGCCTCTTCTGCGGCAGCTCCAGATTCGGACCAGGACTCTGCTTCTGACTCCGATCTGGACTCTGAACATATATCCAAGTTGACCGGTATGATGGACAGTCTGGTCATTGCTGTCAATCAGACCCTAGAGGTACAGGATATTGACCCGGCGCCTACCTGTCAATCAGTCCCTTTCAAGAGAGCCAAGAAGCTGCCAAGAAGCTTTGGCAACCACAGGGAGTTTGAGGATATTTTTTCCAGACAGTGGGAACATCCCGACAAGCGTTTCCAGAAGCGCAAGCGCGCTCAGGTCCTTTATCCCTTCCCACCGGAACTGCTTCAGAAGTGGTCAGTGGCCCCTTCAGTGGATCCTCCGATCTCCCGACTCTCGTCCAGCACCACCCTGCCGCTGTCCGATGGAGCCTCCCTGAAGGATCCCTCGGACAGGACCATAGAATCCTTAGCCAGGTCGGCCTTCGAAGCCTCCGGCTCTGCCATCACTCCAGCCTTCGCAACCACCTGGGTTTCCAAGGCTGTCTCCGCCTGGGCAAAGCTCCTTCGGCGTGGTATCCTGGCTGACGCTCCCAGACCAGAGCTGGCAGATCTGGCAGATCAGATCACTCACGCCGGAAAGTATCTAGTCGCTGCGTCCCTTGACTCTGCTGCTTCTGCTGCCCTGGCAGCCGGCAACATTACTGCAATCCGCAGAGCCCTGTGGCTTAAAGCGTGGAACGCGGACTCAGCATCCAAAAAGTCTCTCACCAGTCTTCCCTTTGTCGGTGCCAGACTCTTCGGAGAAAAGCTGGACAAGATCATCTCTGAGGCTACGGGAGGCAAGAAAGAGTACCTTCCTCCCCCAACAGAGGACCCCTCGTGCCCCTCCAAAGCGGCGACCTTTTCCTTTTCGCCCCTTTCGTCAATTCTCCACCAACAACAACTCACGTCGGGAGCGGTCCCCAGCGCGTCAGGAGAGACGGAAGCCCTCCTTCAAGGCAACACCCCACTGGCGTTCCTGGCGTTCCCGTGGCCAGCAGTCCAAGTCCTCCAGGTCCAGATCCCACAGATTTTCCTCTGCATGACTGGGCTCCCGTCACCGGGTCCCAATCCAGGGTCGGCGGTCGTCTCCGCATGTTCAGAAGCACGTGGCTTTCCGTGATAGACGACGCCTGGGTTCGAGACGTCGTCTCTCACGGCTACAAAATAGAGTTTTCTTCGCTCCCACGCTCACGCTTCGTCCAGTCCAAACCCCCCAAGGACCCCTCCCTCACAGAGGGCTTCTTCGCAGCCATTCAGGCCATGCGAGACTCTGGGGTCATCATCTCCGTACCTCCTCAAGACAGATTCCGGGGTTTTTATTCAAACCTTTTCGTGGTACCGAAGAAGAACGGCACAGTCCGCCCCATCCTGGATCTCAAGCGCCTCAACAGGCGAGTCCGTCTCCGGCGATTCCGCATGGAGTCTCTGCGCTCAGTGATAGCGTCCATGGAACCAGGGGAGTTCCTTTGCTCGGTGGACATCCAGGACGCCTATCTCCACATACCGATCTTTCCAGCTCATCAGAGATTCCTACGCTTCATGGTTCAGGGACAACACTTCCAGTTCACTGCCCTCCCCTTCGGGCTCTCGACAGCTCCCAGAGTCTTCACCAAGGTAATGGCTACTGTCATGGCTATTCTTCGGACCCGGGGGATTCTAGCCATCCCGTATCTGGACGACATTTTGATCAAGGCTCCCTCGGCGGCGGAGTGCCGCGACAGTCTCAACATCACTCTGGATACTCTATCCCGTCTCGGCTGGTTGATCAACAGACCAAAGTCATCTCTGATCCCGTCTCAACGCATCTCATTCCTCGGCATGATCTTCGATACCACGCAAGCGAAGGTTCTTCTGCCCAAGGACAAACTCACAGCTATCCTCAGGGGGATTTGGAAGCTCCAACGCGCACCTCGCTGCTCCCTTCGATACTGCATGAGCATTCTCGGGAAGATGGTGGCGTCAATGGAGGCGGTGCCCTACAGTCAATTCCACACTCGCCCCCTTCAAGGTCTCCTTCTCGCAGCATGGGACAAGTCTCCTCACTCTCTGGATCGACTAATTGCGATCCCTCCTCGAGTCAGGGAGTCATTGGAATGGTGGAGATGCTCTCCCCTCACCCTCCAAGGGAGATCATTTCTTCCCCTTCGATGGAGGGTCGTCACGACAGACGCCAGCCTACTAGGTTGGGGGGCCACCTTCCAGGACCTCACAGTTCAGGGTCGCTGGACCGAGCCGGAAACCAAGCTCCCCATCAACATCTTGGAACTCAGATCAGTTCGCCTAGCTCTCTTCCAGTGGAAGGCTCTGCTTCGCGGACACCCAGTTCGGGTGCAGTCCGACAATGCAACCACGGTAGCCTACATAAACCATCAAGGCGGAACACGCAGCCGAGCGGCAATGAGAGAGGTATCCCAAATCCTCGACTGGGCCGAACAAAACGTCCCAGCGATTTCGGCGGTCCACATCCCGGGCGTGGACAATTGGGCCGCCGACTTCCTCAGCCGAGAGGGTCTCGACGCGGGAGAGTGGTCCCTCAATCCCAGAATCTTCCAGCAGATCTGTTCCAGGTGGGGGACCCCCGGCGTGGATCTCCTGGCCTCCAGGTGGAATCACAAGGTCCCCCAGTTCGTCTCCAGGGCAAGAGACCCACTAGCGCTCGCGACGGACGCCCTAGCGATCCCCTGGTCGCAGTTCTCTCTGCCGTACCTCTTCCCTCCACTTCCGCTTATACCCAAGCTAGTCAAGAAGATCAAGGCGGAGGGAGTTCCGGTGATCCTCGTGGCCCCAGATTGGCCTCGTCGCCCGTGGTACGCAGAGCTCGTGCACCTTCTCGCCGACGCTCCGTGGAGACTTCCAGACGTCCAGGACCTTCTCACCCAAGGGCCTTTTCTTCACCAGAATTCACAGTCGCTCAATTTAACGGCATGGCTGTTGAAGCCGCAGTACTAACTTCCGCGGGATTCTCAGGTAAAGTCGTCCAGACGATGATCAAAGCTCGGAAGCCTTCTTCTTCCCGCATTTACCACCGGACGTGGAAGGCCTATTTCCGCTGGTGTGAAGCTAACCAGGTCACAGCCATGACTTTCTCCTTGCCAGTTCTGTTGTCATTCCTACAGTCTGGTCTGGATGCGGGATTAGCACTCAGCTCCCTCAAGGGGCAAGTGTCTGCTCTTTCCATTCTCTTTCAAAGGAAGATTGCTTCTCGTTCACAGGTTCGTACATTCATTCAGGGGGTCGCGCATGCGGCGCCCCCCGTTCAACCTCCAGTGGAGCCCTGGGACCTCAACCTGGTTCTGTCCGTTCTCCAGCATTCTCCCTTCGAACCTATGCATGAGATGTCCCTCACGTTCCTCTCTTGGAAGGTCGCCTTCTTAGTTGCCATCACGTCAATCAGGCGGGTATCTGAACTAGCGGCGCTTTCCTGCCGCTCTCCATACCTTGTCTTCCACCAGGATAAGGTAGTCCTCCGTCCGGTTCCGTCCTTTCTGCCCAAGGTGGTTTCCTCTTTCCATCTTAACGAGGACATTGTTCTCCCCTCCTTTTGTCCGAATCCTTCACACCCTCGTGAGATTCTTCTCCACAGGCTGGACTTGGTCAGAGCTCTCCGTTGGTACATTTCCAGGACCTCTCAATTCAGATGGTCGGATTCCCTTTTTGTACTTCCGTCTGGCCCGCGCAGAGGCCTATCTACCTCCAAGTCCTCCATTGCGCGATGGATTCGCTCTGCCGTACTGGAAGCCTACCGGGTAAGAGGGAGAACGCGCCCACTCAGGATTACGGCCCATTCCACCAGGGCGGTGGGAGCCTCGTGGGCGGTCCGTCACCACGCTACAGCGTCGCAGCTTTGCAAAGCGGCCACCTGGTCTTCGCTCCACACTTTCACAAAGTTCTACAGGGTCCACACTTTCGCATCCGCCGATGCGAGCCTCGGTAGACTAGTTCTGCAGGCTGCAGTGGACCGAGGTCAGCCCTGAGAGTAATACTAGACCCACCCGTGGGACTGCTTTAGGACGTCCCATGGTCTCTGTGTCCCCCAATGAAGCGATAAAGAAAAGTAGATTTTGGGTACTCACCGTAAAATCTCTTTCTTGGAGCCTTCATTGGGGGACACAGCACCCGCCCTTGTGTTGGACATATGTTACTGTTCAATGTTTCTGTTGAATGTTCCGTTTAATGTCCACTTCTGTACGATTGTTCGTTTTTTCTACTGTTGTCTCCTATTGCTTTCTCACTAACTGAGGTACAATTGCCAGTTGGTGGGTGTATACTGCATAGGAGGAGTTTTCCTTATTTTGCTTAGTGTCGCCTCCTAGTGGCAGCAGCATACAACCCATGGTCTCTGTGTCCCCCAATGAAGGCTCCAAGAAAGAGATTTTACGGTGAGTACCCAAAATCTACTTTTCTAAGCGACTTAAGGACACACGTTATCCCTTTCCCCCTGACGTTGTCAAGGGTTGGGCTCAGTGTCCCAAGGTGGATCCTCCAGTCTCCAGACTGGCGGCTAGATCCATAGTTGCAGTGGAAGATGGGGCCTCACTCAAAGATGCCACTGACAGACAGATGGAGCTCTGGTTGAAATCCATCTATGAGGCTATCGGCGCATCCTTTGCTCCGGCATTTGCAGCCGTATGGGCGCTCCAAGCTATCTCAGCTTGTCACTCGCAGATTAATGCAGTCACACGGGCCTCTGCTCCGCAGGTGGTGTCATTAACCTCTCAGGCGTCGGCGTTTGCGTCATACGCCATTAATGCTGTCCTGGACTCTACGAGCCGTACGGCGGTAGCATCCGCCAATTCGGTGGCAGTCCGCAGGGCCATGTGGCTACGTGAATGGAAGGCAGACTCTGCCTCCAAAAAGTTCTTAACCGGGTTGCCATTTTCTGGCGACCGCCTGTTTGGTGAGCGATTGGATGAAATCATTAAACAATCCAAGGGAAAGGACTCATCCTTACCCCAGTCCAAACCAAAAAGACCTCAACAACGGAAGGTACAATCGAGGTTTCGGTCCTTTCGGCCCGCGGGCAGGTCTCAATTCTTCTCGTCCAACAGGCCACAGAAGGGTCAGACGAACTCCGATTCATGGCGGTCTAAGTCACGTCCTAAAAAGACCGCCGGAGGAACCGCTCCCAAAGCGGCCTCCTCATGACTTTCGGCCTCTTCACGCCGTATCCTCGGTCGGTGGCAGGCTCTCCCGCTTCTGCGACGCCTGGTTGCCACAGGTACAAGACCGTTGGGTGAGAGACATTCTGTCTCACGGTTACAGGATAGAGCTCAGCTCTCGTCCTCCGACTCGTTTCTTCAGAACATCTCCGCCCCCCGAGCGAGCCGATGCTCTTCTTCAGGCGGTGTGCACTCTGAAGGCAGAAGGAGTGGTGATCCCTGTTTCTCTTCAGCAACAGGGTCACGGTTTTTACTCCAACTTGTTTGTGGTGCCAAAAAAGGACGGATCTTTCCGTCCTGTTCTGGACCTAAAACTGCTCAACAAACACGTGAAAACCAGGCGGTTCCGGATGGAATCGCTCCGCTCCGTCATCGCCTCAATGTCCCAAGGAGATTTCCTAGCATCAATCGACATCAAAGATGCTTATCTCCACGTACCGATTGCACCAGAGCATCAGCGCTTCCTGCGTTTCGCCATCGGGGACGAACACCTTCAGTTCGTGGCACTGCCTTTCGGCCTGGCGACAGCACCACGGGTCTTCACCAAGGTCATGACAGCAGTTGTAGCAGTCCTACACTCTCAGGGACACTCGGTGATCCCTTACTTAGACGATCTGCTTGTCAAGGCACCCCCCCGAGTGGCATGCCAACACAGCCTGGACATTGCTCTGGAGACTCTTCAGAGATTCGGGTGGATCATCAATTTCACAAAGTCAAATCTGACACCGGCCCAATCACTGACATATCTTGGCATGGAGTTTCATACTCTTCCAGCGATAGTGAAGCTTCCGCTGGACAAACAGCGTTCACTACAGACAGGGGTGCAATCTCTACTTCAAGGCCAGTCACACCCCTTGAGGCGCCTCATGCACTTCCTAGGGAAGATGGTGGCAGCAATGGAGGCAGTTCCTTTTGCGCAGTTTCATCTGCGTCCACTTCAATGGGACATTCTCCGCAAGTGGGACAGGAAGTCGACGTCCCTCGACAGGAACGTCTCCCTTTCTCAGGCAGCCAAAGCCTCTCTTCGGTGGTGGCTTCTTCCCACTTCATTGTCGAAGGGGAAATCCTTCCTACCACCATCCTGGGCGGTGGTCACGACGGACGCGAGCCTGTCAGGGTGGGGAGCGGTCTTTCTCCACCACAGGGCCCAGGGTACCTGGACTCAGCCAGAGTCCTCCCTGCAGATCAATGTTCTGGAGATAAGGGCAGTGTATCTTGCCCTAAAAGCGTTCCAGCCGTGGCTGGAAGGCAAACAGATCCGAATTCAGTCGGACAACTCCACAGCGGTGGCATACATCAACCACCAGGGCGGCACACGCAGTCGGCAAGCCTTCCAGGAAGTCCGGCGGATTCTGCTGTGGGCGGAAGCCACTGCATCCGCCATATCCGCAGTTCACATCCCGGGCGTAGAAAACTGGGAAGCAGACTTTCTCAGTCGCCAGGGCATGGACGCAGGGGAATGGTCCCTTCACCCGGACGTATTTCAAGAGATCTGTTGCCGCTGGGGGATGCCGGACGTCGACCTAATGGCGTCCCGGCACAACAACAAGGTCCTGGCATTCATGGCACGGTCTCAAGATCACAGAGCTCTGGCGGCAGACGCATTAGTTCAGGATTGGTCGCAGTTTCAACTGCCTTATGTATTTCCTCCTCTGGCACTGTTGCCCAGAGTGTTACGCAAGATCAGGTCAGACTGCCGCCGTGCCATCCTCGTCGCTCCAGACTGGCCGAGGAGGTCGTGGTACCCGGATCTGTGGCATCTCACGGTGGGTCAACCGTGGGCACTACCAGACCGACCAGACTTGCTGTCTCAAGGGCCGTTTTTCCATCTGAATTCTGCGGCCCTCAACCTGACTGTGTGGCCATTGAGTCCTGGATCCTAGCATCTTCAGGGTTATCTCAAGAGGTCATTGCCACTATGAGACAGGCCAGGAAACCAACGTCCGCCAAGATCTACCACAGGACGTGGAGAATATTCTTATCCTGGTGCGCTGATCAGGGTTTTACTCCCTGGCCATTTGCCTTGCCCACTTTTCTTTCCTTCCTTCAATCCAGATTGGAAAAGGGTTTGTCGCTCGGTTCTCTTAAGGGACAAGTCTCAGCGCTCTCTGTGTTTTTCCAGAAGCGCCTAGCCAGACTTCCAAAGGTGCGCACGTTCCTGCAGGGGGTTTGTCACATAGTTACTCCTTACAAGCGTCCGTTAGAACCCTGGGATCTGAACAGGGTGCTGATGGCTCTTCAGAAACCACCTTTTGAGCCAATGAAGGATATTTCTCTTTCACGCCTTTCGCAGAAAGTGGTCTTCCTAGTAGCAGTCACATCACTTCGGAGAGTGTCTGAGCTAGCTGCACTGTCATGCAAGGCTCCTTTCCTGGTGTTTCACCAGGACAAGGTGGTTCTGCGTCCGGTTCCGGAATTTCTCCCTAAGGTGGTATCCCCCTTTCATCTCAATCAGGATATCTCCTTCTTATCTTTGTCCACATCCAGTTCATTAATGTGAAAAGGATTTGCACTTGTTGGATCTGGTGAGAGCACTCAGACTCTACATTTCTCGGACGGCGCCCCTGCGCCGCTCGGATGCACTCTTTGTCCTTGTCGCTGGCCAGCGTAAAGGGTCACAGGCTTCCAAATCAACCCTGGCTCGGTGGATTAAGGAACCAATTCTTGAAGCCTACCGTTCCTCTGGGCTTCCGGTTCCCTCAGGGCTGAAGGCCCATTCTACCAGAGCCGTGGGTGCGTCCTGGGCTTTGCGGCACCAGGCTACGGCTCAGCAGGTGTGTCAGGCGGCTACCTGGTCGAGTCTGCACACTTTCACGAAACACTATCAGGTGCATACCTATGCTTCGGCAGATGCCAGCCTAGGTAGGCAAGTCCTTCAGGCGGCGGTTGCCCACCTGTAGGAAGGGGCCGTTTTATGGCTCTATTACGAGGTATTATTTTACCCACCCAGGGACTGCTTTTGGACGTCCCAATTGTCTGGGTCTCCCAATTAGGAGCGACAAAGAAGAAGGGAATTTTGTTTACTTACCGTAAATTCCTTTTCTTCTAGCTCCAATTGGGAGACCCAGCACCCGCCCCTGTTCCCTTCGGGCTGTTGTTATTTGTGTACACATGTTGTTCATGTTGAATGGTTTTCAGTTTTCCGAACTTCCTTCGGATTGAATTACTTTAGACCAAAGTTTCCTCCTTCCTGCTTTTGCACCAAAACTGAGGAGCCCGTGACTCACGGGGGGGTGTATAGGCAGAAGGGGAGGGGCTTTACACTTTTAAGTGTAATACTTTGTGTGGCCTCCGGAGGCAGAAGCTATACAGCCAATTGTCTGGGTCTCCCAATTGGAGCTAGAAGAAAAGGAATTTATGGTAAGTAAACAAAATTCCCTTCTTTTTTTTCAATGTGCTTTATTGCATTGAATGCAATAAAGCACATCCCAACCCGCACGCGGCAAAACCGCGGCAATACCGCGGTGAAACCGCGGCAAACCGCATGCGGTTTTCGGGTGCGGTTTGCAGCGGTTTTTTTACCGCGGGTGCGGTAATCTTTGAGAGCATGCGGAATTTTCTCAAGAAAATTCCATTTTCCAGTGCGCACATAGCCTTAGGCTGGAGTCACACTTGTGAGTGCCTCGCGTGTAACTCGCGCGAGTCTCACATTGCATCACCCGTCATGGCCGCACACTCTACTGACAGGAGCGGGTCGGTTGCATGTATCTCTATGCAGCTGAGACTCTCCTGTCCGGTGAGTGTGCGGCCATGACGGGTGATGCAATGAGAGACTCTCACGAGTTACACGCGAGGCACTCATAAGTGTGACTCTGGCCTTAAAAAAAGCCCGGTGCTTGAAATTATGGTCTTCTGTTAAACATGGTTACCTCGAAGGAAATGTGAAGTAATTGCTTCGGTTCAAAAGGGCTTTACAGGCAAGGACATTGCTCTGCTTGAAAGGTTGCCAATAATCAACTATTTATCGGATCATCAAGAACTTCATAGAGAGAGAGGTTAATTTGCTGTGAAGATGGATTCAGGGTGTGCAAGTAAGTCCAAGTGCCATGACCATCGCCTAAACAAGATTCAGCTATGGGGTCTGTTAAACACCATTTTAGAGTTACACTAATCCTGTGAGCTCGTCATAAATTAAGTCAGTGGTCAGTGACATATAAGCTCAGCCACCTCTGGAGCTCTTAAGCCACTGCCTTGATTTATGAAGAGCACAGAAACCTGGAGACTCAGCAGAAACACTCGCTCCTCTGTTACCTGAGCCATATATGGATTAAAATGGTATTTGTCTATTGGACAACTATTTAAGAAAGCTCTTCAGCACAAAGCACAATAAGATCTTGAAGTGATGACATGACCTCCCTCACTGCCCTGATCTCAATATCATCCAGTCTGTTTGGGATTACATGAAGAATTTGCACAAGCTTCATACACAGAAGATCTGTGGTCAGTTCTCCAAGATGTTTGGAACAATCTCCCTGTTGAGGTCCTTCAAAGATTTTGTACAAGTGTATGTAGAAGAAGTGAAGCTGTTATGCAGGCAAAGTGTGGTCACACCAAATATTGATTGGATTTAGAGTTATCTTTTGTTCATTCACTTTAAATCTTGTTAATTGATAAAATCAAACAAACATTTCTATTTAACACCGCCTTAGGCCCCTTTCACACGTCAGTGAAAAACACAGACGTTCTTCACTGGCATGTAAAACACGCACATGTCACTCTGTGTTCCGTGATTCACGGCACACGTGGGTTGTCCATGTGCAATCCGTGATCCATGATTGCACATGGCTGTTACTCACGTGCCTTCGTTCCTGCTGTCCATGGTGCTAAAGTCTCCAGCTCTGCAGTGTCCGCCCACCACTCTCAGCACCTACTTCCTGTTCGGCTATTCCTGCTCTCATGAATATTCATGAGCCAGGCAGGAGCTGCCGAAAGCAGAGGCTGCACAGCGAATCGCAGGCAAAGTAAGTTGAAAATTTTTAATATTTAATATGTCCGTGATTTTCTTGTACATGTTTCACTGATCACACACGGATCACACCATAGTGTGGTCCGTGGGTCATCAGTGATGCCAGACAAAAACTGACTTGTCTCCGTGCAGAATCACGGCCAAGGGTGCACGCTGCACGGAGACACGTTCAGTGAAAAATCACTGATGTGTGAGCAGACCCATTGATTATAATGGGTCTGCGTATGTCAGTGATTCTGGTACGTATAAAAAAAAAAAAAGCACAAACATACCAGAATCACTGACGTGTGAAACAGGCCTTAGGCTGACTTCACATGTCCTAATCATCCGTTAGAACGGATCCTGTAGAGATCCATTGGCATAAAAGTTCTGCATGGACAAGTTTTGGTAAATTTTTAACAAACTGATGTCTGCTGGATCTGGGTTTTTCTTTTTAACGATGTAGTCTGTGAAGAACGGATCCGTAACAGATTGCTATTTAGCCATCGTTTATTCTTGCATTTTTTTCTTACAAAATCTATTTCAAATGGAAGATTAATAGCAATCCGGTAACTGAAGCCTTCTCCATAGACTCCCATGTTAAAAAAAAAAAAAAAAATCGGATCCGACAGATTTTTTTCAACAAATCTCTACAGGATCCCTTCTAACAGATTGGACATGTGAACTCAGCCTTACTTTGCAGCATTTTTTCCACATCTGCCAACTATGCAAAAATTTTAATCAGTTTTTGTTGTGTTCTGTAATGGTGGGAAAATCACACCATAAACCATTTGTATTTCTAGGCTTTATTTTGTCTTTGTTCTTTGAGTGCCTATCTGCAGTACCCTTATAATTGTGCCCTTAGCACTTAGCTTTGCTTGTTTAAGCAGAGCCATACTTCTTCAGTTAGGTACAGCAGATCCTCCCCAGTAGTTACAGCAGATCCCTCTTTCATAGTGATCACACCTTCCCCATCAGGTAGTGACAGTCCTACAGTACACGTTACAGATGTAAATCGATGGGCGTCCTGAGATGCTTTTTGCACTCCAATACAGAGGAGACCCTCGCTCATAACTTACACCTATTAACAATGTACATGATGGGGTATTTCAATATTGGTTCATTTTAAGCATTGGGTATACATAGCTGATTCCACTTCATAGTTATGAATGATCCCAATAATCCATGTTAGGCCGGTTTCACACATCCGGCATTTCTCGGCCTTGCCGGATCCGTCACACTCCAGTACAGTGCAATACAGTACAAATGCATTGCGGTAAGCTCCGGTCACATGGCTGCATGTAACCGGAGCTTGCCGTGATGCCATTGTACTGCTCTCTACTGGAGTGTCCCGGATCCGGCAAAGCGTCAAAGTGCTGGATGTGTGAAACCAGCCTTAGAACCAGGAGGGATTTTTTTTTTTTTCATTATTAACCCTAGAACGCATAACTGGGGCCTCGCAGGCCGGCTAGGTCACTTGTTTTCTATGGTAGATTTCTATGGTTGTAATAACGGCCTTCCCTGTTTTAGGGGTTCATGATTCAAACTGGAGACCCCACGGGCACAGGCATGGGCGGAGAAAGTATCTGGGGCGGCGAGTTTGAGGATGAATTCCACTCCACGCTGAGGCATGACCGCCCCTACACACTCAGCATGGCCAACGCTGGCGCCAATACCAACGGCTCCCAGTTCTTCGTAACGGTCGTCCCAACAGTAAGAACACTCTATAACCTACTGACTTCTAATGTGTGATTGTTCATCAGCTAGAAGAGTGCGAGAGTCACTGGAAATAACCTGCTCGTTTATAGAAAATATTCAGACATATTAGGCTGCGTGCTCATGATCAGTTTCTGCATATTTTTTTTTTAACCCCTTCACAACCAAGGATGTGTATATAAATCCTTAGTCGTGTCTGTCCCTTTTTAATATGGGCTTGTGTGGCAAGACCGTATTATTCAATGCACATGTCTGCTGATCTGATCAGCAGACATGTGCAGCCAACAGG
The DNA here is from genome assembly GCF_048569485.1 of Anomaloglossus baeobatrachus. Lineage (NCBI taxonomy): Eukaryota > Metazoa > Chordata > Amphibia > Anura > Aromobatidae > Anomaloglossus > Anomaloglossus baeobatrachus. The sequence goes on along the minus strand of NC_134353.1, from coordinate 867,734,025 downwards.
GGAGTGGATTTCAGACCAACCTGCATCTGTTAACCCCTTTGATCACGCTGTCACACACTGAAGAGTCGTTGTGATCAGCAGAAGTCATCGGGTTGTGCAGGTATAAAGTCCCCTAAGGGAAATAGTAAAATTTATTTTAAAACATTTAAAATATGGAAAAAAAACAAACAAAAAACCTAAATGTTTAAATCATCCACCTTTTGCCCCATTGAAAATAAAACAATAAAAAAATACACATTTGGTATCGCCGCGCTCAGGAATGCCAGATCTATTAAAATATAAAAAAAATAAAATCAATTAATCTGATCGGTAAAGGGCGTAGCGAGGAAAAAAAATTAAAACCTAACAATTACCGTTTTTTGTTTTTAGATCGCCGCATTATTTAAAGAAAATGCAATAACAGGCGATCAAAACAGTATCTGCCCAAAAATGGTATCATTAAAAACCTCAGCTGAAGATGCAAAATATAAGCCATCACTGATCCCCAGATCCTGAAAAATGAGAACGCTATGGGTCTCAGAAAATGGTGACAAAAGCGCTATTTTTATTTTATTTTTTTTTTTTCTACAAATTTCTGAATTTAGTTTCGCCACTTAGATAAAAGTAAAAGCAAACATTGTATCTACAAACTCTCACTGATCTGGGGAAGCATAATCCTTGTCAGTTATACCATATAATGAATATGATAAATAAATAAAAAAAAAAAATTTTCTCTGACGCCTCATTGGGGGACACAGGACCATGGGTGTTATGCTGCCTATCCATAGGAGGACACTAAGTAGATGCAAAAAGCATTAGCTCCTCCTCTGCAGTATACACCCCCTGGCAGGGCCAGGAAACCTCAGTTTTAGCTTAGTGTCTGTAGGAGGCACATCCCTTCAAGGTTTTGTTATTTTTTGAGGGCGACGGTTTCCCTTAGGGACGGATCTCCCAATACCATCAACGGGCGGGAACGCGGAGTGTTGCCTCCACGTACCCCCTCCTGCGACGCTGGATCCTAGGCTGCCTTTTACTGGACGACGGGTCCCACAGACACCGATTTTCCAGGGCAGAGGCACAATTCCTCAGCCCCTCTTTGCAGGCTCTGAGTTGATACATTGCACCTGTGTGGCCGGACACAGCAGGCTGACTCTGCTATTTCCACTGCCTGGACTGAGGCAGTGTTAAGGTGAGATCCCCCCTGACTGGTTTCCCAGACAAAGGGAGAAAGACGGTGCAGGGAAGGCTCCCAGGACTGCTTATTCCCACCATAGCTGCGTGCTGGCTGGAGAAGGGAAAAGTCCCTTGCTGGTTGCAGGGAATCCTGCAGAGATAATCTAACGGTGGTGGGGGGAGGGCTCCCAGGGCTCATAACTCAGTGTTTATTCCCTCTAGCTGCGTGCTGGCTGGAGAAGAGGGAGTCCCTTGCTGATTGCAGGGACTCCTGCAGAGATAATCTACTGGTAGCTGTGTGCTGGCTGGAGGGAGGGGGAGAAAAACTGTCACAGAAGCTCCCTTCCCGCCGGTTTTTACTGCCGACAGCAGGGGGGCACACTCACTTCTTCTTGGCGCTCTTTTAGCGCTAAGCCCCGCCCCCCAGGAAAGATCTCCACAGAGACTCCTTCCTGAGGACGCAGGGCCATCGGCTGATTCTGGTCAGGTACACCGAGGCAAATACAATCCTTGCTTCCCACTGCTTCACTTGTAGCCCTGCTGAGCATTGCTCCCCCTCCTGGCATACTCCTATTAGGAACATGCAGAACTCTAAGGGTACTAAGAGTGCTAAGGCTCACATAGTCTATTATTCAGCCTGCACTGCCTGCCACGCTGAGCTACCACGTAAACACACCTCTCCTCTCTGTGAGTCCTGTGTCCCTATAGCCCCCCAAGACCCCCCCGCCACCACCGCCGCAACAGTCAGCCCAGAGCCTAGGGCTCCCAGCCCACCGGAATGGGCAGTTTCTGTCCCAATCCATGGAAAAACTGTCACAGAACCTGGTGCTGGCTATGCAATGTCGTCCTCCACACCCTTCTGGGCCCCTGGACGGAACGCAGCCTGAGGATACCCCTATGGAGGATTCTTCTGAGATAATCCGGGCCCATGCTTCACCGGTTGCAGGGATCAGGAAAAGAGCACACAGCCGGGTGTCTCCAGCACTCTCTCATGGCCCCCATGGCTCTCCCTCGGGAGCACACAGGGCAGGCTCTCCCACACGCTCCACGGCCTCTGGAGGAGGGAGAATGCTGTTTGTACCAGGTTGATTCCTTGGTTTCACCCTCCCCAGATGATCAAACTGCAATAGACTCCCTTATAGCAGCAATCAACCAAACTCTGCATGTGGAGGAAACCCCAAAAGGTTTTCGCTGATCACCCAGAGTTTCAGGATACGCTCACAAAGCAAATGGAGAAGCCAGACGGGCGCTTCGGTAACCGTAAACTCATGGAATCCCGGTACCCTTTTGCCTCACCTGCCCCTAAGGGTTGGGCCGATCCGCCCTCGGTCGACCCCCCCCCCCCCGGTCTCCCACCTTGCCACAAAAACGCTCCTGTCTTTACCCGATGGTTCCTCCATCAAGGACCCGACAGACAGACAGGTGGAGCACCTCGCCCGCTCTGCCTTTGAGGCTGCGGTTTCCTCCCTCTCGCCCTCATTTGCCTCTGTGTGGGTCGCAAAGGCGATCTCGGGCTGGGCAGAATCCCTTAACAATTCGCTTGAGGAATCCCAGTTCCCTCATACCGTCACAGAGGTAACAGCTCAAATTGCCGCTGCGGCGGAGTACGTCATGCAGGCCTCCATTGATGCTGCTACCTGCGCAGTTTTTGCCGCCTCAAGTACCATAGCCATCCATAGAGCTCTCTGTCTCCGACAATGGCGAACGGACTCTGCTTCCAAGAAGTCTCTCACGGGCCTTCCCTTTTTTCCAGACCGATTGTTTGGCGAACGTCTGGACAAGCTCATTTCTGACGCCACGGGAGGACCTCCCTTCCCCAGCTGAAGCCCAGGACGACCTTCACCAGACATCCACAGTCCTCGTTCCGCTCCTTTCGGAACTCATTTGGTTGGTTGACATCCCGCTCTGCCCCCGCCACTAGCCGCGAACTACACAGGGACCGACCTTCTCAGCTCTCCCCGAAACCCACTTCGTCATGGCAACCTAGACCGACACAGTCCTGGACTACGGAGACTCGTCCACGACGTTTTCCCCCCTCATGACTCCTTTGGCGCCCCGGAAGACACACTCATTGTAGGAGGTCGACTGCAGCTCTTTCAACACATCTGGGCTGCCGCCTCAGACAACAAATGGCTACAAGACCTTGTGTCTTCCGGTACCACATAGAATTTCGGAGCAGACCCCAGAGTCGGTTCCTTCTCTCAAACCCCCCAAAGACTCGAAAACGACGCGAGGCCTTTTTCTCAGCAATCCACTCTCTCCAAACAGCAGGAGTAATAATACCCGTCCTGGACGACGAGAAGTTCAGGGGTTTTTATTCCAATCTCTTTGTGGTCCCCAAAAAGGATGGGTCAGTTCGACCCATCCTGGACCTCAAACACCTAAACAAACATGTGCACGTACGGAGATTCAGAATGGAGTCCCTAAGGTCCATTATTGCATCCATGGTCGAAGGGGAATTCCTCGCCTCCATAGATATCAAGGACGCGTACCTGCACATACCCATCGCTCCAATTCAAAAGTTCCTCCGCTTCGCAGTTCAGGACTCCCACTTTCAATTTGTAGCCCTACCCTTCGGCCTTGCCACCGCACCAAGGGTCTTCACCAAAGTCATGGCGGCCGCCATGAGCGTCGTTCACGCCAGGGGAGTATTCATTCTCCCTTACTTGGACGACCTCCTCATCAAGGCCCCCTCCTTCCGCGACTGCTCAACCAGCGTACAGATCACCGTGAACACCCTATCCCGCTTAGGGTGGCTTCTGAATCTAGACAAATCATCCCCGGTCCCAGCACGATCCATCACCTTCCTGGGCATGTCCCTGGACACCCTTCGGGGCTTGATCTATCTCCCTCAGGACAAAGCGATCGCTCTTCGAAAAGCGGTACGCTGCCTTCTACGTCCTCCGTCTCGCTCCATTCGATTCAGCATGAAAGTGCTCGGCAGGATGGTGGCAGCTATGGAGGCAGTATTACCTTTTGCTCAACTGCACCTCCGCCCACTGCAGCTAGCCCTTCTAGCTGCCTGGGACAAGAGCCCCTTCTCCCTGGACAAACATCTTCACCTGACTCCTTCAGTCAGGTATGCACTCCGCTGGTGGCTTCAGTCCTCATCCCTATCGAAGGGGAGATCTTTTCTCCCAGTGAACTGGCTGGTCCTGACCACGGACGCCAGCCACCTAGGCTGGGGAGCAGTGTACCGGCACCACACTGCTCAAGGACGTTGGACACCCCAGGAGTCTTCCCTACCCATAAACATCCTGGAAATCCGTGTGATCTTCCTCGCGCTCAGGGCGTTCTGCCCTCTGCTAGCGGGTCGTCAGATTCGAGTCCAATCGGACAATGCGACAGCTGTAGCCTATATCAATCGGCAGGGGGGCATCCGCAGCAAAGCGACTTATCTCGAGGCCCACAAGATCTTCAGCTGGGCCGAATCGACGGGATCAGTGATATCAGCGGGTACACATACCGGGGGTAGAGAACTGGGCAGCAGACTTTCTAAGTCGCCAAGGCCTGGCTGCCGGAGAATGGTCTGTCCAGCCAGAAGTGTTTCTACACATCTGCACTCGCTGGGGCACACCAGACGTGGAGCTAATGGCCTCAAGGTTGAGTGCAAAGGTACCCGCGTTCATAGCCAGGTCACGCGACCCGCAGTCCATCGGCGCGGATGCTCTAGTCTGCTCCTGGCACCACTTCCGCCTGCCTTACATATTTCCACCTCTACCCCTGCTACCGCGGGTAATCGGGAAGATCAAGGCAGAGGGAGTCCCGGTGATACTGATAGCACCGGACTGGCCCAGGCGCGCCTGGTACGCCGAATTAGTACAAAAGCTCGCAGACGTACCATGGCGCCTACAGACATCCCAGACTTGCTGACCCAAGGGCCCATTTCCCATCAGAACTCCAGAGCCCTGAAGCTGACGACATGGCCATTGAGACTTTGGTATTAACAAGAGCGGGATTCTCCCCCGAGGTTATTTCCACCATGATCAGCGCCCGAAAGCCTGCTTCATCCCGCATTTACCACCGTACGTGGAAAATCTTCCTTTCATGGTGCAGGGAAACTAACGTCCAGCCTATGCCTCTGGCCATCCCCAAAATTCTTGACTTTCTGCAGTCTGGCTTGCAAGCGGGGTTGGCTCTCAGTTCCCTTAAAGGGCAGGTCTCAGCGCTCTCAATCTTCTACCAATGCCGCCTGGTTAAAAAACCGCAAGTCAAGACCTTCCTCCAGGGCGTTTCCCATCTAGTTCCCCCCATACAAACGGCCGCTGGACCCATGGGACCTCAATCTCGTTCTGGATGGTCTCCAGAGGTCTCCCTTTGAACCTCTCAAGGAATCCTCCCTTGCTCTTCTGTCCTGGAAGGTAACATTCCTGGTGGCAATTACATCCATCAGACGGGTTTCGGAGCTGGCAGCACTCTCTTGCCGCGAGCCTTTTCTGATCTTTCACCAGGACAAGGTGGTTCTGCGCCCCCTTCCGGATTTTCTTCCAAAGGTTCTTACCCCGTTTCATTTGAACGAGGACATTGTTCTGCCTTCCTTTTGTCCACACCCAGTTCATAGGGTGGAAAGGTCTCTGCATTCGTTAGACCTCGTCAGAGCTCTCAGATATTACATATCCAGGACAGCCCCCTTTAGGAAAACAGACTCTTTGTTTGTCATTCCTGAAGGGCCTAAGATGGGACAGGCAGCTTCCAAGGCAACTCTGGCTTGCTGGATTCGCTCTGCGATCCAGGAAGTCTACCGCTTGCAACTCAAGCCCATTCCTAGTGGGCTGCGGGCTCATTCCACGCGAGCATTTGACGCTTCGTGGGCCATTCGGCATCAGGCTTCAGTGGAACAGGTGTGTAAGGCTGCGACCTTGTCTAGCCTACATACCTTTTCAAAGCATTAGAGTCCATACCCAGGTTTCAGCTGAGGCAAATCTGGGTAGGAAAATTCTGGAAACTGCAGTAGAGCACCTCTCTCAGTAGGCGCTCCAGGCTGTCTGGGACTGGTTCCTAGTCCTTGGGTTGTGTTGTCTTCTTTTAGGTTTCCCACCCATGGACTGCTTTAGGACGTCCCATGGTCCTGTGTCCCCCAATGAGGCGTCAGAGAAAAACAGTTTTTTGTGTACTCACCGTAAAATCGTTTTCTCTTAGCCATCATTGGGGGACACAGCACCCACCCTGTTGCCCTGTTGGGCCTTGGTTCTCGAAGTACCTTATTTGGTTATGACTCTTTTTTTTTTTTCTTCATCGTTCCTTATGGGAGACCCAGACCATGGGTGTATAGCTTCTGCCTCCGGAGGACACACAAAGTACTACACTAAAAAGTGTAGCTCCTCCCTCCTAGCATATACACCCCCTGGATAACCAAATATAGGCCAGTTCAATGCTTTGTGTTCAGGAGGCACACATCCACATTCATGCATTCTCATCTGATTTTCATTTTAAAGAGTTTGAAGAAAAGCGGGTCCAAGCCTGGACTCCCGGCATGTCCCTTCTCACCCCACTGTGTCGGCGGTGTAGTTAAGGTTGATTTCAAGGCTGGAGCCTTACATGCTGCGCTCCTTCACCATCCCTCGGGCTCTGGCTTGAAGTGGGAGCCAGCACGGTTCTCACTGCTTTGCAGGAGACCGGTCTCCATCCGCAGCCCTTTCAGGACCCTGCCGGACGGAGCACTCATCCCTCAGGGACCTGGCCCTGCGTCTCACAAGCTAAGTATTGAGACGTTATTGTCAGGGGGGTCCCTTGTACTTTAATGTTGGGGAGAGTGTGTTTTGTACCATCGGCTACAGGATAGCGTTCTCTTCCAGCCCGCCAAACAGATTCTTTCTGTCAACTCCCCCCTGCTCCAAGGCCGCCGCCTTCTTGCAGGCCAGCGGAGTGATTGTACCGGTTCCCGCCAGGGAACGGTTCAGAGGTTTTTACTCAAATCTCTTCCTAGTCCCCAAAAAGGACGGTTCCTTCCGGCCCATCCTGGATCTCAAGCTTCTCAACAAGCATGTTCAGGTGCGGCACTTTCGCATGGAGTCTCTGCGATCAGTCATTGCCTCAATGACCTAAGGAGATTTCCTGGCATCCATCGACATCAGAGATGCCTATCTGCATGTGCCAATTGCAGTTTCACACCAGCGTTGGCTACGTTTTGCAATCGGAGAGGAACATTTCCAATTCGTGGCTCTCCCCTTCGGGTTAGCCACGGCCCCTCGAGTATTTACCAAGGTCATGGCAGCAGTGGTTGCGGTTCTGCACCTCCAGGGGTTGGCAGTGATTCCTTACCTGGACTACCTTCTTGTCAAGGCTTCATCCAGCGCAGACTGTCAGCGGAGTGTCTCGCTCACTCTCGCCACTCTTGTTCAATTCGGGTGGCTTGTCAATCTGCCCAAGTCCACTTTGACCCCGACCCAAGAACTCACGTACCTAGGGATGCAATTCGAGACTCTGCCGGCACTTGTGAAGCTGCCCTTAGTCAAACAGCAGTCCCTCCATCTGGCGGTGCGCTCTGTTGAGGCCCCGCCGTCATTCCATCAGGCACCTCATGCAGGTGCTGGGTCAGATGGTGGCGTCAATGGAAGCGGTTCCCTTTGCCCAGTTCCATCTGCGTCCTCTGCAGCTGGACATTCTCCGCTGTTGGGACAAGCGGACTTCTTCCTTGCACAGGTTGGTGGCTCTGTCGCCACAGACCAGGAGCTCTCTTCAGTGGTGGCTTCGGCCCCTCTCTCTGTCTCAGGGACGCTCCTTCCTGGCCCCGTCCTGGGTGATCCTCACCACGGATGCCAGTCTATCCGGCTGGGGAGCAGTATTTCTCCACCACCGAGCACAGGGCACTTGGACTCCGTCCGAATCAGCCCTCTCGATCAATGTGCTGGAAATCAGAGCTGTGCTCTTAGCTCTCGTAGCCTTTCACCACCTGTTGGCGGGCAAGCACATTCGAGTCCAGTCAGACAACGCGACAGCAGTTGCCTACATCAATCACCAGGGAGGGACTCGCAGCTGCCTGGCAATGTTGGAGGTTCAACGCATCCTTCAGTGGACGGAGGACTCCAAGTCCACCAGATCCGCAGTCCACATCCCAGGCGTAGAAAACTGGGAGGCAGATTATCTCAGCCGTCAAACCGTGGACAACGGCGAGTGGGCTCTGCATCCGGCAGTGTTCCGGTCGATCTGCCGCAAGTGGGGAACTCCGGAAGTGGATCTAATGGCATCCCGGCACAACAACAAGGTCCCGGTTTACGTGGCTCGCTCCCACGATCCTCAGGCCTTTGCAGCGGACGCGCTGGTTCAGGATTGGTCCCAGTTCCGTCTGTCTTACGTGTTTCCCCCTCTAGTTCTCTTGCCCAGAGTCCTGCGCAAGATCAGAATGGAGGGCCGTCGGGTCATACTCATGGCTCCAGACTGGCCCAGGCGAGCTTGGTACCCAGACCTGCTCCGTCTGTCCGTAGAGGTGCCGTGGCATCTCCCGGACCGTCCAGACCTTCTCTCACAAGGTCCGTTTTTCCGCCAGAATTCTTCAGCTCTCAGATTGACGGCGTGGCTCTTGAGTCCTGGATCCTGACGGCTTCCGGCATTCCTCCCGAAGTCATCTCCACTATGACGCAGGCTCGGAAGTCTTCCTCGGCCAAAATTTACCACAGGACTTGGAGAATTTTCCTGTCCTGGTGTCGTTCTTCCGGCCACGCCCCTTGGCCTTTTTCCCTGCCGACCCTTCTGTCCTTCCTGCAGTCTGGTCTGCAGCTAGGACTATCCCTCAATTCCCTCAAGGGAGAGGTCTCGGCTCTGTCAGTGTTGTTCCAGCGGCGTATCGCCCGGCTGGCTCAGGTGCGCACCTTCATGCAGGGCGCATCTCACATCATTCCGCCTTACCGGCGGCCTCTGGATCCCTGGGACCTTAATCTGGTCCTCACGGCCTTGCAGAAACCCCCTTTTGAGCCACTTAGGGAGGTTTCTTTGTCTCGTCTTTCACAGAAAGGGGTCTTTCTAGTGGCCATAACTTCCCTCAGGAGAGTCTCTGATTTGGCTGCGCTCTCCTCGGAGTCACCTTTTTTGTTTTTTCACCAAGACAAGGTGGTTCTTCGTCCGTCTCCGGACTTTCTTCCTAAGGTGGTATCTCCTTTCCACCTTAACCAGGATATTTCCCTGCCTTCCTTTTGTCCGGCTCCTGTTCATCGCTTTGAAAAAGCGTTGCATACTCTGGATCTGGTGCGGGCGCTCCGGATCTATGTGTCTCGCACCGCTGCTCTTAGGCGGTGCACCTCTCTCTTTGTGCTGAAGGGCGTAAGCGTAAGGGCCTCTCGGCTTCTAAGCCGACCCTAGCTCGCTGGATTAGGTCGGCCATTTCCGATGCCTACCAGTGTACTCAAGTGCCTCCCCCGCCGGGAATCAAGGCACACTCGACCAGAGCTGTCGGTGCCTCTTGGGCTTTCAGGCACCAGGCTACGGCTCAGCAGGTCTGTCAGACTGCCACTTGGTCCAGTCTGCATACCTTTTCGAAGCACTACCAAGTGCATGCTCATGCTTCGGCAGATGCGAGCTTGGGCAGGCGCATCCTTCAGGCGGCTGTCGCCCATTTGTGAAGTTAGGTTTCGCCTACTTCTCAGTTTTCTGTTTATTCCCACCCATGGACTGCTTTGGAACGTCCCATGGTCTGGGTCTCCCATAGGAACAATGAAGAAAAAGAATTTTGTTTACTTACCGTAAATTCTTTTTCTTATAGTTCCGACATGGGAGACCCAGCACCCTCCCTGTTGCCTGTTGGCAGTTTCTTGTTCCGCGTGTTTTCACCGGCTGTTGTTGTAGACAGAGGTTCCGGTTGTTCCGGGTTTTGCTCTATCTCTACTTGTGGGTGGATGTCCCCCTTCAGCTTTTGCACTAAACTGGCTATATTTGGTTATCCAGGGGGTGTATATGCTAGGAGGGAGGAGCTACACTTTTTAGTGTAGTACTTTGTGTGTCCTCCGGAGGCAGAAGCTATACACCCATGGTCTGGGTCTCCCATTACGGAACTATAAGAAAAAGAATTTACGGTAAGTAAACAAAATTCTCTTTTTTTTTTTTCTCATGTTCCTCTGTTGAGAAGTTTTTACTCCTACTGCTTGTGTACTAAAACTGAGGTTGCCTGGCCCGGCGAGGGGGTGTATACTGCAGAGGAGGAGCTAATGCTTTTTGCATCTACTTAGTGTCCTCCTATGGATAGGCAGCATAACACCCATGGTCCTGTGTCCCCCAATGATGGCTAAGAGATAACGATTTTACGTTGAGTACATAAAAATCCGTTTGTTTTTTTTTTGGGGGGGGGGGGTTTGCGTGCAATTTTACCGCACTAGGATTTTTTTTTTTCCTGTTTTCCAATACATTATGGGGCAGAATGAATGGCCTCATTCAAAACTACAACTCGTCCTGCAAGAAAACATGGCCTCATATGGCTATTATGACGGAAAAATAAAAATATGATTTGCTCTTGGAAGAAAGGGAGGAAAAAACATAAAAAACATAAAAAAATGCCTGTGGGTGAAGGGGTTAAACAATGGCACAGGTTCTGTAAAATGTATTGTCATTAATTGGTTAATAAGACCCCAGAGGAACCTGGCGCTGATCACTAGTATCCCCACAGTCTGTACACGGCTCTGCTACTCGTTCACATGAGCTGGTGAGGTCACTGGATGCTGTCAGGATTACGTTACCCCCATTAGCTGTAAATGCCTCCCAGTAGGTCTTTTCCTCTGAACTCTTATCTTCCCAGAAACCTCGTTCACATATGTATGTAATTCTTCTCGGCATGTTGGCAAAGTGTGTGCAAGCATCAGCAGACGTCTGGCCGTCATTAATAGCCCTGATATTGCGATGCCTCCTCCCAGTGTTGTAACTGTGACACAGCCGATTACGTACGAGTAATGTCCCCGTCACAGAAGGGTATCGGGACGCACGTTCTCTTGTGTAAGGCTATGTGCGCACTAGGCGTTTTTTTCACGCTGCGTTTTTATGTGCGTTTTTGTCTAAAAAACGCACCCGCGGCTAAAAAAACGCGGCAAAAACGCATGCGTTTTTGCCGCGATTTGGTGCGTTTTTTGCTGCGTTTTTACTCACTGCGTTTTTAATCAGTGCACAATGCCATTAAAGATTGTTGATGAAAAAAAAAAAAAAAAAAGGTCTGATGTCATTTCCTTCTTCAAAATGTTCATTGTATGCAGGAGAGCAGACAGCTGCAGAACTAGTGTATGCAGGAGAGCAGACAGCAGCTGCAGAACTACAAGTCTCAGCATCCTCCTTTCACTAGTGTATGGAGGAGAGCAGACAGCAGCTGCAGAACTACAAGTCTCAGCATCCTCCATTCACTAGTGTATGCAGGAGAGCAGACAGCAGCTGCAGAACTACAAGTCTCAGCATCCTCCATTCACTAGTGTATGCAGGAGAGCAGACAGCAGCTGCAGAACTACAAGTCTCAGCATCCTCCATTCACTAGTGTATGCAGGAGAGCAGACAGCAGCTGCAGAACTACAAGTCTCAGCATCCTCCATTCACTAGTGTATGCAGGAGAGCAGACAGCAGCTGCAGAACTACAAGTCTCAGCATCCTCCATTCACTAGTGTATGCAGGAGAGCAGACAGCAGCTGCAGAACTACAAGTCTCAGCATCCTCCATCCAGGACTGTATGCAGTTTTTTGCCCAAAAAGAAAAAAAAAAATGACGTGGGCTTCGCCATATTTTTGTATGCTAGCCGGGTACAGCAGGCAGGTACGGGCTGCCCCCAACCCCCAGCTGCCTATTTGTACCCGGCTGGGAACCAAAAATATAGAGAAGCCCTTTTTTTTTAATTATTTCATGAAATAATTAAAAAAAAAAATGACGTGGGCTTCGCCTAATTTTTGAGTCCAGCCGGGTACAACTAGGCAGCTGGGGATTGGAATCCACAGTGCAGGGTGCCCATGCTTTCTGGGCACCCCCACTGCGAATTGCAGTCCGCAGCCACCCCAGAAAATGGCGCTTTCATAGAAGCGCCATCTTCTGGCGCTGTATCCAACTCTTCTAGCTGCCCTGAAGCCGGGTGGCGAGCTAGGTAATAATGGGGTTAGGGCTAGCTGTATAGCTGGCCCTAAGCCCGAAATTCATGGTGTCACGCCAATATTAGACATGGCCACCATGAATTTCTAGTAATGATAAAAAAAAAACACAACACAGAGAAAAATATTTTTATTAGAAATAAAACACAACACAATTAGTGACTCCATCTTTATTGAAATAAACCCCCCTCCGCAGTAATCCTGGGTCAGGGTCCCGCGCCGTCCAATCCGGATCCAATATCATCTGATCGGTTTGCTGGAAGGCAAAGCGATCAGATGATGTGTCAGGATCAAGTGCCTGAATCCCATCACACATCATCTGATTGTATAAAAGCCGATTATACAATCAGCTGATGCATCAGTAGAAAAAAAAATAATACTCACTTATGTGCTGTGGTGATTACCGGCAGCTCCTGCAGCGATCGATTGGACAGGAGTCTGATCCTATACGATCGCTGCCGGAGCTGCCGGTAATCAGCTGATGAAGTCCCCTGACGGCAGGATCAGCTGATAGCCGGCCGGGCGCGAAAAAGCCGGCGACACCGCGATCAGCTGATGCGTCAGGTGACTGCATCAGGTGATCAGCGCCAGGTCCTGCAAGCAAGGTCCTGCCCCGGGGAGACTGCACACAGCCAGAGCGGCGGGACCGGGAGGAGCTGGGAGCGGGCATGGCACCGGGACCCTGCGGACAGGTGAGTATATGACATTTTTTTTTTTCTACTGTTCACTTTGGTTTTCGCCGCTGCCTCCACCTCCCGCCCAGACATGGCGCCGCACGGAGCTGACATGCACAGGACGGGAGGTGGAAGCGGCGGTGACGGTACCGGGAGGATTCACGCTTCTGTGTTTACCAACAGAAGGAATCCTCTTCCTGTACACGTCACTGTAGTGCCCACCCCTTGCGTTTATAGCTGCGTTTTTAGTCATAGAAACGCGGCTATATGCGTTATTCATTGCGTTTTTAACATCTCATTGAATTCAATGAGTGAAAAACGCAGTGGAAAACGCAGAAATAATTGACATGCTGCGTTTTTGTGGTCACCACAAAAACGCAGCTAAAAAAAAACGCTGTGTGAGGACAGCACTTCTGAAAACCCATTGACATTGCTGGGGAAGCAATGTCACTGCGTTTTCAGCACAAAAACGCGGTAAAAAACGCCGCTAAAAACGCGGCAAAAACGCCTAGTGCGCACATAGCCTAATAGTCTGTTCTCTTCCAGCCTTGGTTAGACAACAAACACACAGTATTTGGCCGGGTAACCAAAGGAATGGAAGTCGTCCAGAGGATCTCCAACACCAAGGTTAACCCTAAGACGGACAAGCCCTACGAAGACATCACCATCATCAGCATCACTGTTAAATAACATTGTTTGATGTGTGTATATATTTGTGTTTTATACAGTTGTACAAACGTTTGTGATCATTTGTTTTTATTAAAAAAAAAAAAAAAAAATAATAAAACAAATAGAAATGGGATTTTGATTATGAAAAGAAAAAAAAGAAATTTACTCAGATGACATTACAAGTGATGCAAGAGTTTTCAACAACACACACACGGAGTAATATCCTAGATTAGTAGGTGTCAACAACCCCTTTTGGCTTTGAAAAATTTCAACACGTGCGTTTACAGTGATACATGGACTTTTGATTGACAGGACTGTAACTCCAGAAATAGAGACCTGTCCACAGAGCCAGGGGACCTGCCCAAATGATCAGGCCTTCCTGGTCCTGGGCTCTTTGAAATTATGGGCAGGGGGGGTCATCGAGTACTTTACATCATGTGTTGGCCGGCCTTATGCGGGCGTCACACGAGGCGATCTATCGTGCTATAGATCGTCGGGGTCACGGTTTTCGTGACGCACAGCCGGCATCGTTCACGACGTCTTCTCGTGTGACACCTACGAGCGATCACAAATCGGTGAGAAATCGGGTATCGTGTACTCCTCGTTTATTTTTAAAAAAATCGTTTATTTTACTTTGCGCAGGTTGTTCATCGTACCCGGGGTTGCACACATCGCACTGTGTGACACCCCGGGAACGATGAACACAGCTTACCTGCGTCCCGCAGCACCCGCCGGCTATGCGGAAGGAAGGAGGTGGGCGGGATGTTTACATCCCACTCATCTCCAAGCCTCCGCTTCTATTGGCCGTCCGCTGTGTGACGTCACTGTGACGCCGAACTTCCCATCCCCTTCAGGAAGTGGATGTTCGCCGCCCACAGCAATGTCGCTCAGCACGTAAGTACGTGTGACAGGGGGTTAAACGACTTTGTGCGACACGGGCAGCGATTAGCCCGTGACGCACAAATGACGGGGGCGGGTACGATCGCACGATAGATCGTACCGTGTGAAGCCCGCATTAGGGTACAAGTCTGCAATCACATGACTGCAGACCTATGAATTCTCAGAGGGTGTAGTACATTCACTGTCAGGATTCTTCAGTGTCGGTCACTGTAAGTATGCGATTTGCATACATTCGGTCACGTACAGACTGTGTGTGGTCTCACTCAAAAGTTAATTGAGTGAGGCTAGTCAGGAGGGAAGAAATGACACTGTACATAGAAAGCCAGCACAACCTCAGAAATGGAAAATAAAACATGACCTTTATTACAAAACCAATTAAAAACAATTACCGCAGCACGAAACACCCATATCCAAAACACCCTCAATATACAAGGAAAATGCGGAACCCCATACAGTGTATAGACATTGATGTAAAGTACATATATGGGTACAAAAAGAGGCATGTCAGTATGGCCCAGAAATACAATACAAAACCAGTATACGGTCCCAACACTACACATTGTTCAAATAAACAAGAATCTGCACGGGATAATAACGGTCTCTCTCTGTCTCGCAGTCTGTGTATGTCTGTCTTTCTCGTTCCAGGTCTGTCGTTCCCCGTCTCCCTCTGTCTCGTTCCCCGTCTCCCTCTGTCTCGTTCCCCGTCTCCCTCTGTCTCGTTCCCCGTCTCCCTCTGTCTCGTTCCCCGTCTCCCTCTGTCTCGTTCCCCGTCTCCCTCTGTCTCGTTCCCCGTCTCCCTCTGTCTCGTTCCCCGTCTCCCTCTGTCTCGTTCCCCGTCTCCCTCTGTCTCGTTCCCCGTCTCCCCACCGACATCTTATTACCTCACACATAGGCTTCTCATACTAACAATTTATTTTGTTCCTATAGCAACCAATCGCAGCTGCTATTAATAACCTGTAGCTCGCAGCTCCATTGACTTTAATGGAGGCAGGTTTTTTGGAGAGTAACTGAAGCGCGGGGTTACATTTTCCCATCAAAACATAGTCTATGATGTTTGCTGAGTCACATGAGTTGTCTGTGCAAAATTTTGTGATTGAAAATGCGACGGTGCGGATTCCTTTAGCGGACATACATACATTCCCCTCCCCCTCCCCCAAAATGTTGGTGGAAAGTGGGGGGTGCTGTAGCAGCGCCTACCGTGACCACGTGGGCCCGCTCATTTCATTTGCACGCCCATCCTCCCGCCCATAATCTCTTAGCGCTGAAGCCAGAGCTGACAGGTGGGAGGGATGATGGGCGGGGGATGCGTGCATAATTAGCAGCCAGCCCCCGTGATCACCCCTGGCAACTACAGCCTGGAGTGATCATGTGCAGCTGTATTCACTGCCCCCCGCACATCATCATCAGCGCGGGGAGCAGTGAATAAGTACGGTATACTCACCGGTCCCTGCAACATTGTGATGTCCTCCTGTATGCTGGCCCACTGTGTATGGAGAGCGGTGCGCACATCGCCGTGCACACGGCTTCACACAGGTCAGCGGGCAGGTAACAGGAGGACATCGCGATGTTGCAGGGAACGGTGACCGGCTCCATACAGGTCAGCGGCGCTGCTGCTGACACTGATAGGTAGACGAGCGATGCTGCGTGGAGTGAGGAGAGGTGAGTATAAACTGTTTTGGTTTTTTTGTATGCCGTAGGATGCGGGCCATATACCAGGGTGGTGGGTTTATAGCAGAATGGGGGTATATATAGCAGGATGGGTTCTATACCAGAATGAGGGATATATATATAATATATGGATTTTTGTGTACTCACCGGAAAACCGTTTTCTCTTAGCCATCATTGGGGGACACAGGACCATGGGTGTTATGCTGCCTATCCATAGGAGGACACTAAGTAGATGCAAAAGCATAGCTCCTCCTCTGCAGTATACACCCCCTGGCCGGGCCAGGCAAGCTCAGTTTTAGTATACAAGCAATAGGAGAAAAAAAACAGTAAAAACTTCTCAACAGAGGAACATGAGAAAAAAAGTCATAACCAAATAAGGTACTGAGAGAACCAAGGCCCAACAGGGCAACAGGGTGGGTGCTGTGTCCCCCAATGATGGCTAAGAGAAAACGATTTTACGGTGAGTACACAAAAATCTGTTTTTCTTTGTCGCTCTATTGGGAGACCCAGACAATTGGGTGTATAGCTACTGCCTCCGGAGGCCACACAAAGTATTACACTTAAAAGTGTAAGGCCCCTCCCCTACTGCCTATACACCCCCCGTGGGATCACGGGCTCCTCAGTTTTCATGCTTTGTGCGAAGGAGGCACACATGCACGCATAGCTCCACTGTTTAGTCAGCAGCAGCTGCTGACTTTGTCGGATGGAAGAAAAGAGGGCCCATACTAGGGCCCCCAGCATGCTCCCTTCTCACCCCACTTTTGTCGGAGGTGTTTGTTAAGGTTGAGGTACCCATTGCGGGTACGGAGGCTGGAGCCCACATGCTGCTTTCCTTCCCCATCCCCTTAGGGCTCTGGGTGAAGTGGGATCCTATCGGTCTCCATGGCACAGGAGACCGTGCTCCGTCCACAGCCCCTGGGAATCTGCTGGACATGGAGCTGATTATCGTCAGGGACAGGGCCCTGCTACATTAAGGTACTCTGTGTCCCCGTACAGATCGCGCACACACACTCCAGCATTGCTGGGTGTGTTAGTGCGCCGGGTGCAGCAGCGCGGCGCGCTTGTGCTATTACTCACTGCAGCTTTGCTGAGTGAGTTTATGTATTAGGAACTGCCGCGCCGGCCGCTGCTGGCGGTTTTTACACTGCGGCGCGGCTGGGACTTGTGGTGCGCCGGGGACTTCCGCGCTGGCCGTGCTTATACGGCGGCCGCGCTTATAAATCGAGTCCCCGGCTTTTGCGGCCTAGTTCCGTTTCGTTCCCGCCCCCCAGGCCTGCCAGTCAGGGGAAGGGCGGGACGCTGTTCAGAACGTCAGCGCCGAGGGCTGGAGTCTGCTTAGCATACTCCAGCCCCCTCACTGGGCACAGTGGGACGCCAGTTTCCCGCACTTTGTCTGGGTCACGCCCACGGCCCGCCCCTCTTCACAGGACGCCGGCAGCCATTCCTGTTTGCTGTCTCAGTGGAGAAGGGAGACAAGCTCTGGGAGACCCAGACACGGGATTCTGGCGACCACACACCCGCTTGGAGCGGGCGGTAAGCGGCACCTCGGGTGCTGACCCCACTAGTGCCGAAGTGTTCATTGTACTTTATGCTTGTATGCTATACATTGCACTGTACGGTCGCTATTCTTGGCTATATACCCTCCTAGATTGCTAGACAACAGCATGTCGTCCGCAAAAAGCAAGGGGGCCAAGGCACAGGCTTTCTATGCTACCTGTACCGCATGTGAGGCTGTTCTACCGGCTGGTGCCACTGACCCCCATTGTGTGCAATGTTCGGCCCCTGTAGCACTTGCTCAGCCGGGGCCTCTGCTAGAGGTGGCCCAAGGAGAACCACCTGTGAACACTGTCCAGGTGACAGGGACGGAGTTTGCAGATTTTGCTGATAGATTGTCTGTGACTATGACTAAAATCCTTGAGACTTTGCAGTCCAGACCGGTACCTCAGACCATGGGCACTGTTGATTCAATGCTCCCTGGCCCCCCTCATTTGGAACAAATCCGTGCTCCGGGGGGGTCCCATGCATCCCGGGGTGAAGGCTCTGACACGGACGACAGTCCCAGACAGCCTAAGCGAGCTCGCTGGGAGCGACCCTCGACTTCATCACACTGGTCAGGGTCCCAGCAGGAGGACTCTCTATATGATGAGGCAGAAGTAGCTGATCAGGATTCTGATCCTGAGACCGCTCTTAATCTGGATACACCTGATGGGGACGCAATAGTTAATGATCTCATAGCGTCCATCAATAAAATGTTGGATATTTCTCCCCCTGCTCCTCCAGTGGAGGAGTCAGCTTCACAGCAGGAGAAATTCCATTTCAGGTATCCCAAGCGTAAATTGAGTACTTTTCTGGACCACTCTGACTTTAGAGAGGCAGTCCAGAAACACCACGCTTATCCAGATAAGCGTTTCTCCAAACGGCTTAAGGATACACGTTATCCCTTTCCCCCTGACGTGGTCAAGGGCTGGACACAGTGTCCCAAGGTGGATCCTCCAATCTCCAGGCTTGTGGCTAGATCCATAGTTGCAGTGGAAGATGGGGCATCACTTAAAGATGCCACTGACAGACAGATGGAACTCTGGTTGAAATCCATCTATGAAGCTATCGGCGCGTCGTTTGCTCCAGCATTCGCAGCTGTATGGGCACTCCAAGCTATTTCAGCTGGTCTTGCGCAGGTTGACACTGTCACACGTACATCTGTTCCGCAAGTAGCGTCCTTAACCTCTCAAATGTCTGCATTTGCGTCTTACGCTATTAATGCTGTCCTGGACTCTACGAGCCGTACGGCAGTGGCGTCCGCCAACTCCGTGGTTTTACGCAGAGCCTTGTGGTTAAGGGAATGGAAGGCAGATTCTGCTTCCAAGAAGTGCTTAACCAGTTTGCCATTTTCTGGTGACAGACTGTTTGGTGAGAGATTGGATGAAATCATTAAACAGTCCAAGGGTAAGGATTCATCCTTACCTCAGCCCAGACCAAATAAACCCCAACAGAGGAGGGGACAGTCGAGGTTTCGGTCCTTTCGAGGCTCGGGCAGGTCCCAATTCTCGTCCAAAAGGACTCAAAAGGATCAGAGGAGTTCAGATTCTTGGCGGGCTCAGTCACGCCCAAAGAAAGCAGCCGGAGGAACCGCTACCAAGGCGGCTTCCTCATGACTTTTGGCCTCCTCTCTCCGCATCCTCGGTCGGTGGCAGGCTCTCCCGCTTTGGCGACATTTGGCTGCCACAGGTCAAAGACCGTTGGGTGAGAGACATTCTGTCTCACGGGTACAGGATAGAGTTCAGTTCTCGTCCTCCAACTCGATTCTTCAGAACTTCTCCGCCTCCCGACCGAGCCGATGCTCTTCTGCAGGCGGTGTGCTCTTTAAAGGCAGAAGGAGTGGTGATCCCTGTTCCTCTTCAGGAGCAAGGTCACGGTTTTTACTCCAATTTGTTTGTGGTGCCAAAAAAGGACGGGTCTTTCCGTCCTGTTCTGGACCTAAAAATGCTCAACAAGCATGTGAAAACCAGGCGGTTCCGGATGGAATCCCTCCGCTCCGTCATCGCCTCAATGTCTCAAGGAGATTTCCTAGCATCAATAGACATCAAAGATGCTTATCTCCACATGCCGATTGCTCCAGAGCACCAGCGTTTTCTACGCTTCGTTATAGGAGACGAACACCTTCAGTTCGTAGCCCTGCCTTTCGGTCTGGCGACAGCCCCAAGGGTCTTCACCAAGGTCATGGCAGCAGTAGTAGCAGTCCTGCACTCTCGGGGTCACTCCGTGATCCCTTACTTGGACGATCTACTTGTCAAGGCACCCTCTCAAGAGGCATGC
Source organism: Anomaloglossus baeobatrachus (assembly GCF_048569485.1). NCBI lineage: Eukaryota > Metazoa > Chordata > Amphibia > Anura > Aromobatidae > Anomaloglossus > Anomaloglossus baeobatrachus. The sequence goes on along the minus strand of NC_134353.1, from coordinate 867,714,110 downwards.
CAACACAGCCTGAACGTTGCGCTGGAGACTCTCCAGAGTTTCGGGTGGATCATCAACTTTTCAAAGTCAAATCTCACCCCGACCCAATCGATAACATACCTTGGCATGGAGTTTCATACTCTCAGCGATAGTGATGCTTCCGCTGGACAAACAGCGTTCACTATAGACAGGGGGGCAATCTCTCCTTCAGGGCCAGTCGCACCCCTTGAGACGCCTCATGCACTTCTTGGGGAAGATGGTAGCAGCAATGGAGGCAGTCCCTTTCGCGCAGTTTCATCTGCGTCCACTACAATGGGACATTCTCCGCCAATGGGACGGGAAGTCGACGTCCCTAGACAGGAACGTCTCCCTTTCTCAGGCGGCCAAGGATTCTCTTCAGTGGTGGCTTCTTCCCACCTCATTGTCAATAGGAAAGTCTTTCCTACCCCCATCCTGGGCGGTGGTCACAACGGACGCGAGTCTATCAGGGTGGGGAGCAGTGTTTCTCCACCACAGGGCTCAAGGTACGTGGACTCAGCAAGAGTCCACCCTTCAGATCAATGTTCTGGAAATCAGAGCAGTGTATCTTGCCCTACAAGCCTTCCAGCAGTGGCTGGAAGGCAAGCAGATCCGAATTCAGTCGGACAACTCCACAGCGGTGGCATACATCAACCACCAAGGAGGGACACGCAGTCGGCAAGCCTTCCAGGAAGTCCGGCGGATTCTGACGTGGGTGGAAGACACGGCATCCACCATATCCGCAGTTCACATCCCGGGCGTAGAAAACTGGGAAGCAGACTTCCTCAGTCGCCAGGGTATGGACGCAGGGGAATGGTCTCTTCACCCGGACGTGTTTCAGGAAATTTGTCGCCGCTGGGGGATGCCGGACGTCGACCTAATGGCGTCCCGGCACAACAACAAGGTCCCGGCCTTCATGGCACGGTCTCACGATCTCAGAGCTCTGGCGGCGGACGCCTTAGTTCAAGATTGGTCGCAGTTCCGGCTGCCTTATGTGTTCCCACCTCTGGCGCTGTTGCCCAGAGTGCTACGCAAGATCAGGTCCGACTGCCGCCGCGCCATCCTCGTCGCTCCAGACTGGCCAAGGAGGTCGTGGTACCCGGATCTGTGGCATCTCACGGTAGGACAACCGTGGGCACTACCAGACCGGCAAGACTTGCTGTCTCAAGGGCCGTTTTTCCATCAGAATTCTGCGGCCCTGAGCCTGACTGTGTGGCCATTGAGTCCTGGATCCTAGCGTCTTCAGGATTATCTCAAGAGGTCATTGCCACCATGAGACAGGCTAGGAAACTAACCTCTGCCAAGATCTACCACAGGACGTGGAAGATATTCTTAGCTTGGTGCTCTGCTCAGGAAGTTTCCCCCTGGCCATTTGCATTGCCTACTTTTCTTTCCTTCCTGCAATCCGGGTTGGAAAAAGGTCTGTCGCTCGGCTCCCTTAAGGGACAAGTTTCGGCGCTTTCTGTATTTTTTCAGAAGCGCCTAGCACGACTTCCTCAGGTACGCACGTTCCTGCAAGGGGTTTGTCATATCGTCCCTCCTTACAAGCGACCGTTAGAGCCCTGGGATCTGAACAGGGTTCTAATTGCTCTTCAGAAGCCGCCTTTCGAGCCTATGAGGGATGTTTCCCTGTCTCGCCTTTCTCAGAAAGTGGCCTTTCTGGTAGCGGTCACGTCTCTTCGGAGAGTGTCCGAGCTAGCAGCGCTGTCATGCAAATCTCCCTTCCTGGTGTTTCACCAGGACAAGGTGGTTCTGCGCCCGATTCCGGAGTTTCTCCCTAAGGTGGTATCCCCCTTTCATCTCAATCAGGATATCTCCTTACCTTCTTTGTGTCCTCGTCCAGTTCATCAATGTGAAAAGGATTTGCATTTGTTGGATCTGGTGAGAGCACTCAGAATCTACATTTCCCGCACGGCACCTCTGCGCCGCTCGGATGCACTCTTTGTCCTTGTCGCTGGCCAGCGTAAAGGGTCGCAGGCTTCCAAGTCAACCTTGGCTCGGTGGATCAAGGAACCAATTCTTGAAGCCTACCGTTCTGCGGGGCTTCCGGTTCCCTCAGGGCTGAGAGCCCATTCTACCAGAGCCGTGGGTGCGTCCTGGGCATTACGGCACCAGGCTACGGCTCAGCAGGTGTGCCAGGCGGCTACCTGGTCGAGTCTGCACTTTTACCAAGCATTATCAGGTGCATACCTATGCTTCGGCGGACGCCAGCCTAGGTAGACAAGTCCTTCAGGCGGCGATTGCCCACCTGTAGAAAAGGGCCGTTTTTACGGCCCTATCATGAGGTATTATTTTACCCACCCAGGGATTGCTTTTGGACATCCCAATTGTCTGGGTCTCCCAATAGAGCGACAAAGAAGAAGGGAATTTTGTTTACTTACCGTAAATTCCTTTTCTTCTAGCTCCAATTGGGAGACCCAGCACCCGCCCCTGTTTTTTTGTATACACATGTTGTTCAGGTTGAATGGTTTCAGTTCTCCGATATTCCTTCGGATTGAATTTGCTTAAACCAGTTTATTGGCTTTCCTCCTTCTTGCTTTTGCACTAAAACTGAGGAGCCCGTGATCCCACGGGGGGTGTATAGGCAGTAGGGGAGGGGCCTTACACTTTTAAGTGTAATACTTTGTGTGGCCTCCGGAGGCAGTAGCTATACACCCAATTGTCTGGGTCTCCCAATTAGAGCTAGAAGAAAAGGAATTTACGGTAAGTAAACAAAATTCCCTTCTTCTCTGACGCCTCATTGGGGGACACAGGACCATGGGACGTCCTAAAGCAGTCCATGGGTGGGAAACCTAAAAGAAGACAACACAACCCAACACTAGGAACCAGTTCCGGATAGCCTGGAGTGCCTACTGAGAGAGGTGCTCTACTGCCGTTTGTAGAATTTTCCTACCCAGATTTGCCTCAGCTGAAGCCTGGGTATGGACTCTGTAATGCTTTGAAAAGGTACGTAGGCTAGACAAGGTCACAGCCTTACACACCTGTTCCACTGAAGCCTGATGCCGAATGGCCCACGAAGCGCCAACTGCTCGCGTGGAATGAGCCCGCAGCCCACTAGGAATGGGCTTGAGTTGCAAGCGGTAGACTTCCTGGATCGCAGAGCGGAGCCAGCGTCTCCTTGGAAGCTGCCTGTCCCTTCTTAGGCCCCTCAGGAATGATGAATAAAGAGTCCGTTTTCCTAAAGGAGGGCTGTCCTGGATATGTAATATTTGAGAGCTCAGGCAGGACAATGTCCTCGTTCAAATGAAACGGGGTAAGAACCTTTGGAAGGAAATCCGGGAGAGGGCGCAGAACCACCTTGTCCTGGTGAAAGATCAGAAAGGGCTCGCGGCAAGAGTGCTACCAGCTCCGAAACCCATCTGATGGACGTAATTGCCACTAAGAATGTTACCTTCCAGGACAGAAGAGCAAGGGAGGATTCCTTGAGAGGTTCAAAGGGAGACCTCTGGAGACCGTCCAGAACGAGGTTGAGGTCCCATGGTTCCAGCGGCCGTTTGTACGGGGGAACTAGATGGGAAAACGCCCTGGAGGAAGGTCTTGACTTGCGGTTTTTGAGCCAGGCGGCATTGGTAGAAGATTGAGAGCGCTGAGACCTGCCCTTTAAAGGGAACTGAGAGCCAACCCCGCTTGCAAGCCAGACTGTAGAAAATCGAGAATTCTGGGGATGGCCAGAGGCATAGGCTGGACGTTAGTTTCCCTGAACCATAAAAGGAAGATTTTCCACGTACGGTGGTAAATGCGGGCTGAAGCAGGCTTTCGGGCGCTGATCATGGTGGCAATAACCACGGGGGAGAATCCCGCTCTTGTTAATATCCAGGTCTCAATGGCCATGCCGTCAGCTTCAGGGCTCTGGAGTTCTGATGGGAAATGGGCCCTTGGGTCAGCAAGTCTGGGATGTCTGGAAGGCGCCACGGTGCGTCTGTGAGCATTTGTACTAATTCGGCGTACCAGGCACACCTGGGCCAGTCCGGTGCTATCAGTATCACCGGGACTCCCTCTGCCTTGATCTTCCTGATTACCCGCGGCAGCAGGGGTAGAGGTGGAAATATGTAAGGCAGGCGGAAGTGGTGCCAGGAGCAGACTAGAGCATCCGCGCCGATGGACTGCGGGTCGCGTGACCTGGCTATGAACGCGGGTACCTTTGCATTCAACCTTGAGGCCATTAGGTCCACGTCTGGTGTGCCCCAGCGAGTGCAGATGTGTAGAAACACATCTGGGTGGAGGGACCATTCTCCGGCAGCCAGGCCTTGGTGACTTAGAAAGTCTGCTGCCCAGTTCTCTACCCCTGGTATGTGTACCGCTGATATCACTGATCCCGTCGATTCGGCCCAGCTGAGGATCTTGTGGGCCTCGAGATAAGCCGCTTTGCTGCGGGTGCACCCCTGCCGATTGATATAGGCTACAGCTGTCGCATTGTCCGATTGGACTTGAATCTGACGACCCGCTGGCAGAGGGCAGAACGCTCTGAGCGCGAGGAAGATCGCACAGAGTTCCAGGATGTTGATGGGGAGGAAAGACTCCTGGGGCGTCCAACGTCCTTGAGCAGTGTGGTGCAGGTACACTGCTCCCCAGCCTAGGAGGCTGGCGTCCGTGGTCAGGACCAGCCAGTTCACTGGGAGAAAAGATCTCCCCTTCGATAGGGATGAGGACCGAAGCTACCAGCGGAGTGCGTACCTGACTGAAGGCGTCAGGTGAAGATGTCTGTCCAGGGAGAAGGGGCTCTTGTCCCAGGCCGCTAGAAGGACTAGCTGCAGTGGGCGGAGGTGCAGTCTGGAAAAAAAGGAAGGCCCGTGAGAGACTTCTTGGAGGCAGAGTCCGCTCGCCATTGTTGGAGCCAGAGAGCTCTACGGATGGCTATGGTATTTGAGGCGGCAAACGCTGCGCAGGTAGCAGCGTCCATGGAGGCCTGGATGAGGTACTCCGCCGCAGCGGCAATTTGAGCTGTTACCTCTGTGAAGGTCTGAGTGAACTGGGATTCCTCAAGCGAAGTGTTAAGGGATTCTGCCCAGACCGATATCGCCTTTGCGACCCACACAGAGGCAAAGGAGGGCGAGAGGGAGGAAACCGCAGCCTCAAAAGCAGAGCGGGCTAGGTGCTCCACCTGTCTGTTTGTCGGGTCCTTAATGGAAGAACCATCGGGTAAAGACAGGAGTGTCTTTGTGGTAAGGCGGGAGACCAGGGGGTCGACCAAGGGCGGATCGGCCCAGCCCTTAGGGGCAGGTGAGGCAAAAGGGTACCGAGACGCCATGAGTTTTCGGTTCCTGAAGCATCTGTCCGGCTTCTCCCTTTGCTTTGTGAGGATATCCTGAAACTCTGGGTGATCAGCGAACACCTTTTGGGGTTTCCTTGCCCTCTTAAAGGAGACCGCATGGTCAGTGGTAGTGGATGGGGGATCCTCCACATGCAGAGTTTGGTTGATTGCTGCTATAAGGGAGTCTATTGCAGTTTGATCATCTCGGGGTGATGAAACCCAGGAATCCTCCTGGTACAAACAGCATTTTACCTCCTCCAGCTCTTCAGAAGCCGTGGAGCGTGTGGGAGAGCCTGCCCTGTGTGCTCCGGAGGGAGAGCCCGCTGGAGACACCCGGCCGTGTGCTCTTTTCCTGATCCCTGTAACCGGTGAAGCATGTGCCCGGATTACCTCAGAAGGATCCTCCATAGGGGTATCCTCAGGCTGCGTTCTGTCCAGGGACCCAGAAGGGTGTGGAGGACGACATTGCATAGTCAGAACCAGGTTCTGTGACAGTTTTTCCATGGATTGGGACAGAAACTGTGCCCATTCCGGTGGGCTGGGGGCCCTAGGCTCTGGGCTGCCGGTTGCGGCGGTGGTGGCAGGGGGGTCTCACGCCCAGGAAGGTGATGGATCTGAAAGGAAGTGCCTCCTACAGACACTAAGCTAAAACTGAGCTTGCCTGGCCCGGCCAGGGGGTGTATACTGCAGAGGAGGAGCTATGCTTTTGCATCTACTTAGTGTCCTCCTATGGATAGGCAGCATAACACCCATGGTCCTGTGTCCCCCAATGAGACGTCAGAGAAATATATATTTTTTATAGGATGGGTATCATCTACAAGGCAGGAGGATCAATACCAGGATGGGGTACCTTAGTAGAGAATTTGGGGACATTCCCCCATAACAGTGTCATCAGCAGATCCTTGCCCCATAAGTGTCATAACCACACTTTGTGCTTAAAATTTTATTTTCCCATTCTCTTCTAAAACCAGGGTGTCTTATGGTCCGGTGCGTCTTCTAGTCCAAAAAGTACAGTATATTCCCATTCACACACCCCCTCCCCGTCCCTGTCCCCACCAGCCTCCTCATGTCGGACAACCCCTTTAATCAGGCATTCCTAAGGTTTTTTTTGTTTAAAAAAAGGTGGTACAGTAATGCAATATGACAGAAGTGTAGAAATTTTTTGTTTTGTTTGTTTTACTTGGATCAGCACTCCTCCCATTTGACCCAGGCATTTTTAAAATTGGCAGGAGACTGCACGAGGGGTTCTGCATATTTTGGCTCTCATCGCAGTCTGAGAATATGTGCAAGGAGAGGGGTTTTTTTTTAACATCTACTCGCTTGTTGGTGCTGTGTGGCATCCATTGTTGCTGTAGTGCTATGCCTTGGGAGTCATAGGTGCTGTGGGGCACCAGATCACGTGTCCTGCTTGTACGCATGTCCAACTTTTCAGTGTTTCAGCACTTTTTGCACAACTTGTTGTTCTCTAACAAGGAGCTTAATGGCAAAATTCACAACAGGAGTTTGATCCATGAATTGCCCAATAAATTTTGGGGTTCAATTAGAATTGGTATTAAGCAGGCCCTCATCATGCTGTTCACATTTTAACATCATGAGACAAAGATGACACCTCACAGTTGATCAGCAGTACCTAATCATTGAGTGGCGACTAAGCTTAGAGTGTCAGCAGGTTGCAACAGAGATACAGAGAGACTAGAAGAGTCACAGAAAGGGTACACTCACATGAGCGTATGACTCGCATGATTATCAGATTGCATCAACTGGCATGCTAGCTTCTCCCCTGATAGGAGCAGTTCTGTTGCATATAGAGCGTGTCAACCCATATCCTGTCCACCACCATTAACTTGAGAACGGTGGCAGCTTTAGGCATAGAAGTGGTGTCTAGGTATAGTAAAGTAGCCATGCGCTACGCAATGAAACCACCAAACAACGGAGTTAGCATTTTTATCTCAAACGGAACGAGATAAAGAATAAAATGAGTTACAAAGTTGTAGGGCATCATCAATTCAATACGAATCGACACCTTGCATACAGAAATGCTATGATTAGAACGTGTAAAACTCACAAGGCTGCACGTGAAGCGATACCTCATGGAGACCTTCCTACAAGTCATTGGGTATGGTGGCTGCGTGGAGTGGCCTCCACGCTCACCTGACCTGACCCCATTTGACTTCTTTCTGTGAGGTCACATCAAACAGCAGGTGTTTGCGCCCCCTCCACCAACATTGCAGGACCTACGACGACGTATCACAGATTCTTGTGCAAACGTGTCACCTATCATATTGCACAATGTGCAGCAAGATATAGTTTGCTAGCCAGATGTGCATTGTAGCTGATGGTGGCCACTTTGAGCATCAAAGTTAAATGAGCGCCATATGCGTGACCAGCATTCAATATTTTTTTTTGGGGGGGGGGGGGTCATGGGTTTCATATCATAGCATTTCTGTATGCTAGGTGTCGATTCGTATTGAATTGATGATGCCCTACAATTTTTTAATTCACTTTTTTTCCTCTGTTGTTCCGTTTTCAAGATAAAAATGATAACTCTGTTGTTTTCCACCAGGTGGTGCTATAGGTGGTTTCATTGCGTAGCACATGGCTACTTTACTTATACCTAGACACTACTTCTATGCCTATAACTGCCGCCGTTTTCAAGTTAATGGCGGTGGACACACTGTATTTCTATGCAGCTGAAATGCTCCTGTCCAGAGAGTGTGCGGCATATCGGGTGATACCGATGCTGACTCGCCGAGTCACTCGCAAGTGTGACTCCGGCCAAAGGCAGAGAAGTAGACGTCCTTTGGCCACATCCCACCTGATCTATCTATTACAATAAATAACATCACGCTCTCCCCAGCACCCAAAGTTCGGTGCCTCGGAGTGACCTTTGACTCTGCCTTGTCCTTCATACCACACATTCAATCCCTCACCACCTCCTGTCGTCTTCAACTCAAAAATATTTCCAGAATCCGTCCCTTCATCAATTCTCAATCTACAAAAATGCTAGTGCATGCTCTCATAATCTCCCGCCTCGACTACTGCAACATCCTCCTATGTGGTCTACCTGCTAACACGCTCGCCCCTCTCCAGTCCATCCTTAATGCTGCTGCCCGACTGATCCACCTCTCGCCTCACTACCACCCCGCTTCTCCTCTCTGCATGTCCCTTCACTGGCTCCCAATCTTCCATCGTATCCAATTCAAACTACTAATACTGACTTACAAAGCCATCTACAAATTGTCTCCTCCATATATCTCTGAACTAATCTCTCGCTACACTCCAAAACGTAATCTCCGGTCCTCCCAAGATCTTCTATCCTCCTCTCTCATTCGCTCCTCATGCAACCGCCTCCAAGACTTCTCCCGAACATCCCCAGTCTTCTGGAACTCAATGCCTCAACACGTCAGATTATCTACTACACTTGCAAACTTCAAACGGAACCTAAAGACTCATCTGTTCAGAAATGCCTATAACCTTGAATGACCTCACTGCCCCACCACCGTGCGGAGCTGCCGCCCCACCACCGTGCGGAGCTGCCGCCCCACCACCGTGCGGAGCTGCCGCCCCATCTACACCCCACCTACTGTCTCCACCCCATAATCCTATAGAATGTAAGCCCGCAAGGGCAGGGCCCTCTTCCCTCTGTACTAGTCTGTGTATTGTAACTTGTATATGTATTTTGTATGTAACCCCCTTCTCATGTACAGCACCATGGAATCAATAGTGCTCTATAAATAAATAATAATCCCATACTGATGACCTCTTCATTGTGAAAAATGCACTTTGGAACCGGATGATGAATGCTAAAACTCCATGTACAAATAAGGGCGGTGAGAGGCACCAAGTGTCACATGAAACCATTCCAAACAGTTTACATCAGTGTGGTCTGCATATTAGATCACCTGCAAGGGTTCCTGACCACAACACCAGGCACAGGCGTCATATACGCAGGACCAGTGGCCCTTCACTGATTAATTGATTCACACTGAGCAGAAATTATGGCTGCCAACAATGTTGGAGAAGTCAAGGAGAGTACTATGCATCAGCCACTGTTGTCACCAGACGAGCCTTTGATGGTGGTGGTGTTACAGTGTGGGCAGGTGTCTAGTCAATGCAGAACTGCCCTACACTTTGTGAATAGTACAGTGACAGCCCCTAAAAGTGGAGTAACATCATTAATCCAGTCATTGTGCCTCTGCATCAACAACACAGGCCTAATTTCATCTTCATGGAAGACAACGCTCCAGCTCATTGAGGTCGTATCATTTGGGAACGGCTGTTGGAGTCTAAGGGAACTCAAATGGAGCGGCTGCTTTTTCTCCAGACCTGAAGAAAACCTATGGGATCAGTTGAATCGCAGCGTAGAGACTTGTAACTCTACCCCAGGACCTCAATGATCTCAGGACCACCCTTCAAGAAGAGTAACCATCAGGAGACATCGTTGTCAGCTGGTAATGATGCTTAAGGCCACATGACAAGTTATTCAGAGATTGACATTTTTGGGCAGTATATCCATCACTGTTGTTGGCTTTTGCTTCAATAAATTGTTTAGCATGAGGAAGTCACCATTGATGCTTCTACTTAAATGGTCTACTTTCATGATAAAATATCACTTGTGTGTGAACGTTTTACCTTTTCCTTAAATTTCACCCGAAATCCAAATATCCCGAACTTTTTGTGAGTTTTTTTTTTTATCATGTCCTGTCCCAAAATCAGCTGAGAAAGATTAAGCTCAAATAAATGAAGTCCACACCACACAAATCTGAGACAATCAGTTTATTTCAGGTTGTAGTGAGAAGCAGGAAACGTTAGATGGTCACGAGGTTAAGTGTTTTAGGCCGAAATATAAAGAAAGAATAAAAACAAGAAATTGTTTCTAAACTGACAACACGCGGTCCCAAACTTTGAAAAAACCCCACAAGTACCTGGACAGCATGGCTTCACGAACATGCAACCTTATAGTAAGGCATTCACACTGTACAAGAGCAAACGTGACCGCTAGTCAGGTGCTTCACGAAGGCAATATCAAGTCCCCACCCACACCAAAAATATATACTACTACAAAAAGTTACACTGTAACTTTATTATGACCTGTGATAATGCTACAGCTCTCCTTTCTGATGGTGTCTGTCCCCAATACTAGAGATGATATGGTAAAGAGAAGTCGTATAAAGTATAGATCGTAGCTCCAGAATTCAAGAGTGTGTCCTCTCTATATAAACAGAAACTTTCTACATGTATTGTATTCCTTTTCTTCTGAGGTACAGGCGGTCTTCTATTTCAGGGCTGCATTAAGAGTTCTTTAACCTCCGGTGCTAAACTCTTTCCTGTCTTGTCATATATTTACAGAGTTACTTAACTTTTTATGTAGATTATTTCCATATATAAACTGTAAAATTATATACAGAGAAAAACTTCAGTTATTCATGTTCTGTGGAGAATTGAGGATTTTTTTGGGGGGGATGAAGTAAGCAGAAGCTGTGAAAACATGATGATCGCCCATGTGCTGTGCTCTGCTCACTCCATCGCCCTACTCGCACCATCCCCCTGCTCGCAGTAGTGTTCTCCTGACATCATCACAAGAGTGGCCTCAGTCTACCGGATATGAAGGTCCCTATATAATTATACATGTATACTATACATTAAAGTCATCTGGACCTGATGATATGGGCAGGATCTGGGGAACAGCCAACGTGGCTCCTTGATGGATGACGTCGAGGGACAGAAAAATTGGCTAGTTTGAATTTAGTCACCAATCCTTGGTTTTACTGGGAAATATGCCACCAATATAGATAGATTTTTTTTGTTGCTCTCAACCCTTTAGAAAAAAAAACAGGCTTAGCCGAGCTGAATGTTCATGTGTATGGGGAAGAGAACCGAGATTGCGGGTACATGAATATGAAGTATATGGCAGGTAGCTATGTAAGGGGTATGGTCAACTTAAATTGTTTCATGTTCTTAAATCAGGAATACGTATATCACAACTCTACTTCCCAGTGCACTCCTGAAGGTTGACAGCTCTGATCAGTGGAAGGTCGCATGGCTGGTGTGAACTGTGCGCTGTCCGATGCTGCAGACCATCAATACAAGATAAGGACTCGTAGACCCTCCTGACAGCTGCCACTACCCCTAAACTGGGTGGTAGCCGAACAAATGCTTATAATGCTCAAGGCTATAACATATGTGACCATTATAAGCCGCCATGAAGTCATATTCTCAACATTAATCGAATGCAATGCACTCAGTGCAGCAAACCTGCGTATACTCAATGCACATATGTAAATAGAGCAGATATATATATATAGAAGATATGCAACACTGTGTAAGCTGTCACTAGTCAATTATTTATGCTCCACTGAGGAAGATATGTAATTACAGAAAATTGTTGCTACCCTTATCAGTCACCTGGCTTCACCCATATCCAATGATGTAGTATACACCGCACAGAAAGCCATAGACTGGCCAGTGACAGACACTAACATGGCTACTCTTTCTTGGTTTACAATAATACAGCAAGAGCTACTCTTCACTACAATATGCGTGTATATTAAATTATTTATACATATTATATACATACACACACACACACAGCTCTGGCAAAAATTAAGAGACCACTGCACATTTTTTTTAAAAATCAGCTTCTCTACATGTCTGATAGCCATTCCATTCCAGTGTCAGTTGAATGCCATCAAGAGTACAGACCGGCAGAGGGCGAAAGCGACTCTCCACTGATTGGGATGACTGTCAGCAACCGCAGGATGACATCAAGTGACCTACAATAGGAATGGCAGCTGGGATGAAATGCACGGCCAGAACAGTTCTTAACAGGTTCCTAGAGGCAGAGCTCAGTCATGTAAAGCTAGAAAAAAAAATCATCAACGAGAAGCAAAAGCAGAGCCAGGCTGAAGTTTGCCAAATACCATAAGGATTGGTCCATAGAGGACTGGAGTAAAGTAATCTTCTCTGATGAGTTTAATTTTCAGCTTTGCCCAACAACTGGTCGTCTAATGGATACACGGAGACCTAGAGAGGCGTACAAGCCAGTGTCTTGCACCCACTGTGAAATTTGGTGGAGGATCGGTGATGACCTAGGGATGCTTCAGCAAGGCTGGAATTGGACAGATTAAACTTTGCGAAGGACGTATAAATCAAGCCGCATAGAAGGTTATCCTGGAAAAAAAGTTGCTTCTTTCTGCTCAGGCCATGTTCCCCAACTCTGAGGACTGTTTTTTTTCCAGCAGGACAATGCACCATGCTACACAGCTAGCTCAATGAATGTGTGGATGAAGGACTACTACATCAAAACCCTGTCATGGCCAGCCCAATCTCCAGACCTTAACCCCAGTGAAAACCTCTGGAATGTAATCAAAGGAAGATGGAGAGTCACAAGCCATCAAACAAAGAAGAACTGCTTACATTTTTGCGCCAGGAGTGGCATAAGGTCACCCAAAAGCAGTGTGAAAGACTGGTGGAGAGCATGCCAAGACGCCTGAAAGCTGTGATTAAACATCATGGATATTCCACAAAATATTGATTTCTGAACTCTTCCTGAGTTAAAACATTAGTATTGTTGTTTCTAAATGATTATGAACTTGTTTTCTTTGCATTGAGGTCTGAAGCAATGCATTTTTTGTTATTTTGACCATTTCTCATTTTCAGAAAATAAATAAAAAATGTATTGATTGGAAATTCAGAGATATGTTGTCAGTAGTTTATAGAATAAAAAAACAATTTACATTTTACTCAAAAATATACCTATTAAGAGAAAAATCAGAAAAACTGACAATTTTGCAGTGGTCTCTTAATTTTTGCCAGAGCTGTGTGTTTGTGTGTGTGTATGTCACACACACACACACACACACACACACACACCTCAACATTGGGATTGCAACAGAAAAGAAGAAAAGTATAGGCATGGGAATGGTATGCAAATGATTAAAAATAAAAACTTACATTTTCAAAAAATCTCAATTTGCTCAGTACTGAGTATGAACGCCACACGCAGACATCCCCACACTTACATGCCTTCGCTGCCATAAATGAGGTTATTAATAGTTGTCTGATGAATGCTCTGAGATTCAAAAAAGTACCAAGATGGCAGTAATGGAACCCTTATCAGGCCCACGACTGTTATAATAACCCATCAGCACCCAACGATCGTGTCACTAGTTGCCGATGGGAGCTGGTCTGTGCACACAATGGCTGTGATGTCTTTTAATTTCCGCTGTCACAAGACTGACTGCAGCAGTTAAATACTTAACAGCGGCGGCTGATCGATTTAATTTAGCCGGTATCTGATGGGTGTGGAGAGAGCACAGCTCCTGAGCCACCTGCACACACAACACAGGGTGCCGAACATGGTTACGCTCATAGGCACAAAATTATTAATAACCTCATTGAGAGCGGCCAAGGCTTGTAAGTGCAGCGATTACGGTGTGTGGCGCTCATACGCAATAAGATGAGATGTTTTGCTAATTTTGTTTCCATTTTCTCATTATTTGCACATCATTACTATGTCTACTCACCTTGTGAGTTCCTTAATTCCATGAGGTTTCCTTCTTGGTGACAGAGACAGACAGACAGACAGACAGACACACACACACACCTTTTCTTACTCTTGCAAAAGTCCACTCCGTCCATGTTCATTGTCCCTCACATGCTTTATGCAATCTATATAAATAACATGAACTAATTCACTAAAGACTAAAATATGGATTCCAAAGACTAGGAGACAGTTCAGAAATCTCTAGCGAGAAGCGTTCACTTGTCACAGCATGTAAAGCGGCTTTATCGTTACCGATATCGCTAGCGTGCATACCCGCCCCCATCGGTTGTGCGACACGGGCAAATCGCTACCTGTGGCGCACAACATCGCTCAGACCCATCACACTAGTTACCTGCATAGCGACGTCGCTGTGACCGGCGAACCGCCTCCTTTCTAAGGGGGGCGGTTAGTTCGGCGTCACAGCGACGTCACTAAGCGGGCGCCCAATAGAAGCGGAGGGGCGGAAATGAGTGGGAAGTAACATCCCGCCCACCTCCTTCCTTCCTTCTGCATTGCCGGCGGCCGCAGGTAAGGTGAGGTTCCTCGTTCCTGCGATGTGTGCTGCCGCAGGAACAACAAACTACATCGTACATGCAGCAGCAACGATAATTGGGAATAGAGAGGCATGTCACCGATTAGCGATTTTACACGTTTTGGCGACGATGCAAAATCGCTCATAGGTGTCACACGCAACGACATCGCTAAAGCGGCCGGATGTGCGTCACAAATTCCGTGACCCCAACGAGATCGCTTGAGCGATGTCGTAGCGTGTAAAGCGGCCTTATGGCTGGTTTCACATCTCCGGTATTTTTCCGGAAGCCGAATCCAGCACAAATGCAGTACAGTTACATTCATTTACAATGGAAGCGCCACACCATGCGGACACATGCTTCATATACATGTGTCCGCATGGCGTCGCGCTTCCATTGTAAATGAATGTAACTGTACTGTATTTGTGCCGGATCCAACTTCCGGCAAAATACCGGAGATGTAGCCATTGTACAAATTAGTACCGGTATAGGAGTAACTACTGTAGTGTTATACTGATTCTGCTTTGATTTAGTAAAAACAAATAAAAAAATTAGAAAAAGTCTATACAGCATGAGTTAGGGCATGAATCAGATGAGAAAAACATGGCTGCTTTAATTCTAGAAATCCCTTGGACGAGGGTGGCATTTCTGCAGAAGAAAGTAGCCATGTTGTTCTCGATTCATAGAACATCTTTATTTAGTTCACACATAACAGATCTGCTAAAGTAACATTTTGCGTAGCGAGATGCTGGGAAATCCATCCCAAATTCTGAAGATTTTTTTCTGTACAAAACAACAACTGATCTAACCTAAAAAAAAAAAAACCCCAGCAATGCTGAGAACAAGAAAGCAGAGACCGGCAGGGCACCGGGGAATCATGGCATTTTCAGTAAAATGATGTTTGTGAAGTTTTTTTTTTTCTCTTATGGATTTTACTCTTATTTGCATTTCTGCTGAAAAACTGTAACAATTAGATTAATCTTGACTTCAGTTTTCGATAGACTTCACCAGTGAAGGTATGTACAACCACCTTCTTTATGCAACAGGAATTGATACATAAAGATAACTAGAAATGTTGCAAAAAGTGGATTTTATTAAAAAGTCATCCACTTGACTGTTACTACAAGGCCGGGTTCAGATGGCCATATTTCTTGGTCCTTATTCAGACTGACTGGGGAGTCTCCCAACCCAAACTTACAGCCTCATAGGCATGTGTGAGTTTGGGTTGGGAGACCCCATGGTCAGTCTGTGTACCTTGCCCAATTCTACAGGTTTTCTGGGCACATAACCGCACAGGTGGTATGCAACTCTTCTGTCCCATACGGACATACACTAAGGGGTACATTGCACGCTGCGACAACGCTAGCCGATTGTAGCGATGCCGAGCGCGATAGTCCCCGCCCTGTCGCACATGCGATATCTTGTGATAGCTGCCGTAGCGAACATTATCGATACGACAGCTTCACATGCACTTACCTGCCCTGCGACGTCACTCTGGCCGGCGACCCGCCTCCTTATTAAGGGGGCGGGTCGTGCGGCGTCACAGCGACGTCACACGGCAGGCGGCCAATAGAAGCGGAGGGGCGGAGATGAGCGGAACATAAACATCCTGCCCACCTCCTTCCTTCTTCATTGCAGGCAGGACGCAGGTAAGGAGATGTTCCTCGCTCCTGCGGCTTCATACACAGCGATGTGTGCTGCCGCAGGAACGAGGAACAACATCGTACCTGTCGCTGCAGCGAAATTATGGAAATGACCGACACTACACAGGTCACCTATTTACAATGCTTTTGAGATCATTTATCGGTGCTTCTAGGCTTTACACGTTGCGACGTCGTTACCGGCGCCGGATGTGCGTCACTTTCGATTTGACCCCGATGACATGGCAGTAGCGATGTCGCAACGTGCAAAGTACCCCTAACACAAGGCTAACAATTTAGGTTGACATGACCTAAAACTATGAGAGTTTGGATCGACAATGCAATTGTACGTGTTCTGACTATGCTGTGACAGATAGGAGTGCATTATGATTTGGTTTACAAATATATGACTCATTAAAGGGGTATCCCCATCTCCAAGCTCCTATCCCAATATGGGGTAGATGTAATAATAAGAATATTAGCAAATGCCTCCAATTAGAAATGTAGTTTAGTTCTCCTGATTCACTATGTCACTTACCTCATGTGCAGGGCATTGCAGGACCTTAGTTGCTGGTGGTCATAACCATAGATACCTAAGGTCCTGCAATGCCCTGCACATGAGGTAAGTGATATAGTGAATCAGGAAAACTATACTACATTGCCTACCTCATGTTCAGGGCATTGCAGGACCTAAGGTATCCATGATTACAGTCACACATATCGTGAAAGTTAGTTGCTGGTGGTCATAACTATGTATACCTAACTGTAACTATATGTGTGGCTGTAACCATGGATACCTTAAGTCCTGCAATGCCCTGAATATGAGGTAAGCAATGTAGTATAGTTTTCCTGATTCACTATATCACTTACCTTATGTGCAGGGCATTGCAGGACCTTAGGTATCTATGGTTATGACCACGAGCAACTAACTGTGACTATATGCGTGGTAGTGACTATAAATACCTAAGGTCCTGCAATGCCCTGCACATGAGGTAAGTGATGTTGTATAGTTCTCCTGATTCACTGTGTCTCTTATCTCACGTGCAGGGCATTGCAGGACTTAAGGTATTTATGCTAAATAGGATAACTGAAGTGAGCACTAATATATATTATGAGTGCAAGCCAAAAAAATACATAATATATAAGGATAAGGCTGCACATCAAACTTAGATAATAGGTATGCATTTCATTATTCACACTTTCAAGTTAGCAAGTGGCATTTTTCATTGTATGCTTCAATGTTTTTCGGTATGCTTATGGCATTATACTATTATCTAAGTTTGATGTGCAGCCTTATCCTTATGTATTAAGGTATCTATGGTTACGACCACACACATAGTGACAGGTAGTTGCTCGTGCTCATAACCATGGATATTTAAGGTGCTGCAATGCCCTGCACATGAGGCAAGTGACATAGTTAATCAGGAGAACTACATTTCTAAGTGGAGGTATTTGCTAATATTCTTATTATTACACCTACTGCATATTGGGGTAGGCTCTTTGAGATGGGAATAACCATTTAATGCAGGTTACACCTCACGTATCATTGAGTAAGGCTTCAGTGTTTTATAAAGTATCCATGTTGCCCACTAACACCAAAGTGACCACTGAATGGTTCCCGCTATCATAATATCAACCCAAATATTGCGTGCTGAAATACTAGTCTTCATCCTAATGGACATTGGGTTAGTCTCTGATTAGTGTCCTTAAACTAAATGACTGAAACACTACAAGAACCAGCAGGCACTGCAGCAATCTAAAAAAAAAACAAAACCCAAAAACCTAAATAACTAGACCTATCACCTGCAGAAAAACAAACGCAGTCAAGGACAAGGCCAAGCAGGCGGCTGGTACGACGCCTGAGCCTTTAGTAAGCTGGCAGATTCCACTATATTAGCCGCCATACACTCCACTGACAAGACAGAAAGACTTCATTATGGAAGTGCAGAAGTCATTAGCTACATCACTCATTTCATATAACTACTGAGTAAAGCGCCCCAGGCATGGAATACTTAAATATTAAATTAATTCATGTCAATGAGTCACCTACTCATAGTCAAGGCAGCCGTACTGGGACCGACGCATTGTGAGGATCACTATGACGTTCATGTAAAGGTACCAGGTGATGTGCGGTCTGTTACCAGCGTCCATCCCATGTGTGGGTGACATGATGAGGCTGGAGGGGCTCAGATTAGGTAGGTGCTCACCGCTCATGAGATCCATTAATACTGTGACTGTGGTGTAAACATTGTACTGACGAGCAATCTTCACAGTCTGACGTC